>NC_137981.1:5791109-6288609 GCF_963924665.1 Micromys minutus | reverse complement strand
AAGAACAGTCATTTTATATCTCAGATGTTAGTGAAATTCTCTTTTGAGTTTTGAATGTCCAAGGAAAGGAAAATCAACTTTATAGTGGGGATAAGTGAAGGGCAATGGACCAGGAGGGAGAGTGTGAAGCGACATCCTGACAGAAAGCATGCTGTGACCCTCACCCACCCTAAGGTGTCGGTCTTGAGTTTGAACTCCCAGTGTCTAGACTGGAACTGGATTATAAGTCTTCCCATGTAATTCTCTGTAGTAGCCTAAATTCAGTAGGACATAGAGGGAGTCAGTTATGCAAACCATAATAAGCAAGCTTTGCAAAATATAACATGGGACGTGATAGACTTTTGCTTCTTACTGTTTAAGCCATGGCGTCTGGCTGGCATTTTTCCTCTCTCTTGGCCTCCTCACACTACCGAAAGTTCACCAGGCAGGGTTTTCTTCTCCAAGACCTCACTGGGCTTTGCTAGTAACAGGGCAAAGCAGGAGACAGCCTTGTGGTTTGAAGTAAAAAGAGGAAACTTACTTTTGGGTACAACTTCTGGTCATGCTAGAAGGATATTTTTTCCTCTTTTTAAAAATGTTTAAATTCCCTTGACATCCTAATCACAGTCCCCCTCCCTTCTCTCTTCCAAGTCCCACCCTTACACATCCCTCCCCCTTCACCCCTATGCAAAAAAGATCTGGAAGGTTTTTATCTTCGATGCCTGCTATAACCCAGCAGGAGCAGAGGTGAACCTGACACCAAATGCCAGGGAAATTCTAACCCTTCCACCATACCTTGCTGGTGTGCCGCAGGCAGCCATGGTGAGTCTCAAGCACCCAGACAGGAGAGATGCCTCTTAGGAAGGAAGGACCCAGAACCTCACTGGTTCTCCTTTACAGTTCTAATGAAACAGGCACATTGTTTAGGGTGGTTTCTGAAGTTACCGTCCGGTACTTCATCTCAGACAATACAATTCTTAGATGCTAGAATTTCGGTCATGAAGACCAATGAAATTTAGCCAAAGTTATTTTTTTTTTAAACATTTACTTGTTCAGGAAGTGAAGTGAATACTTTTTATCAAATGACAGTTATAGAACCGTCTTTTTCTCTTGATGGTTACACACAGGGTTGGGGGAAGGAGAGAAAGGGGAGGGAATAAAACAGGACCAAAAAAAACTCTAAAAATCGATATTCAAGTCAGAATTATAATTTTATTTTGAAGACAGAAAGTTTGAGGTTAATGTCATTTCTTTTATATTTACTCTTTGAGATCACAGAGAGCAAATAAATAATTCACCATTCTGTAGATGACCTCAGGAGAGAACTTACTTTTCTTCAAGGACATTCCTAAGGGAAAAATCACTCAGGTTTATGAGTCAGACAAAACTGCCTATGTAGAACGTTTTTGTTCCGTGGCCTGAACGGTTAACTCGGGCCTGTCTGCACATAGAACAGCTGAACAACAAGAGACACTTACCCCCCTAGACGGCACCTGTGTTCACCAAATCACTCTGATGATTGTATCTTGTTTCAATTACTTATTTCTAACTAGTCATACAGTGTGGGTGGATAATCTTTTTTAAATACACCCCCTAAAGGAAAACTAACCATGTAATTAATTTAGACTTGTTTTTCCTTAAAGACACATTAACCATCAAAATCAAAAATAGCATAAAATTCTTACAAAAATTTATTCAAGGTGCATGTCACTGTCATGGTATATCAAACTGAGCAAGACAGGAACAAATGGGAAAAATGAAGGCCAGGGAGGAGGAGGGGTAAAAAGTAGAAATGGAATGAAGGCATGAGTGGACACAGAGAGGGGAGCCAAAGGAAGTGGATGAGAAATGCAGAGCCACCAGCTCAGAGCACAGGAGAGAGAATGAGGCTAAAGACAAATCATGAGTTTGGCTTTTGTTTTGAGATGCATAGGGGATATGTATCCAAGCACAGAACAGAGCCATTGACCAGGGAGGGGAAGAGAAGGAAAAGAGAAAGCCTATCACCCTAGCCAGCCCAGTGGTATTCACAACATCTGCATCTCCCCAGGAGATGTGCAACTTTGTGATAAGAGGACTGAAGGTCACATGTGGTAGTGGTAACACGAGACACAGAGACGCCGACACTGTGCCTTGCCCTCCAGATTCTTCCTGGCTTCCTGAGGATTCTGAAAATTCAAAAATTAGTTATGACTGAAATGTGAAATGTTCCACACAAGCTCATGCTTTACTCCCCGTTGTGGATTTGGTCTAACGCTTGTATTATGTTAAATGGGCTCCAAAAATTGCCCGAGAATATGCATGTAAGACGCTGAAGGGTCCCTGCCCGCAGTTTTGATTAGTAAATGAAGTTGCCAGTCAATGGCTAGGCAGGCAGACAGAAGTGGGGCTTTAGGATTCTCCGGCAAGGAGACCAAGAAGAGGAAGAAGGATTTAGAACCATCATACCCGGGAAAGGAGTAAGGGCCAGGCCCGAGAACTGCAGAAGAGACAGTGTACCAATCATGTAAGAGGTGCCCCAGGGGGCTCCCCTAACCCCTACTGGATCTAGGGCAGCAAAGACGGAATATAGATTTAAGTAAGTAATAACTCAGGAGTACTGGAGGGGAGATGTTAGCCAAGGTAGCGGCCCAGCCATTAAGCTGTTTAAGGCATATTAAAATATATGGTTGTGTGTGTGTGTGTGTGTGTGTGTGTGTTCCTTTCAGGACCCCAGAACATTGTGGCAGTAGTGAAGAATGCCCCACCACTGCTGGAGAAATTTGGGTAGAATTAGTTCGCCTACTATAACAGCTCCCCAGCTGATAACATGATTTCAGGAAGATGTGGAATCTCTCTGCAGAAGCAGGTAACCTAGGGTGACTCTTTGGAGACCTGGTCTCTGGTCTACCATGATATAAACAGCTACCTTCCCATGTGCCTGCCGCCATGAACTGAACTGTTTCGCTTATTTTGTGTTTCCTTATCAAGATGGAGTGAACCCTGGGAAACCATGAGCCAGAATAAATCTTTCTTCACTGGAGTTGTTTTTGTTAGGTGTTAAAATTATTGTGATTCAAAAGGAAGTCATACAGAGGAGTCTGAAATGTTGCTCAGTTGGTTGTGTGCTTGTTTGGCATGAACGAGACCCTGAGTCCAACTCCCAGTGTGTTTAAGCTGCGTACATCTGTATAACCCCAGCTCTGGGGAGGTAAAGAAAGGCGAGTTAAAGTATAAGATAATCTTCAGCTACACAGAGAGTTCAAAGCCAACCTGAGGTACATGAGATCCTGCCAGAAAGAAAGTAATTAATATTGGATTGAAGTAATCCCAGGCATCCCAGAGGCATAAACAAAAGTCAGTGACTAAGTTCTCACAAGGAGCTGCTCCTGGCAAGGGTACAGTGAAGGCTTTTGGGTGACACAGAGCTTAATTGGTTTCAAACAATGTGACCAGTTTGGGTAAAGAGAATATTCTAATCTCTACCCACTTGGCAAATAGCCAGAGGATAGAAAGGCAAAAGAAGACTGATTGGAGATGTAGAAATCAAGAGGTCAAGGCTTAAGAGCATTTGTACCTGCCTGATGCTCGTGTATCATAAGACGCACCTGCGGGCAAGCATGGCTGGCTCTGCCAAACACACATGAGAAAATTTCATTTATAAGTTGTCTAACTCACGGTAAAGGACAGACACTAGTAGACATTTTCAGTAAAGAACAGGTATCATTTTTAAAAAAGATATTTATCTGATTATTACTAAGATGGGTTTCACTGCAGAGCCCTAGCTGTCTGTCCTAGAGCTTACAACACAGACCAAGTTGGCCTCAAACTCACAAAGACCCACCTGCCTCTGCCTGCTGAGTGCTGGGATCAACGGTATGCACCACCACCCAAAACTAAAAAATAATGTTTATTACTTATGTGTGTGAGTCTGCGTGAATGTTTGCCACATGTATGCAGGTATACTTAGAGGTCAGAAGGGGGACTGAGGTCCTTAGGAGCTTGAGTTCAAGGTGGTGGTGAGTCACAGGACATAGGTGCAGGGCACTGAACCAAGATCTCCTGGCAGAGCAGGAAACTCTCTTAGCCACTGAGCCATCTCTCTGGCCCCATGATGGCAAATATTTTCCAGAGTTGCAATTTCTGTTCTTCTCTCTCAGCTCTGTCATTTACATTCAGAAAGTAATCCTGAGCTGAGTGAATGAACGTGCCTGTGTTCTAATAAAACTTTATGTAAACAGCCAATAGGCTGTATCTGGCCTTCAGGTCTCAGTCTACTGATTATGAGTACAGAGTATTCAGTGTAGGCTTTAAATGAGTCAGCTCCTGTCATTGGGTTGATTATTTAAACTTAAGGGGAAACTGGGTTTAAAATGTGATCACTCTAAAAATTAAATGTTCCTAAGTTCAGAAATAACATCTCAAAAATATAGGCATCATGGAAACATCCCCAAACCCTTAATAAAGACAGGTCTATCTAGTTCATTTCAGTGGACCATCTTCTCCTTTGGAAACTTAAATGTCTGCTGTATGTTGTAACTCTGCAAAATCTGTAAAGTTAAACATAAGCAACATTTTACAATCTAAAGAACTACTGAGCCACCTATTGGGGTTCAAGGCTTCATTGTTTTCTCTGTTAATGTTACACTTCTTGAGTGTTCGCTGTGTGCTAGGTGCTATGTTCATGAGAGTCTCTCAGATGATTAGCCTTGAACCTAACACACACACACTCTCTCTCTTACACACACACACACACACACACACACACACACACACACACACACCTTCCCACATACACACACACACACACCTTCCCACCATATGGGTCCAACTACGAGCTTTCATAGGTAATTAGTATTTAAAACATTTCAAAGTTCTACTGCTTTGCTCACTAGCCCTTATGTTAACCCTAGGTAGAATTATTTTAGTCCTCATGTAACTGATAAGAAGAGTTGAATTTCAAGAGGCTCATTACTTACCATATTTATGAAGAAGTAAGAGAAGCCCACAGGAAGCTGAAGTTACAATTCAGACACAGCTGACTTCCAAACCTCAGAGGATGGTCTGCTCTGCCTGTCTTGTGTGACGACTGCTGTGCTCTATCTCTGGGGATCTACCACATGACTTTCTGGGCTAAGGTGTTTTCCCAGAATGAGGCACTGCTTGTTAAGGTGGTTTTGGGTCCTTTGGCTCTGTTCAGAAAGGAAATGACTGAGGAGGTCAGTGCTTCTGTCTGTCCCAGGCACTAAGAAGGGCCACAGGAAGTTCTGATATTTCGTAGCAGACAAGAGCCAACACTGGAGCCTAAGAAGGGCTCTAGTCACTTCTAGAGATGCTGTGCTAGTATCACTCATCAGGATCACATGAGGGGAGACACAATTCAGAGCCCAGACCAGAAACAAGTTAGGAGAAAGAAAAAGACAAACCACCTTTAAATAGGCCAGACTAAGACAAGGACACAGGGAATTTGAACTGAGTTCTAGTTGAGCAGCAGGAAGAGAGAGGGATTGGATTGCAGCTGTGACTAGACAAGACAGCATTGAAAATACCTTCATAGAGGAGAAAGACCGGACTACCCCCATGGAGTTAGTCTGGGAGGTCACTATAGGGAACTCAGGAAACAAACCTGGGTTTGTATATGATCAGGGAGGAGCGAAGTGGTACTGAGCTCAGTGGGAATTTTGTGAGAGGCATTGCTGTATCCAAACTGCGTGAGTGCACCGGATCTATGCCCTACAGTGGTAAAGGAATTGGAGGTTGGAGCCCCTTGGGGTAGTGAAGACTGGGCACAGCACAGTCAAGGCTCTGGCTTCTCTTTCCTACTCTGTCAAACAGAAACAGATATGATGGCCCGCCTCTAACCAGGGCAACAGGGCAGTGAGTACACATGAATGCCAGGATGGAGACACTTGACTGGAGAAACAACACCCAGTGTTTTGTGGCTCCATCCCATAAACCTTTTGTGTTTTTGTTGTTTTTCTTTCAGTCTGCGAGGCAAAGAATCTATTTTGGGAGTTTATGAGTCTCTGTTTTGGATGTAGTAAAATGTGGCTCCTGTTCAACATAAAGATTTCTTTTTAAAGGTTCTCTGTGAACAAGCAGGGACACAAGTAATAGGCCAGTTCTAAGAAAGTCCGAGTTAATTACAGCAAGCATTTTCTCCCTTCACACGGGGGCCCACAGTCATCTGACTGTGAAGAAGGCAGGAGGCTGAGGCATCTCTCTACAGGAGGTACCTCTGATATCAGTCTCCTCAGACACACTAGTCTTAACAGTTCAAACTCTGAATTTAGAAAGGGCACCTGAGACACTAAGATGTGATCACCAGACTGCAGTTTGCTTTCCAGAGAGCTTTGCAGGCACAGAACGTGGGAGTGGTTTGGGGGATACAGTGTCTTTCTGAAACAATGACGTGGAACAAGTCCTTCCTGAGGGCACCCAAGCTGGAGAACATCCCTGTTGACAGTGACCTTACCCCACCAGCTGCTTGGTTGAAGGCCATGACAAAAGTTCATGTTTGGGTACAGCAAAATACAGCCAAGAAAATTCCCTCTATGGGAAGTTTTTTTTTTAAATTATAAATTCTTTAAGTCAATTAAATTACTTAATTTTGTGTGTGTGAGTGTGTGTGAGTAACCATGAGTATGTGTGAGTGTGTGTGTGAGTGTGCATGAGTATGTATGAGTGTGCACAAGTGTGTGTGAGTATATAAGTGTGTGTGTGTGTGTGTGTGTGTGTGTGTGAATGAGAGGGGGTGTCGGGGGTGTGTGTATGTGTATGGTGTGTGATTTGAGGTCAGTGAACAACATTGTGGAGTCAGTTTTCTCCTTTTACTTATATTGGTCCTGGAACTGCATTTGGCTTGCTTATGTAACCATACCATTATCTTCTGAGCCACGTGACCAGCCCCTAGAAATCCTTTAAATCAACAGTATGAAGAGTTAATGAAAAAAAGAAAATCATTGGTGTTCACATAGCAAACAAGTCGATTGAGTTTAAAATTCTTAGAACACGTTGGTATGTAGCCACAGTACTCCCTTGTTTAGAGTTTTGATGGAGCCCAGGCCTAGACTGAGAGTGTGGTGGATACTTCAGAGGATGTCTGAGCTGTTGGGATCTCCACAGAGGTGGAAGCTGCTGCCCAGAATGCTCCCTCACTGTCAGGGAAGTGACTTCAAAATGAAAGGAAGGCACACCTGGTGCCTTCTTCCTCAGGGGGAACAGAGCAGATGGGGCACAGGCCATCCTCTCAGTTGTTTTATGACTTAGGTTGTTAGCAATGTTTGCTCCTTCTCAGAACGGGAACATGGGGCTTCAAAGACAGCAGACAGCTGTGGGTTGGAGATGGGGTGTATCTGTGTGTGAAAGAAAGTTTTAAAATTATAAAATTTCACCCTCAGCACCACCATTACTCATATAACCATGTCCCTTCTCTCCCTCCCCCCTGCCCCGCGTCATGGAATCATGGAACTTGCCATGTAGACCAGATTAGCCTCAAACAGATATACCCCTGTCTCTGCCTCTTGTTTGCTGGAATTAAAGGTGTAGGGTACCACGCCCAGTGTACCGAAACTGGTACTGAACACTGAATTCTGGGCTGCAAAAGATGATTTGTTTTTACACATGCTTTTCTGGCCTTTGTCAAGTGATCTTTTTTGAAACTCATGGCAGAGACGTTCTGACCCAAGTAATAAGAATTAAAGATGAAGGGAGGCTTTACAAAGTCAGTGTGTGTGCTGTTCTCGGGTGAGGAATGAGTTCTGACCATAGAAAGCTTGGTGGAGAGAGTGCAAAGCCCAAACGGCCTGGTAGGAGTGCAGCCCCCTCCCTTGAAATGCCTTCTCTTTCATTTACTGTAGTGTACCAGGTGCTGCAGAGATGGCCAAGGGCTCTGCAAGGCCGTATAGACCTCACCACAGCCTTCAGAATTCCTATATCATGGAGCTCTGGTCTCTAGCACCACCATCTCCACCACAGGTAATATTCTGGCATCATAGAATCAGGCATTATAGAAGCACCCTTCTGTGTGTCTGGCTGAAGAAAGTTCTAATCACCCCAGGAACAGCCCTCAGCAGAGTCACGCAGGACTGGACAGGAACAATCTCTGTCTCCTCTCCCTAGGGTGTAGTCATCCTGACACATATTCCTCCTATTTACCAGAGTTATGCTGGGTGCTGAGGCTCCAACATCCCACAGAGAATGCGTCATGTCTGCCTTCCCTCCCTGTCCCACCTCTCTTCCATCTTGCTGCAGGTGTTTCTAGATCATTCCCAAATAAACCATTTGCTTCTGAACCCTTGTTTCTGGGAAGATGTCAGGGATGGATGTGCCTCTTCATGGGACATCTTTTCTCAGTCATCCGCAACCAGCAGCTCCCTGTTTCATGGACATCAGAGAGAAACTGAAGTGCCAAGATGTGGCTTGAGTTCAGGGATAAGAGGTGTTAGAAATGACAGTGGGGCCTGGGTGGTGGCACACACTGGGAGGCAGAGGCAGGTGGATCTCTGAGTTTGAGGCCAGCCTGAGCTACAGGTTGAGTTCCAGGAAAGCCAGGACTACACAGAGAAAACAAAACAAGACACCCAAACAGAACAATGGGGTGACTATGATGTTTTATAAACTGGAGAAGACACCAAGCACAAGGGCTCGTGCCAAGCAGTCATGCTGCCATAATTTGCTTCAGAATTAGCTTGATTTCCACAAGCAAATACCACTTTTGACACAAAGACGCCAGGGAATCAGATCTGGCTGCTTTTCATCAAAGGAGCCATCTGAGCACACCTGCCTTGTTCTCTAGAAGCCCCACAATGGCGAGTGGGACCTTTAAGACACGTGTCCTGGGCTCAAGCAGGTTAGATGGGGTATCCCTTAAGTACCCAGAGCAATCTCACAGCTCTGAGATGCTAAGATGCTGGAACACACAGGCCACCATACCTTTCTTCTCCATTTTATCTTCTTCAAAGAGCTGAGTCCTTCCTGTTCCTATGTACCTCTCAAAGCTCAAACTTCCTCTGAGTGCCTTTGCATCTTCTCTAGCCTACCCCTCTTCCTTCCCTGAGCCACTATGCGACAGGTATGGGACCATCCCCTTCTTATTCCAAGTTACCACCTTCTCTATCTCGTGTAACTAAGTCCTCTTTATGAACACAGCAGTAACAACTCTTTATTGGCTATGATGCTGTCTTGTAACAACAACAATAAAACAAATGACTACTATAAAGAACCTTCTGTATGTCTGTGTGTCTGTCAGGAAGGAAAAACATTAGGATATTTGTACAACTTTACTACGAAATAATGTGGTGACCATTAAAAAGAGAAAAAGTAAATGTCTACGTGGAGACACAGAAAAACAGTTGTGCCAATTGAAAAGAAATTAAATCTATGAAAACACGCAGAAGATTTTAAGTGTAAATTATGTCTAGAGACAAGTCTTAAAAGGCTACATGTAACATGATTCCAACTGTATTGTAGTGAGAAGGCCAATGTAAAAGACATAAAAGACATAAAAAGATCGGGGTTGCCTGGTGCAAAGGTTGGAGGACAGATGATTTTAGGTCAATGAAGCTATTGTGATTACAGACATATTATTGCATTTGGCAGAACCCACAGAATATACAACACAAAAGTGAACCAGTACTCGCTCCTTGTGTGAGCAGTTCACCACACCCAAGCAAGGTCTCAGGAGTATGGATAAAATAAGAGAAATATTGACTGGGGCCCTGTGGTGTGTGCATAGTTTTCCCTAAACCCAAAACTGCTATAAGAAACAAAGCCTGTTTATATTCTGAAACTATGGAGTGATAATTTACTGGGTGCAGTAGAAAAGGTGTGTGATTCTAGTTACTCAGCTAGCTGATGCAGGAAGATTGCAGGTTAAAAGGCTGCCTGGGTAATTTGTAAGCGCATGAGATGCCCGAGGTTCAAACTGAGAAAGCAAAAAAAAAAAAAAAAAAAAAAAAAGTGCTCTTTTTCTTTCTCCCTCCCCTCCGTTTCTCCCTCTCTCCCTTCCTCCCCCTCCCTCTTTCTCTTCCACATAGGTTCTTTCATATCTCTGCCTGGCTTTGAATTTTTGAATTCCTGATCTGCCTTCATCCAGTCTCAAGTGCTGGGATGTTTACCACTGAACTCAGTTAAGACTTTCTCTTTTCAGTGAACAGCTTCAGGTATGAAAAGGAGCTCAAAATAATACACTCAGCTGCAGGACTCAGGTTCTGACTCCCTTGGCCCACAATTCACCATGGGACCAGGGTTCAGCTCCAGTGGCCACAGAGGTCAGCATGGGACTCAGTCTTCATGAAGCTTCTGTGGTCCATAGGGTTTTATTCATACCTGGCTTATACTCCAGTGGTCCCCCTTCACCAGAGGACCAGAGTTCTGGCACCAGTGCTCTCAGAGATAATCAAGGGACTGGGGTTCTTCCGACAGTCCATGCACAGAGTCCAGCTGGACAACTGTGCTGACTCCAGTGTCTAGCAGTTTCATAAAATTCAAAGTGTGACCAGGGTAATCAGGGTTTTGCCTCCATTTGATTATATTGGTGATGAGCATGTGGTCTTGCTGTCACCCAACCAAGACAGGATCACCTCAGTCTCTACCTGGCAATCAATGCCAAGCTCTATCAGTGTCCACAGCTGAACTTTAGAAAGAAAAAAAAAAAAAACAACCAAATAGAGTTCAGAATTTATAACTAGACACAAATCCCAGAGATAGACATATAAAAATTCACAGTAAAGACACAAGGAACATTGACACAGCAACCACCCATTCAACTTCCCAACTCTTCTATAACAGAACCTAAAACGGCAGAGAAATGCCTGAGGAAAAAGCTAGAGTCCTATCTGTCAAACAGACACGTGCACACACTGAATAGGTTTTACCTGCATGTATGTGATTTCCTCATGTGCTTCAGTGCCCACAGACTTCTGAAAAGGGTATCATGTTACACAGAACTGGAGTTACAGAGAGTCGTGAATCACCCTGTGGTGCTGGGAGCTGAATCCAGATCCAATGCAAAGGCAGCCAGAGCTCTTAACCATCTCTCCAGCCCATCACTGCTGATTTCTATCAAACTTTTAAGGAAGGTCTAAGACCAATACTTAGTTTGTTGCACAAAATACAAAGGGAAAAAACACACCCAAATTCATTTCATGAAGCTGGTATTATTCTGATACCCAAGCAGATAAAAACACAACAGTTATATATATATATATATATATATATATATATATATATATATATATATATATGTATGTATGTATGTATATATGTATGTGTGTATGTGTATGTGTATGTGTATGTGTATGTGTATGTGTATGTGTATGTGTATGTGTGTGTAGATGTAGATGTAGATGTAGATGCAGATGCATATGCATATGTATATGTGTATGTATGTATGTATGTGTGTATGTATGTATAGAGAGAGAGACAGAGACAGAGACCGAGGCAGAGACAGAGAGAGAGAGAGAGACAGACAGACGGACAGATAAACTTCCCTACACATCAACTTCCCTGTTGAACATTAAGATAGTTTAAGAATGGCTCCATAGCTCATAGGTTTGGTCCTCAGTAGGCAGGACTTCTTGGGAAGGATTAGGAGATGCATCCTTGTTGAAGGAGGTGTATCACTGGCTACAGGCTTGAGGTTTTAAAAGCTATGCACAGTGTGATTCTTCCTCCTGCTTGAGAATTGAGATATGAGGTCTCAGCTGTTCCTAACACCATGCCTTTACTCCATCCTCATGGACTCTAGTCCTCTGAAACTGTAAGCCCAATTAATGTCTTATTTTATAAGTTGCCTTGATCTGGATGTTTTATCCTATCTATAGATGTATACATTTTCAAATTTTTCAACAAAATACTTGACAGGCTGAAATTAGGAACACATTAGAAAGATCAGATATCATGACCATAATGGCTTAACCTAGAGACAGGTTGGTTCAACACTCAAATCAATAAGGTAACACACTATATAAATACATGGAAGAACAGAAATTGTAGAACCATCTTGGTACATTCAGAAAAGGTATTTTGATAAATGTCAACATACTTCATTATAAAAGACATTATAAATGGGTGGAGTATACCTCAAATTGACAAATTTTATTTACAGCACACTTATAGCCATCATAAAACTAAACGGAGACAAGCAGGAAGCATTTTCTCTTCAGCGTGGAAGGAGATAAGGATGCCCACCTCACTTTTTTCATTCAGTAGGTGTTTAAAGTCTTGGGTATTACAATAAGACCAGAAAAAGACATAAAGAACATTAAAATAAGAAAAGACGAAGTCAAACTATGTTTACACGCAGATGATATGATTCTATAGCGAAAACATGCTCTAAAAAATGCTAGAAAAATTTTAGATCTAATAAACTCAGTGAGGTTACAGGCTACAAAATCAGTATTAAAAACTCCCCAGCAGGATTCATATATTCCCAAAATTAATTGCATAGAAAAATTATGACAAATCTATGATTTCAAACATTAAGAATAGCTCTAACTAAGGAAGTCAGAGAGCTATTCAGTGAAAACTCCAGATTCCTGATAGTCCCTCCATGCTCTGGGCTGGGAGAATAGATACAGAGAATGGATTCATTACTAAAGTAATCTCTTCTGCACTGAAATTCCCACAGAAATTCAAAGGTCATTCTTCACAGGCCGAGGGGAAAAATTATCCAGGAATTCAATTGGAGCCACGGAGATCACAAAACGCTGAAGCAGTCAGTCCCAAGGAGAAAGAACACAGCAGAAAGAATGGGGATGCTGAGGTACTCGGCTGCTAACGACACTACAAAGCCACTATGAAGAGACAGCATGGCTCTGACTTAAACGCACATGGGCCAGAATGGAGAACCTAGGAAAGACCTATAACACCATCTACTTTTAACAAAACTGTCAAAAACATGCTATCAGAAAGAAGCTTATTTAATAACTGATGCTGGCAAACCCTAAGGTCCACCTTCAGAAGAATGAAATTAGATCCATATCTTCCACCTTGTAGAAATGTCAACTCAAAGCACGTTTTAAAATATTTTACTTTACAGCCTAAAATTCAGGAGGGGCTAGAGAGATGGCTTAGCAGTTAAAAGCACTTGCTCCCCTTGCATGAGATCCCAGTTTGGTTCCTAGTACCAACAGCAGCCAGCTCACAACTGCCGGTGACTCTCCAGTTCCAGGGGATCCAATACCTGATCTCCACAGTCACTCCCAGCATCACACACACACACACACACACACACACACACACACACACACACACACCAAATAAAAACTAAAACTTCTAAAGAAAAACAGGGAACGCAATTCAAAAATCAATGTTTAGATATAATCTTCCTGACCATACTCTAATACTACACGGACTAGTTCCAAGAACCAACACATGGAACTACGTGAAATTAAAAGGTAACTATTGGCTCAGCAGACAGACTGCAAAGAAGGAACAGAAAACAAACATCTAAATCAAAGCCGCTAGATAACAAGTAGCCTAATGAAATGCACACACAGTCCTCAAATGTAGAAATAAAAATGGCCAACGAGTATTTTTTTAATATTCAATATATCCATAGTTATCAGGGAAATAAAAACATAAAACTACTTTGAGATAACACACCACCCTAGTCAAATGGCTGTCATCAAGAAACCCATCAATAAATGTGGAATTTGGAGAAATTCAAAGCATGGCTACTGCGAAAGTCAACATGGAAGTTTTGTAAAAATTAAAATAGAGCTGTTAGGGACTAGAAAGGTAGCTCAGTGGAGTGGGGAACTTGTTCCTACAGAGGGACCCAGGTTTGATTTCCAGACTCACAGGGTATCACGACCACCTGTAACTCCAGTTCCAGGGAATCTGCCCTACTTCAGGTTTCTATTGCTGCAATAAAACACTATGACCAAAAAGCAAGTTGGGTGGGGGGGGGATGCTTTATTTGGCTTACACTTCCATTCAAAGGAAGTCAGGACAGGAACTCAAACAGGGCGGGAATCTGGAGGAGGAGCTGAGGCAGAATCCATGGGGGAGGGCTGTTTGCTGGTCTGCTGACCCCTGGCTTGCTCAGTTTGTTTTCTGATAGATTCCAGGATCACCAGCCCAGGATGGCACCACTCACAATGGTCTGGACTCTACCCTATCAATTATTCATCCAGAACATGCAATGCAAGTAGATCTTATGGAGACATTTTTCTTAGCTCAGAAATACCTCTAGTGTATGTGTCAAGCGGACATAAGACTAGCCAGCAGGATTGACCCCTTGTCAACTTGACAACAAATGTATCACTGTTAAACCACTATCTTTTCTTTCTTATCAATCCCCAAGATCTCACTTTAAAAACATAAACAACTTTAAAGTTCCACCGACTTTACAAATTCAAACAGTATTTTTCAGTTTCTGTAAAATATCTAATCCCTCAAAAAAAAAATTCTCAGTCTCTTTTAAAATTTCAAAGTCATTTGGCTGTGGGCTTCTGTGAAAATGAAAATGAAATTAAATACCTTTTTCACGAGAGAAGAATCTGGATGTGATCACAACCTGAACCAAGCAAAAACCAAACCTAACAGTCTAAATAACCCAGTGTCTAATTATCTAGGATTCATTCACGAGCTTTTGGGCTCTCCCAAGGGGCTTGAGTCACTTCTCCAGCTCTGTCCTCTGCAGCACACACAGCCAATTTTACCCCACTGCTGCTGTTGCTCTTGGAGGCCATGCCACAGCACTGGCATCTCCAAAATGTTGGGGTCTTTTGCTGCAGCTGGACGTAAGTTTACATAAAGACTAGTCAGCACAGAATCTGCTGCCCTTTTCTGGCTTCGGGCAAGAGGCACCCATGTACTGAACAGGTATACATGCATTTAAACAGATATGCACATAAAAAATAGACTTACCATATGACCCAGAGGTACCACTCCTGGGTATGTGTCCTAAGAATTGCATGCCTCACCAGGGAGATACGTCTACATCCTATTTATTGCTGCCTAACAGGTGCTGATAAGGAAATGAAACTGGTCTAAATATCCACCAACAGATGAATGGAAAATAAAAATGTAGTTCTTGCACAAAATAGAATTTTACTCAGTGCAAAGAAAAACAAAATCCTAAAACTGGACTGGGTCGACATGAAAGTTATAATATTCAATGAAATGATCCATTCTCAGAAGGACAAAAACTTCATGTCCTTTCTCACATATAGATCCTAATCTCTGAAGTGTGTGTGTGTGTGTGTGTGTGTGTGTGTGTGTTTGTGTGTGTGTGCACGTGTGTGTTAGTGAAGCCTAAACAATCAAATAGGAAATCAAACCAGGGAGGAAAAATAGGTTATGAGGAAGGATGGGGGGGGAGTCCGAAGGGCAGGTGGGATGTAGAAAATGAAACAAAGAGACAGAAAGAAGGCTGGAGGAGGGAGAACCAAAGGTAGCAAGGGGCGGAAGAAAGATCACTAACATACACTTTGTTAAAAAAAATGCTACAATTTTATCTGAATTCTGTGTGCTAATTTAAATAATACAAAATGTTTACAAAGCGTACAATACATCTAATAGCCTCTAGCTGGCTGCCAAAGGGCAGAGGGATTGACACTTGCCATTTTTATATACTTATGCCTGCTTCCGATTCCAGTTTAAAATGTATTCCTCATTAATATTGTTATTTTTTAAAGACACAATTTGAGCTAGAAAAGCATCAAATAGAAGACGGCAAGGGAGAACAAAGGTGAGAGCTGTGAATTGTGCCCAGAATGACAAGGAGTCCAAGACAGGCAGAGAGAAACGCTGAATGAACTGCTGTTCCAGCAGACCCCAGAGAAAGGCAGAGAGAGCAGCGTTAGAAATCTCATTAGGAGCACATCTAGATGGAGTAGAGAGGGTTACAAACACAAGGGCACAGAGCTCTGGGCAGCAGTGCTGAACATACAGGCTGGGGGAAGAATGCTGTTCCGAGAGTCAACACGAGTCTTGGAGTGTCTATCTGGTGTGGTTTGTAGCATACATTTGATGTCCTGAAAGACTGTTTCTTCTTTGTGTTGCCAACATAGCACACCCAGAAGCAGCCTGAGATGGGCCAGCTCTAAGGTGTGTGTTGTAAAGAGCAGTGGCAGAGAGCAAGTTCTGCATAGTAACCTGAGGTGTATCATTAGTGGGTACACCTTATGCTCCCAAGATTTGATAACAGAAAAGAGCGGGAAGCTGGTAAGATGGCACAGACCTTTGAGCTTAGTGTCCCACCGTCTGAGGCTGAGGGACTGAATGTTCAAGGCAAACTTGGCATGCACAGTGAGAAGTAATCTAGAAGGAGGAGAAAGTGGCAGGAATTCTCTTACTGTTTTTACTTGTTGTTCATTTGTATTGGAAAGGGAGGAGTCAGCATGTTCTGAAATGTCAAAGTGACACAAAATGTTTAAATCTGTGACTTTCCCCACGACACTCCTCCATGCCTGGTCTTTCCAGAAGTTAGTAACCTGATTAATTTTGGCTATCAAAGCATAGGAAACACCATCGTTTCCATGGCTCCTTCCAAAGGAACATAAGCCACGTTTAAGCTTCTAATAAAATGCCCATCACCTGAATGTAGAACTGAATCCCCCAAGTCCCAGGGACAGCATCCAGTTATGGCAGCCTGACCAATAAAGAAAAGGTGCTTATCTCTGTAAAGTCTAAAGCCCATGCTTGGAGGTGGTCTTCTTGCCTCAAGAGCCCCAAGATGATGTCTCTTGGCCATTAAGCTAAGGTCGGGAGAAGAGTCTTGAGGTGGCACAGGACAGCACAGCATGAATCAAGCAGCATTCTCTGGAGAAAGGCCAATAGAATGTATGCATATATCATATAAAGGGATTTGTAAGCTCTGGAACACATGACAGGATTGGGAAGTGGCAGAGAACTGGGCTCTAAATCCAAGTGGAATAGCTCATCAGCCCCAACCTGGCATCGTGGGAGCCAGTGGTACTGTCACACCAACAGAATAAAGAAGCAGGAGTCTGATCCTAGCAAGGGATGGCAGCAGGGCAGGTGCACAGAGAAAGAAGTGCTTCATTCAGGTGCTGACAGCACCTTTCTCCAACTTCTTTTGCACCAAAGCTGCCAGCCTGTTGGTAGATGACCCCACACTAAGGCAGCTCTACTCCACCACGGTCCTTTCTGGACGTTCCAGAAATGCCCCCCACACATACACAGAAACCTCTATTAATCTAGTCATAGTAGTAACCCGTGGAAAGACTAAGCAATGACCATACAGTGCAAAACACAAGGACTATGAGTGACTACACGTATGTGTGCATGTGTTTGTGCTGGACCTAGGGGACTAAGAAAAAATTGCATGCTGGGTATGGTGGTGCTCGCATTAAATCCTTGCACTCAGGAGGCACAGATAGAAGTAGAGGCAAGCCTGGATGCCTGTCAGCTGGCCAGCCTTTCTACATAGTGAGTCCTGGCCAGTCAAAGCTACATAGAAACCTGTACCTGTCTCAGAAAAAAAAAAAGAGTACATGAAATTAGACAAGTTACAGTAGGAATTAGAGGGAAGGGAGTAGGGGGTAGATGTTAACAAAACATATTGCATGCATGCATAAACATCTCAAAGGGGAAACATTTAAGAAAGGAATGAGTTTTACCATGCCATCCTTCGGGTACAGCAGCTACTCTGGTTACTATGTCCAGGTCACGTGCAGACTGAAGGCCACTCACAACACCTGTGCTTCTGTCCTGGCTTTGCCTTGTAGCTATGGAGGCCAGGATAATCTCTACATGTGAGATCTGTGTGGGAATTAAATGGCAAGGGCTTTGTAAGACGTGAGCATGACATATTAGGTATTATTAGTTTTGTTCATTTTTTCCCTAGGTTGGCCAACATAAGAGTTTCCAAAAATAGCATAAAGAAATGGATTAGTCATTCTTTCCAAATTAACAAAAGGAGCATGGGCTAGGATCTCATGAAGCTATTAACTGGAGGTATGGAAAAGACATTCTAGTGCTTCTGAGAGACCAGTGGTTTCCTTGGAATGGTAACAGCTACTTTCTACTTTGTGCTATGTAATGACTCTTTCCTTGTCTGTAGGTAACCTCAACATTAGGATCTGTTTTTTTTTTGTTTTTTTGTTTTTTTTTTTTTTTTTTTTTTTGTTTTGGACTGTACCAGGGATGAAACTCTTGCGCATTGGAGGTGAGAGATCTACCAGTCTGCTACATCTCCAGTCCTCACATCTCCTTGGAAGTCAACTTTTGCTGGAAAAGAGAAATAGAGAGAAACAGCATTATTTCAGTGTGAATTTTAGCATTCTCTCTCTCTCTCTCTTTTATAACTTCTTACTAACATTCACAGGTTTTTTTTTTTTTTTTTTTTTTTTTTTGGTCAAGGAGAATGAAATAGTCTAGAAACCACCATATCCTAATGGAAAAATGTTTGCAAAATTTTTAAGTTAGATTTTAGTGTGTGGGGAGTGTATGTGTGTGTAATGTGTGGTGTGTATGTGTGTTTGTGTGTGTGTGTGTGTTGTGAGTGTGTGCCTGTTACAATAGATGAGTGGATGCTACAGACAACTTTCCATACTTGTGAAGCCAATTTTCTTTTAACTCCATGTAGATTTCAGGATCACAACTCAGCCTCTCAGCTTGCTGTTTTCAGCAGCAAATGCCTTTAACCACTGAACAGTATTCACCAGTTGATGAGGCTGACATCCAGGGAGCTTCGTACACGTGC
The DNA here is from genome assembly GCF_963924665.1 of Micromys minutus. Taxonomy (NCBI): domain Eukaryota; kingdom Metazoa; phylum Chordata; class Mammalia; order Rodentia; family Muridae; genus Micromys; species Micromys minutus. The sequence goes on along the minus strand of NC_137981.1, from coordinate 6,269,972 downwards.
CTATGTGAGATTTTAGAAATTAAAATTCAGATCTTCATGTTTATGAGGCAAGCATTTTACCCACTTAAGTCATCTCCTCAAATTATGCATTGCATTTTACAGGAAGTGTAGGACAATATAAAAGAGACTCCAAGACCACTGTTAACTTCAAAATTTCCAAGAGAGTCCTGCACGCTCTAAATTTGCAAATATAACTTTGCCACTTTGGTGCATAGCCCATCCTTAGAGTGGGTATTCAGGCTCAGGTGTGAGGTTTGGGGGATGGGAAACTGTCTAGCCTCAGAGAGGAACATCCTGGCACCAGTACAAATGTGTCAGGGAGAATACTGATGGAACTGGGGATGTTGCTGCCTCAGTCAGACAGAAGCATGAGGTAGGATGCAGTTCTTAAAACCAGCTGGGTCCTTTGTTTCTGGCCCTGGCTCCATTTTCTTCTGAGACAGTTTCTTAAGCTTCTTATATGTTTCCACTTCTTTTTGTAATGGTCAGTCTGGTCTTTGTCAGCTTTCTAAATTTAATTTTGCACTTTGGGGTTGAGAATGACATAATGGAAGGCTGGTGAACCCCACACTTATTTTGTACCTTTTCTGCCCTGATGGGGGTCCCCTCGATTCCAAAGGACATTTCTTTTTTTTTTTTAACTTTATTTTAAAAAACAAAGATAAAAGAAAAAAATTTAAACATTTTTGCATAAATGTATACAAATACATTTTTGTCAGTGCATGGCTTTTTTTTTTTTTTTCTTTTTTTTAAGGTTTGATACTCTGCATTAAGGTCTTACTAGTTACAATGAACAAAAAGTACATGTAAAACAGGATGTAACCCGGAATTAGTCAATGTTTTCTTGGTGTGTAAGGATTGAGCATAATGTTTTTTTTTTTTTTTTTTTTTTTTTTTGTTTGTTTGTTTCTTTTCTTTCTTTCTTTCTTTTTTTTTTTTTTCTTGAACTTCACACAGTCTGTGAGTTGTTTCTGGGGCAGTCCGAGCCTCTGGGGTTAGCATCCCAATATCAGTGACTGCATATTATGTCTGTTCTTTTGTGACTGGGTTATCTCACTCAGGATGATATTCTCTAGATGCAACCATTTTCTTAAGAATTTGGTTAAGTCATTGTTTCTGATAGCTGAGTAGTACTCCATTGTGTAAATGTACCACAATTTTTGTATCTATTCATCTACTGAAGGACATCTGGGTTCTTTCCAGCTTCTCTGCTCATCAGACCTGTTCTCCTTTTTCACTAGGTTGGGATGGAAATCAGAGAAAGGCATTGTTCCACAGCAGAGATGATGTAGTTTCTCTGCTGTGACTCCATCTGTGTCTCTGGGCTCCAGAGCTCCTGATGGATTTTTCTTAGGCAAGGCTGTAGCTGACAAGGGCTTCAGGGTGGCCTTGCTGTCTTCCACAATCCTCTACTTGAACAGATGTCCCGTGAGCTTGCTTGTGAGTTGGCTGCATAAATAGTTAGTTGAGTAATTGGGGGATGAGTACATTGGGGACATGGAGATGGGAGGATGGGCCTGAGCTTTGTCAGGAAATACAGTGAGTTCCACATCAGGCTGGAGACTGTTCTCTGCAGAGTAGAGGATCCTTTAAGGATAGACCCATGTGTTAGGAAGCTCATCCTTACTATAACTTGAAGGTTGGTGGAAACAGAAGATGGTCTATAGGTGGTTGTTCTACATGCTGTCATGTTCTATGCCAAGCTTTCTTTCTGAAGTACTGCTTTCATGCTGGGCTTTGTTCATCTTCATAAGTTCCGCTGCTAAGAGCTGTTTGCACTGGCAGTTTATATTCACAGGCAGTTAACCAAGGCCTAATTATGTCTCTAGTTCTTTTCTGGCCTGGTTCTAAGTAACCACAGATGAGCCAAAACCACACTGTAGTTCAATGGTGTATACTTTGCTAAGTGTGCTGGTACAGACAATTATATGTCTCCTTATTACACACCTGCTTCTTGACAAGATGGCTTCCTGATAATAATCGAGACAAATGTGCCCACAAGGCTAAGGCAGCAAAGCCTTGTCATGCATGAAACAGGCTGATGGGGGCTTAAAGATTTTCAACTCCTCTAAAGGACCAAGCATCTTTGGGGTGGTCTTCTAGGTAGTGCTCATATCTGGTAATTCTCTACACCCATCCCAAATCCCAGCCCTATACTCACTTTTGGCTCTTCTCTGCTCCATAACTTCTCTGCCTCATTGTAGGTTTTGCAGTGGGTGTGTAAGAGCTTCTAACTGGTCACACATATCCTTCCACTCATTGTCTTGTCTGTCAGCTCTGTGGCCCAGCATTGGACCACAGGTTATTGGACTTTTAGACATTCTCTCTAATTAGAATCTCCCTCCATTTCAAACTCTTTGTCTTGAACTTAATATGAAGAATGCTCTCTGGCAGACTTTTTTTCTGACTCAAGCCCGAGTTAACTGCCACCTCAGTGAATGAAGTTTGAATCTTGACATTTGTCACATCTAGTGACTTGTTTATGTAACTGGATCAGTCTACTACATTACAGGACTCTTGATTTACTATCACCATAGGGTCAAAACTAGTTGCAATGGTTTGCAAAGAGCAAAATCTAGACATATGCATATCAACCAACCAGTAAGTGAATGGAGGAGTCACAGAACCAGAGGCTGGTCCAGGAAACAGGGGACAGACCAATTTGTGATACTGGAGATATTTATCTGAAAATCATTCTTGGCTGGCAGTTTTGCATTTTATCTGGCTATGTTTCTTGCAAATTATATGCCTAATTATGCATATCACACAATTGAATGTACTAATTCCAACAAACTTAGTATAGCAAGGAATCATGTTGCTTAAGCTGAATTACTCTGTCTCTGTCCTCTGTCTCTGTCTCTGTCTCTCTCTCTGTCTCTCTGTCTCTCTCTCTGTCTCTCTCTCTGTCTCTCTCTCTCTCTCTCTCTCTCTGTGTGTGTGTGTGTGTGTGTGTGTGTGTGTGTGTGTCACTCACCTTCTCTCCCTCCCAGCTTTTTTGCTTCTTTCTCTATCTTTTTGTTTCTCTAACAAATGCAGTTGCTCAGGGTATGTCCTGGCTTTGTGTGGTCTGATTTGATTTACATCGCTTCTCATTCCTGTTTTTCTAAACATTCTTTGGTTTAGTTCCTGAGAACAGCCATGAAGCTACTTAGTTCTACTCGTTTACACATTCCACTCTAGTCTAATCGGATGACTCACTTTGGAGTTTCCTGGTTTAAATTTGACTTTCATTACTGCGCAGTCAGTAGTGAATACTGTTGAGTAATTAATGAGTAATCTAATTTCCTTTGCAAAGATATAATATATCTTTCTAATTTGGTTTCGCCAGCAGCTTATCAGATCAAATGTTTTTATGCCAACTTTATTCTCTCAGCAAACTAATACAGACAGGAATACTGAAAAGTTAAGTATTCATATCAACACATACAATCACAATGAAATATTGGCAATTAAGAAGGAAATATCTTTATTATGCAACTGTTTCCTCCATTCAATTGATTTTGGTTTCTACTGGAGAATATTAAACCACCTGAACATTTTAAGCTAAACTTCCACAAAATTGATTTGCTCAGAAATATTTCCTTATTAATTGCATTATTTATTAGGTATCTGCCTGCATTTAGAGTTCCAGCCTAGGTTTTCTGCCTGCAGTGGAAAAGATTGCCTTTCAGAACAGGCCTACCTAGAGTTATGCATAGTCCATCCAGATAAAAAGCCATGTTTACTGCACAAGAGGTTCACAAAGAGTTCAACTGGAGCTAGGAGACCTTTTCTTAAGGGAATTTATAAGTTCTAAGAAGGTGTCTTTTACAACTGCAGGAACAAGAACAAATTTACTGTGGCTTTTCTCTAGCAGGTGGTTCTGAGCCTCCGAGAGCAGAATTCCAAGACAGATGAGAAGGGAGCTCTGCAGAAGCCCTAGGGAGCAGTGTCTTCCTTTACTCCCAAGGAGCAATGCCCAATTACTTTGAAGCTCTGAAAAAATTTTCAAGCCACATCCAAACATTAGGCACACATCGAAGAATGCCCAGAATGCTGTGATGAAATGTATGACCAAAGACATTCTGAGAATCCCTGGAATGGGCAGTTACTTATACAAGTCAGTTACATGCAACTGCACTGTTTGTCTATGCCGAAGATAACGGTACCAAACAACTTGTGTGGTTGAACACTAAAACGGCCCCTTGGCACTTACTTCAAGGATAAAGACAGCTGATCCCTTAGTGAACAAATTCTTCTAGGAAGTTAGAGGAAGCTTCTCAGTCTAACCACAAAGCAGTTGCAGCCCCCACTACAACGACTTAGGAAGAAGTCTCCTTGGGTGTGCTGCATGCAGAGCATAAAGGAACGACTCTGGAGAGGTCTGTGGAGAGTTTTGTCTCTTGCCCTTGATCCTAACTTGTGTCAAGGTTCATGTATTTCCCAGTGATATGGGCCAAAGGATGAGAAAGGCAGTTAAGTATAAGGTCCAGCTCCCAGCCTCGCCCCCACCTTTCCACTGCTTTGAATGCATCATGGGATGCTCTCCCAGAGACCTGGCCTTCTACAGCTCTGTCATGGTTCACTGCAATTGGAATGGTGTGGAAGTCCAAGTAATGAGAATCAAGTTCAAATCCACTAACCTTGAAATTCATTCCAGTTCCCAGGAACTGAGTTTCTGTAACTCACTTGGCAGCAAAATCCAAACTCACCTGGACTCATTTGAAAGAAGAACCTTACCTACTCTGACATGATGTTAGTTAAAGACATTGGTAAATCTGCATAAATACATTTTTGCTGCTTATATAACAATATTCTATTGGTTTAGAAGTTCATCCTAGATCCTGCTGTGTATATTACATTAGACTGTTTCTTTCAAAATGAATTTTGAATTCTGACATCCTGCTGAAGACTTTCAATAAGGTCTTGTGGCCTTGCAGTACACAGTATATCATTGACAAAGGGTGAGAAGTCATGTAAGCTCTTAAAGAGAGGTCCTTAGTTCTGCTGGTTTTATTTCTGCATCTTATCTCTGCCATACAAAATTAATATTTTTCTAAATCAATGTGAGGTTCAATATGTAGCCCCAGGACAAAAGAAATGTACAAGCTATCTTACAAGACTATACTTTATTATTACTACATTGAAAACTTAATGCTTTACAGTGGCAACAAGCACTTGAAAGTTCATAAAAACTAAGACCATTTGTTCTTTCCATTAATGTCTTTCTCTGTTCCTCTCTTTATATGAGATGTACAAACAAGTAGAAAACATAGGATCGGGATGTGTGAACAGTGGAGTCACACAAGACCCTTTGTCCAGAAGAGATATAAGTCATGGTGTTTCAGAGAATCACAACCAATAGTGTGTGAGTCTCTCTCTCTCTCTCTCTCTCTCTCTCTCTCTCTCTCTCTCTCTCTCTCTCTCTCTCTCTCTCTCTGTGTGTGTGTGTGTGTGTATGTGTGTGCAGATACTTATTTTCAAGAACCTGGTGCATGCCAATGTGGAGGTTGGCATGTCCCTGGGATTGAACTGATGGGCTACAGACCTAAAACATTTCCAATGAAAAAGTCTCTAGGGATTTAGGCCTTAGTCTCACAGATAACAGCTTCAGAGAGACACTAAGATTTGACTAAATGTCTGAAAACCCTGTGGCCTACTTATATTGTTACATAAAACTAACCATTGTGTTAATAGGAGACCACACACAAGGGTTTAATGACCTTTGAATTTGTATTTTCTAAAGGAAGCTTAATGGAGCAGCAGCACACATCCTGGAATCTTGGAATTCTGGCTTTCCCACAATCCTACTCCCTTGCAACCTGAAGCCAGTGTTTGGCTATTTTATGCCAACTCTATCCCTACCCAAAGAACACTACTGTTCTCTAGTGTGCTCCTGAGTTCTGGGAGTAAGTGTGTGTGTGAGGATCACATTCAGAAATGTACATTCCATAGGCCAATTGATAGGCTCCAGGTACCTGGGATTAGCAGACAGATGTATAAATAAACATGACACCAAACCTCAAAGGGCAATAACAACAAACCTATGACAGACCGCAAGATAGATGTGAGAAAAAGGAAAGTGATTTTGATTTCTGATGTGTCATAGATTTTCAATTCTTTTGAGGTCCCACAGATTCTATAGCTGATATCAAATAGGAAGGCTAGACAAAGAAATTTTAACCCCTACCCTCATACACAGTTACAGAGCTAAGGTTTTATGGTTGGTTTCCCTATAGTTGGTGGATGGAAGTAAACAATAAAGATCAAGTCCAGTTGGTCTGACAGATATTTTAATCTTGAAATGGAGGCGACATTTCTTTTATGCTATTCTCTTTCCAGTTTTGATGCAAGTCCCCTACCATTTGACAGAGCTCAGATCTATCCTTCTATATCCATTTGCAATCTGTTCTTCTAGTTAACCTCTTCCTTGACCAACTAAAGTACAACAGTCATCCCCTCAATCCCCCTTTCTCCTTCCTCCCAATCCTCCCTCCTCCCTATTCTTTTTCTCCCTTCCTCCCTTATCCTTACCTCTCCCTCCTCCCCATTTTCTTTCTCCACTCCTCCCCATCCCCTTCCTCCATACTCTATCTCTCATTCTTTCCATCTTCTTCTCCTTCTCCTTTCCCATCCTTCTCTTTCATCTCTCTACTTCTTTCTCTCCTCTTTCCCCCTTTCCTCTTCTCTTCTTTCACCACTGTCAGCAGCACCATCACTGTTGGAGGATCTGCTATGTCAGACATTATAGACTTCAACTTACCCTTCAACCACCAGGAAGGTGCTAGTAATGACTTGAAGTTTGCAGATAAGAAAACTGTGGCTCATAATTTGTATGTGGTCATTTTACCAGGAAGGAAAAGCACACGAGTCTACACCAATGGTGTTTTCTTTCCACATTGCCCCACCTTAACAGCTCCTATTTTAAATGGTTCCATTTTTCTTTTTTAAAATCAATGGCAGGATTTTCAGTCAAAGACCACCTTCACAAACTATCTACTTCAGCTGCAATCGGCAAAAGTATAAAATAGTTTGATTACAAAAAGACTTCACTAGCCCCTGCAACTGGGAATCCCAAGGGGAGGGGATTTTGTTTCACATACAGTTGGCCTCAAGACAGGAAGCTCAATCCTCAGGATTTCTCACAGTGCTGTCTTCTCGTTAAGTGCAGTGAGGCTCAGAGCACAGCTAAATCTACTTCCTTGAAGGCCAAAAAAAAGGGAACATAGCCTGCCAGTATAGTCCTGATGTTAAGTAGCCAGACTGAGTCTCACTTCACTCCTATCAAGTTAGAGGCAGGGCAACATGATATTCTGAGAACAGCCTAGCTACTCCCCAGAGAAAGGAAAGCAAGATCTGTCCCCACACCTGCTCCCTGCATGCTGGTCTGTGAGCTGCCAGCTGTGTATTGGAACCCAGGCTCCTTCCTGACTTGCAAGTCAAGCTGCACATGCTTCCTTTCTGCCTGGATGAAGTCTTTTCTTTTCTGCAGATGTTTCTACCTTTCTTTGCTTTCTCTGCTTGTCTTGCTGGCTAAGCATGGCACGTGCCTGGATGACGTAGACACGGACCAAGTCAAAACCAGAATCTCTCCTTCTGGATGTGGTTCAAGTTCAGTTAAGAATTCCACTTATCATCTGTTGGGATGAGTTTGCCTGTGGCTTAGGGCTTCAGCATGACACTCTGACTTGTGTTTCCACGGTGTGAGCCGAGGCTGCCAAGACTGTCTTTTTGGTCCATAAAATCAGAGGTCACTTTTTATTGCGTCTAGCAAGAATTTGCCATCTGGCGTCAAGACACCTACAGTAGGGGCCAACTCCTACAGTGACTTTCCCCGCCCTTTTGTTGACTTGCCGTGTTGAATTTGGAACTTAATACAGGATGTCTTGCAGGTTGTCTTGGCATATGAAGATAGGCTATTATGCTAGGCTACCGAACCAAAATGTCAGCCAGTCATTTGTGACAGTGTGCGAATCCCGGGTGAATTACGCAGATACTAACTCCAGAGGTGGAGCGTTTATGTGGTACTTAACAGTTGCTCAATCGTGCTCTCAGCTCTGCCTGGTGGGGCTTGGAAATGAAGAGCAGAGTCCTTTCCCTCAAGGCAAGTGCCATCTTGCTGTGCAGGCTAATCTTCACAGAAGGAATTAGAGAGCAGGCGTATGCTGTGTGGAAAGCCACTGACTCAGAAGGAGTGGGCAACAGGCCTCAAGTAACAGGTTCTAATTTTTCGTATTAAGGGTGCGTGGGAATCTGCAGCAGGAGTGAGGGCCAAAAATCTACAACTATACAGGCTGGGTATGTGAACAGGAAATACGGTAGAGGTATCAAATTGAGCTGTAAAATCCTTGCAGGTCATGAGCCCTACGTGAAGTACTTAAAGATAAGAAGTGGTCCAGGCCGGATTACTTTTTTATAACCATGGCTTCCTAGTAACAGTGTCTGTAAAACAGAAGGGTATTTGCTTTCATGTTACCTGCCTAGTTGTAAGCAATCCAGGATAGCTTACAACTGCTATCCTGTGGCAGCTGCTGGTCTCCAAAATGACTTCTGTTTGGCATACTAAGCATGCTGCTTCTACTTTGCAATCTATGCACCAAAAACTTGTGGCACATAGTATCTCAGTAAATAGGAACAAAGAAAGACCAGGAACTTGCTTATTGAACTGGCTGGTTTCGTGTCAACTTGACACAAGCTGGAGTTATCACAAAGAAAGAAGCCTTAGTTGAGGAAATGCCTCCATGAGATCCAGCTCTAAGACATTTTCTCAAGTAGTGATTAAGGGGTAGGGCCCAGCCCACTGTGGGTGGTGCCATCCCTGGGCTGGTAGACCTGGGTTCTATAAGAAAGAAAGCTGAGTAGGCCAGGGGAAGCAGACCAGTAAGCAACATTCCTCCATGGCCTCTCTGCATCAGCTCCTGCTTCTTGACCTGCTTGAGTTCTAGTCCTGACTTCCTTTGGTGATGAGCAGCCATGTGGAAGTGTGAGCTGAATAAACCCTTTCCTCCCCAACTTGCTTCTTGGTCATGGTGTTTGTGCAGGAATAGAAACCCTGATTAAGACACTTACTCAAGCTTTCCTTTCTCCTGAGACTCTCTCCCTTTCTCTCTTTCCCTCCCTCCTCCCTCCCTCCCTCCCTCCCTCCCTCCCTCCGTTCTCCCTTCTTCTTAAAACAAAACCAAAAAATATTATTTATTTATCTATGCACATGTAAGTCAGAGAACAGCTTATGGGAGTGAGTTCTTTCCATCCAGCATGGGGATCAAACTCAGGTTGCCAGGCATGTTGACAGGTGCTTGTCCTACTTCCCCACCACCGTTTTTTTCTTTTCATCTTTTTTTATTCTTATAGCACAGGTTAGCCTTGGACTTACAATCATTGGGGCCTGATAGAATTCAAGGCTTTGTGTCTTCTCTTATCTGTTTCCCACCTTCCTTTCTTTTAACACTTTCCCTTCCTGATTCTCCTTTCTTTCAAGCTGAGGACTGAACCCAGACCCTTATGCATGGTAATTGTGTAGCATATGACTGAAACACACAGTTAGCTTTACTTAGGCCTCTTAAAGGCATGATTGGAAGCGAAACTCCTGCTAATATACTACTGGTTAACATGTAGCCACATGGCTATGTAGAAGCAAAGGACCCTCGAAAATATAGCTTTTGGCTAGATTGCCTTTTGCTTAGCTAAATATGAAGGAGTAACAAATTAAGGAAAGAATATGTGTAGTACATCTGTAAATAAGTTAAAGGTAGGTTGTAGACCATGTAAAATATTTTAGCTAACATCTACCTTAAATAGTGGGATATTCCCTCGGTGAATTCATCACTTAATGGGCCATTAGGATACGGCCTTTCTGTTTCCCCGACCTCACGCACAGCATGGAATCAGTGCCTTTGCTTCAGCTGACTTCTGCTCCAGCACCAGCACAAAGCAGCAAAACTAAGTGATCACAGACTGGAGGTTCCAACACCGTGGACACAAATATAACAGTCTTTCCTTATGTTGTTTTCTCAGGCATGTTTGTCATGGTGACAAAAAAGCTGACTCTCAATAGTCATTGTTCAAGGCATTGCTTAGGTGTTTGTGGTAATGCTGCTATGAACAAACCAACCGCCTTCCAGGCCCGTAAAAGCACAGCATGTATAACCCTGTACAACATGAAACACTTGATGACGATGACTGGCTGTTATTAGTCTATGTATTTTCTACACTATCATTTTCATCACAACAAGTCCCCAAACAGCCCCAGCTTTGGAAGGATCCCAGAGGACAGCATCCTAGAAGGTCACAGTGTCATGTAGAATCCTGAAGATCTTCTGGGATGATGAGGTGACAGGCAGTGGCTAAGCATGAGCTAACATGTGTCTCTGTGTCACTTTTAAGAAAAAAATTACATGAAGATATTAATTAATTAGAATTGTAACATAGATAGAAGCTTCTATACTGAAAATATGAAGAAAGTGTTTGTGCCAAACATATTTTAAGCTAAATTACCATGAAAATCAAAATGTTAAAAGTAGTTGAATGCTCACAAAGCAAAACACTTGTTTTAATAAGTGCAGAATAGCACTTATTTTAACTTGTTGGAGGAAGCTACGTTAGTTCATTTACTGTTGCTGGAAAGTTCAGTGTTTATGTCTCAGTAGAGGCAGGATGTCAGAAAGCATGTCTCTCACCCTGTGACCAGCTCACCCAGAACAACATCTAGTTCCTGGAAGCACCATCAGTGCTAGAAGCCAACACATGAGAACTTGCTTTCCAGAATTCCAGACAGAGGCAGCCTAAGATGGGAAGGAATGTTTCGTCTCATGGTGCATGTGATAAAAATCCATCATGGCAGAGAAAGCACGGCAGCTGAACAGCTTGGTCTACGGCTGTGGGAACTTCTACAATCAGCACACATCTCTGTAGGTAAGAAAACAGCAAGCTGGGGGGAAGGAGGGACTGGGCTGTTTTCCTCAAAGTACATCCCCCACCCCCAGTATTATACCCACCAGCTAGGCCCAATGTCAGAAAGTTCCATAATCTCCCCTAACAGCACCATGAGCCAGGTGACGTAGCACAGACCTGTAGTTTCAGCTACTTAGAGGCAGACACAGAAGGGTCAAGGCCTGCTTGGGCTTAATAATAGCCTGCCTCAAATTTAAAATGTTTTAAGAAATGGACAGAGGATGTAACTGTACGGTAGAGTATTTTCCTACCACGATATGGTCGTGGGTTCCATTCATAGCATCACAAGTTAGGGAAAAACCTAGTACTGTCATCTTGGGACCAAGTATTCAAATATATAAGACTGTGGTGAGAAAGAGGGGTGGGGGAGCATGTGTGGGTGCATGTGTGTGTCAGGTATTTCACATTTAAGTTATAACAGTATTCTATCTCTCTGTCTCTCTCTCTCCCTCCCCTTCTCTCTCTCTCTCTCTCTCTCTCTCTCTCTCTCTGTCTGTCTCTGTCTATATATATATATATATATATATATATATATATATATATATATATATATATATAGACATAGAGATAGATAGATAGATAGATAGATGTACATATGTATGCCTTTTTATTTCTATTCTATTGTTTTTGGCTTTTTTGAGGCAGGCTGTCCTGTATCTCAGGCTGGCCTTGACCTCTACTTGTATCTTTATCCTTCTCAAATGCTTGAACCCTGACTGAACAATTGCAGCAATCAGGATCAACATCTGAAAGGAAACAATTAGCAAAAGCATATTAGAACATCAGTCCTTCTTCCAAGAGCTACACATAATGGCAGAGCAAGTCACAAAAACCTACCCTGTAAATAAGAAGAGTCTCAAGGCTTCTTGGCCCAGGGCCTTTCTGTCTATAACCTATCTTAACAGTCTCACTCAATTCCATCCTTGAAATTAATGAAGTGTCACTATTTCTATGCCTGTCCAGGCTCCCCTAGTCTCCAGTGCTTTTTTAAGCTGAGAAATAAGAACCCGAAAGCCCTATGGGTGCCCTCCAACCATTGACATACACCTAGAATGTTGTTGTGGGCATGTTCACTGTGCTGCTGAGTTCTGTCAATTTGACACAAACTAGACTCACTTGAGAAGGGGGAAGCCTGAGTTGAGAAAATGCCCCTAACAGACTCTCCTGCAGGCAAGCCTGAGGGACATTGTCCTGATTGATGATTGGTGTGGGTAGGTGCTATTTCTGAGCAGGTGGTCCTCAGGTGTCTAAGAAAGCAGACTGAGAAAGCCAGGGGAAACAAGCCAGAACCAATATTTCTCCATGGCATCTGCTTCCGTTTCTGTCTTCAGTTTCCTGCTCTGCTTTACCTTCAGTGATGGACTGACTATAAAGTGTAAGTTGAAATAAACCTTTTCCCTTCCAAGTTGCTCTTGGCCAATTTGGTCATTGTGGTAGTTTGAATAAGAATGGCTTCCATAGGCTGGTAGATTTGAAAGCTTGGTCACCTGGGACTGGGACTATCTGAAAGGACTAGGAGATGTTGCCTTGCTGAAGAACATATGTCATTGGAGTGGGCTTTGAGATTTCCAAAGCCCAAGCCAGGCCCTGAAGCTCTCTTTCATACTGCTTGCAGATCCGATGTACAACAATCAGCGGCTTCTCTAGCACCAGGCTTCATGTAAGCAAGTCCTAATCAAATGCTTTCCTTTGTAAGAGTGCCATGGTCATGATGTCTCTTCTAGCAATAGAACACTAACCAAGACAGTTACAGTCTTTACCACACACTAAGACACTCATCATGCTAGACCCATGTATGGAAAGGTCCATTCTAGGTGCTTAGAGACAACAGCGAACAGCTCAGTTCTTACAGGGCATGGGGACTTACTAAAGCAGACATTTCCGTTCTGCAGGAACAGAGCTGTTTACACCTCGAGAGACGTCAAGTTCCTTGAAGGGCAGAGATGACTTGCTCTTGCTGCTCAGCCCCACAGTAGTACTCAGTACACACTCCAGCTATACTCTCTCCAGACATTATGGGATGATTATGCATTTATTTTACTTTAAGTGTATGTGTGAGTGTCCGTCAGTGTCTGTGTGGGTGGTATCATTGAAGTGAGTGACCCCTGAAGCTGGAATTGTAGGCACATATGAACTGTTCAGGTGGGTCCTCTAGAAGAGCCTCAACTCCTCTTAATCCTGGGATGATCTTCTCAACCCCATTTTGAGTTTTTGAGGCCAAGTCGTATAAATCCTAGAGTGGCCTCAAACTCCATTTGTAGTAGGATGACTTTAAACTTTCTGTCGTCTTATCTTTAGGAACCACAGATATGTGTCAACGTGCCTGGCGGAGATTGACCTAAAGGCTTCATATATGTCAGGCAAGCACTTTATCAACTTAATCTACACACTCAGCCTCTTGGTGAAATATTTGTAAAAGAAGAAAATGTATATTTTGTATGGTACTTTGGATAAAGTTTCTTTGAGAAAAAATTATGTTTAGTTAATCTCAGATCATTTAAATGTATATAGTCTGTGTCCTTTTTTGTGTTAGAAAATAGACATGAAGTGGGTTAGGCAAAAAAAAAAAAAAAATCTAAGTGTAGTTATTTTATTTTATCATGACAGAAATTTATGTTGTCCAGGGTAGTCTTGAACATTCTGTATAGCAGAGGGAGACTTCTTTATCCTCTTACCTCTACTTTCAAAGTCCTAAGAATACAGGAATGTGCTAATATGCCTAGGTGGAACTAATGAAGATACGACCACCACCACCATCACCACCACCACCATCACTACCACCACCACCACTACCACCACCACCATCACCACCATCACCACCATCACTACCATCACTACCACTACCACCACCATCACCACCATCACCACCATCACCACCATCACCACCATCACTACCATCATTATCATCACCATCACTACCACCACCACCACTACCACCACCATCACCACCACCACCACCACCATCACCACCACCACCACCACCACCACCACCACCACTACCACCACCACTACCACCACCATCACCACCACCACCATCACTATCACTACCACCACCACCACCACCACCACCACCACCACCATCACTACCACCACCACCACCACCACCACCACCACTACCACCACCATCACCATCACCACCACCACCACTACCATCACCACTACCACCACCACCTTTTAGTAAGTAGTGATCAAAATGTTCTGAAGCACACATGAGAACACAAACTCCATTCACAGTACTTGTCTCACTTGTGAGGTGTGAACTCACTTTTTTTCTGAAACTGGCCTCTTTTATACAGAAAGGGATACCACACTTTGAAATGCCATGCTCTTTTGCAAGAGGACACGGGATTCACCACCAACATCTATCCTGAAAAGCACTGCAACACCTGTCCAGGAGGCAGGATATGAATCTGGTGCGACCTGGTAGGTAGCTAAAGGACCAAGTCAGCATGGAAGACATGCCCCTGGGGCTTGATTCTTGATTATACCACACATCAGACTCAGAGCAGTATGGGCTGCTGTGACATCTGAGACTATTTCATTGATCACCGTTCTGAGAAGGTGTGCTCAGCGTTAAGTTGAACAAGTTGAACTATTCTGGAATGAGCAGATAAATATAGTTAGCAAGAGTCAGGATAGTTAGCAGCAAAGTCACAATTAGGTGTGTTGATTTGGAATAGGCCCCGAGTATCTCTTATACAAATGTGTCTACAAAGAATATAGTTCAGGAGTTCTTTTGTAATAACCTAAGATACTTATATTTAAAAACAAGACAACTTGTTTGGATAAATAGCTCAGCAGTTAAGAACACTTCTTGTTCTTGCAGAGAACCCAGGTTTGATTCCCAGCACCCTCATGGTTGCTCTCAATTATCTGTAACTCCAGTATTGGGGAACACAGCATCCTCTTCTGACCACAGGAAGCAGTGTCTACACATCCTGTACGAGCCATCTATTTGGGCAAAACACCCAAACACAGAGAATATAAATAAATAAATAAACAACAAACTCAAGAAAACAATACATGGATTCGGCTTATTTTTAAATGTCAGTGTCCCAGGATGACAGCCCCAAGTTTATTTTCGTTTTCCTCTTGGTAATGAGGTGTTTTCTCCCATACATGAGAGTGCTTCTGAACAGGGAGCAGGTAACACTGTCTCCTTCCTAAGTGGTCAGGCTGAGCCGCCACAGAGTTGGTTTTTATGGTTTCGACATCTCTGCCAAGCATCTGCACAGGCTTACATATACATGCTAGGAATGGCAGGCAGTCTCCTGCAGCATACAAAAGGCCCAGTTTTAAGTTTCAATCTCCACATTCCACTGAGCTGAAATCCAAAGTGTTTGCTGGTCTCCTGAGGGCTTCTGGCTTGGCTGGGCTTGGGGCTGACTGTGGACTCAGGCTGCCCCCGCCAGCCCCCAGCCACAGCTGCCTATTTTTACTTTGGCCACACTTTCCGCTTGCCTCAGTCACATCCTTAAAAGTCTCAGTCATTCTCGATTCTCTTCTTCCTCTTTCCCTCTGTAGATTTCAAATCTTACACACCAACTTACCAAAGAAAGAGAAAATCTCAAAGTAAAGGCAGGTGTAAGAAGCCAAACCACCAACGCCCAATGTCCCACTTCTAAACGTCACAGATTTGTTTCTTTTTACTCATTGCCTCCCCGGATTGAGAGGAGCAACGGCAGGAAGGGTGGTGACTCAAAGCCAGAGCCCCAAAAAACAAACACCCACGAATGACTCAGAAGCAGGAGCCGGGGGAGATTCCAAGGTTTTCCTTACAATAAAATTCATGTGTAGACAGCACCAGTGGACCAGTGGGCTCCTCGTCCTGGCTCTGCAGAGCTGTGTCAGTCTCCAACCCCCACCCTACCGGAACAGAGTTTACTGGGTCAGAGACGGGTGGGTAGGACTCAAATTTCTTTTGCCAAAAGTCAAGAAAATCCAACACATCCTGTATGAGTCAGAATGCTTCGTATCTGCTTTAGAGTCTTCGAAACTGCACTCACCCCGCCTCTGTCTTAATTGTGATTTTAATTAGAAGAGACTTGGAGGTGGAGGCCTTTCATCTAAAGCGGGGGAGGGGGTGCAGGCTGTGTGGTCTTTTGTTGGCTACTTGGATCTTATAATGATAAAAGGATTACTTTTACTCTAGCACCCCTCTCCCCTTCTCTGAACTTCAAATTTACATTTTTTCATACCAAAGATGAAGGTTTTGCGGCAAAAGGGTTTGAATTCCTGAGATGAAAGAGAACTCATAAAGAAAAGTTAACCTCATTTAATGTCTGGGCAGCTTTTGACTGTGTAGACAGATGTAATTCGAGGCAGCTGGGGTAAGGTTAACTTCTCTCCCTGTCTCTAGCCAAATGGAGCTACCTCTTCCTTTCACTGCTGTTACTGAGCCAGACAGAGCCTGTGTGGCCACCGTCATCAGGATTGAGCAGTGGAGACACCTCCGCCCTCTCAAGCCCACATCCAGGCCTATTGCTTTGGAGGGGCTGTGCCGTGTGAGTGGGCACAACCCCCTTGGAGAAGAAAGTAAAGTGTCAAATGCATTCCGGAGGTCTTGCTGGCTTGACCTCCAACATCTCCCTGATTCTTGGCCCGATGCTTAGCTTAAGGAACACAGGGGTCAGTCACTGACACTGGAATGACATTGACATGTCCCTAGGAGAACTGGAAGTTGTTGGTGCTCCTACCTGCAGTGGGTACCATGTTTTACCCCTGCCTTGAGCCAGGAGAGTGTTTCTTCTTAGTTTCACACACTACTTACCATGTTCTAAGTACACAGTTGTGCAGATACTTTGAAACGCATGTGATAACAGGAAACAGCAGGAAAGTGGAAAACTCCAGATGCTATTTAAACCATGGGGTCCTGTGGGCCCTGCCTAATGTTTCTTTTACCTTTGTGTGTGTGTGTGTGTGTGTGTTTCCAGGAGGAGATTTAGAACTTGAACTTGTTCGCTGGCTCTCTATAAGGTCCAGAGGTAATTGAGGTATATTGAGGCAAATGAGTGGCCATTGCTATCCTCCCAGCCCGGAGGATAGCATCTGTATGTGGAGGCTTAGCTGGTGTCCTGGCTTGGATGTGAGGATGACCCTACAGGCTCCTGCGTTCATCACCAGCTGGTAGCTTGTTGGAGGGTTGCTGAGCCTCTTGGAGGTGGGGCAGAGCAGGAAGAAGTGGGCTGCTGGGGTTGGGGGAAGAAGTCATGAGAGCTATAGTCCTTGGTTCCTTGTTGAGAAGTAACATGCCCTTTACAGGTAGAAGCCCCCTGCAGAGGCCAACCTGGGTTTCCCTGGGTTGGGGTCTGGAAGTGACTTAAACCAACCGTTCCTTTCAGGTCCCAGTCTGTAATAAAGGTATTCACAGGGTTGCATTTTCAACCCATGGTTCCATCAGGAAAGAGTGCACTTCCAAACTCACTCACAGACTGTGAAAGCCAGTAATCTGTGGTTATACAATGCAGGCGTGGAACCTCATTAGCTCTTGGCTAAGGGCCTCCCTTGGGTCTCAAGTGCCTCTCAGAGTTCCTGCAAGCGGCCTCTACTTTGGCAGGTCACACCAGGATGATTGTCTGTTAACATAATCAATGAATCTCTAGATTGGCTCTGCTAACACAAGTCTTAAGTAGCATGCACGACTCAGACTTGAATGTGATATTCATGTATCTTTGCTAGTTTCTGTTTATTAGTCCTATGCACACATCAGAGAGGATCAGGCCAAGGCATCACTGCCTGGGTGTCACTGGAAGGTGTTGCCACCATACTAGTGTCTCAACTTCTTCTCATTCTGTCCTATGTTGTTCAGAAATCATTCATAGCAGCCTTGTTCTAATGTAAAAACTAAATGGCTCTTTTGCTCACAAACCTGAAAGGCCTTATGCTTCTGTATAGGTGACCACTGACCGTGCCATTTGTTTCATTTTCAGCGGCTTGTCCCTGGCCTGTCCCTCCCCAGGCAAACAGTCTATAACTTAGTACTCATTGGGTCATCTTTGCTATTCTCACGTCTTCCCTTCTCCCAAGCCACTAGTACCCACCACTCTATTATTAATTTCTGTGAGATTACTATTTTAGAGCCTGTATTACTGGTGACATCATGTGGTACTTTCTCTCTATCTGGCTTACTTCACCGAATGAGCTCCAGTCCCATGTACGTTGTCCCCAGTGACAGGATTTCACTGTTTATGGCTGAACATGATTCCATGGCATATATTCACCACATCCCATCATCCATCATCAGGTGACAGACATTAGGCTGTTTCTACTTCTTGGTGACCATGAATACTGCTGTAATAAATACCTGGGTGCAGGTTAATTTCCTTTAGACACACTACCAGTTGTAAGATTGCTGACCCATATAACAATTCTAATTTTTGTGTGAATATGTGTTCATGTATATGTATGTGCAGATGTGTGCAGGTTTACATGCTTATATATTTGCTTGCATGTGGAAGCCAGAAGTTGACATGAGTGTCTTTCAGAATTTTATGTTTGAGACAGAGTCTCTCACAGAACCTAGAACTTGCTAATTTGGTGAGAGTTAATGGCTAGTAAGCTTCAGGGGTTCTTCTGTCTCCATATCCCCTGGGACATACACACACGCCACTGCACTGCTTTTTATGTGGGTTCTGGGTTGTACTCTGGCCTTCCCGACTGACATGGAACATTTCTGTGTATAACTGTTAGCCATTCAAATGACTCCTCTTGAGAAAATCTATGTAGAGCTAATGTTCACTTCTTGATTTGTTTATGGATATTGAGTTCCTTGTACATTCAGGGTTTTAACCCCTGATCAAATGTATAGCTTTTGAATATTGCCTTCCACACTGTAGATTATCTTTTCACTCTGAGGACTGTCTTCTTGCTGGACAGGAGTTTTTTAGTTCGGTCTTATTCCATTTGTTCATTTCCTCTTTTCCTCGTGGCTTTGGTGTCTTGTCATTTTAATGTCCAGGGGAAGAAAACCAGGAAAACAAAATTCAAAGCTGATCCTGTGGAAAGATCATCAAAGCTTGACTGAAACAAATGGACACACAAACAAAGAGAAATGAGCGTGATAAAACCAGGGATGAAAGTGGCAACAGTACGGCCAACCTTTTACAAATAAAACAGAAATGCTGCCTGCCGCCAGTCAGAAGAACAGAGGCAAGGACTGTGTGTGAGGTCAGCCTGCCACATAGCAAGGTCCAGGAGAGCCAGAGTTCTACAATGACGCCGGGCCTTATAAAAATAGGTAAACAAACAAGCAATTCTGGATTATACAAGGATGCTGTGTTCGAGCATATTCTAAGAAAGAAGATAGCCTCGACATATGAACACATTTCTAAAAAGTCCAAAGCTGCAACACAGATTTACAAATAGCCATTCTGAACATGTGGGGAACAGATAGACACTAGCTATCAGAACTTTTCTATAACACCAGGACCAGGTTACTCCACGGGAGAACTTTACAAATACTGAAGAAGAATTAACTTCAGTCCATTATAGAAACTTCTCAAAATGTAAAAGAAAGGAACACTTTTCCTCTCACTTTAAGAGGTCCACATTATCTGATGGCAAAACTAGACAAAGAAAATCATAGACTAACATCTTTCATAGATATAAATGCAAAACACTTTTTGAAATTGTTAGTCAACTGTTAGCTGTGCACAAAAATAGATAATACACTGTGAGTCAGTCAGGGTGTCCCAGGAACTCAAGGTTGTTTCAACCAACAAAGACACTGATACGTCATGTTTACAGAACAAAGGAAGAGGCCACATGGTCGTCTCAATAGATATGTCAAAACTGTTAAAAAGAAAAACCTAGAATGCTTTCTTAGTAAAAAACACTCAACAAAATGACAGGTAACATAACTTACTCCACTTGGCAAGGCATTTACAAAACACAAGTGGAACCGCACACTCCATGGTGAAGGACTGGACACTTCCCTCTCCAGAGCATCGCAAGGAGGAGACCACTCTTGGCATCATTTCCCTTTTGTGTGCACTGGGATATTGCCTCTGTGACTGACTGGGATGTTGTTTAGAATGCCTTGTCAACCACTTAAGCAGAGGAGAAAGAGCTAAGTCGCTTAATTTGGAAAGAAAATATTACAACGATGAGTATCACAAGAATGGGGATATAAGGAATTCCAGTGAGTACACAAAAACAGTTGATTAATAAATAAATTCAGTAATTTTATAAGTATAAATTAAATATATAAACAGTTACTTTTATTTCTGAATACTAAAAAACACAATCAGAAAACAGACAGTTTTGCTCATAATTGCATAAAATAATATACTTACAAATCACCCATACAAAAGAAATATAAATAAATGGAAAGGCATATCACATTCATGATTCATAAGAACTTAAATGTATAAAATATCAACATACACTGAACCAATCTGAAAAGTCAGTGAGAAAACTGACAAGCAGATCTTAGAACTGACATGAGAGTCATGAGCATCTTCCAACTTTGGCTTGAAGAACTAAAACAATCTCAAAAGAGAACATAAATAGACTCCTGATTTTAAATGGAAGTAGAAAGTTACAATAATTAAAATAATTTGGTGCAAACATAAATATTGCATTCAGCGTATAGAAATAAATTCTCACATTAACTGTTAATTCACCTTTGACAAGCAGGACTGGAGAATTCAGTGAGAAAACATACTGTGATTTAAATGGTCTTGACACAACTGGTATTCACATGCAAAAGAATGAACCTTATAACATATAAACTTTTTTGTTTAAAATTATAGTGTGTTACTCAGTGTCCCAAGACAAAGGTTGTGCTGTGCTAACGTTACCCAGAGAAGTTCCAGGGACAGTCTGCAAGAAGAAGAAGGAAAAGGAGTATTGTGGAGAGAAATCGGCGTGGCGTTCATGGAAGGGATGGGAAGAGAAAGGGAACATCCATGAGAGGATTGGTTACCTGGGAAAACCTCTTCTGTCTGATATTCCTGAACCTAAGGGAAGGGATCCTGAGTGAGAAAGCCCAGTGAGGGCTTCGTTACAGGAATGAGGCTCTGGGGTGGATGGTTTGAATGAAAGGTGTGGTTGAAGGTGAGTTTCGCAATCAATTCTTCATCATAAGTATAACCTGGCCCTAGGAAGGTAGGTCCCTTAGGAGTTAACAGAGTCTGAGTGGCTTCCAGGGGACAGACTACATTTTCTGTCACCTTTGTAGCAAGGTGCAGTCAAGTAATCAGTAACCAGTTTAAAATGAATGGAGTATACATGGAACCCATCCATTTTCAGTTTAGCCCATGCAAATTTTCCACAGATATTCTGCCAGGCTATCTGCTCTGATGTCTAACATGAACAACATCAAAGGGGACTCAAGAAGCCATCGTCACCACCTGTGACAGCCTGGCCTTCCAGTGAGCACGAAGAAGTTCTCAGGCCAGTCTTTCATCTCCCCAGTGACCTCACTCAAAGCATCGTTTTTTATGAGTGTGGTCATTATTAGGGACATTTGTTACCTGTTTGTCTGGTTGTGTCACATCCTGTTTTGAGTAGTGTGTAGTAGACTGAACGCAGGTTTTAAATAAGGCCAATCTTGGTTCCAATCCATGCTCTACCTCTTGTATGTGTCTTTCTTAGACACCTCTGAAAATAAAATTAATAGTATTTAGCAGTAAGATATAAGGAGAGATGAAGTAACAGACATAAAATACTATATCTATATCTGTATGTATGTATGTATAGATATAGATATGTACAGATAGAGTTAGATACATAGACACACGCACACACGCACACACACACACACATTTATAGTTCAGAGATATTTGTGTCTGATAAGCAGAAATTCCAGAAGAAAGTTTCTTTGAACAAAACATGTTGTTTTAAAAAAGCAGTCAGTAATGTACCCACACCGAGGTCTAAAAACTTTCCACACTTTCCCTAAGGCCTCGTGAAGGACTGAGCATGAATGAGTGAGCTCACCACACTACCTCGGGAGGCTTTGTTTTCTTCCCCACATGACCAGTTTGTACAACTCCAAGGGTGACCTGCAATGCACAAGACTGTCCAGCATTCTTTCGTGGAGCTGAACCATGACCATGAATTAGAACAGGTGTGACCAATAGGCACAGTATGTTATTCAGTGTTACAGGGAAAGGACAGGGCACACTGTTCCAGCACACGATCGGGCTGTCCCTGTCTGATAAGTGAAGGACAACGGCAAGGCTTGCAGGCTTATAAAAAGCAGCTAGCCTCCATTTAGGGCCTCCACATTCCAGGGTGGCTGTTACCAGTTACAAGCATGCTGCAGCCTTGGGACACGTGGGGATCATAGAAAGGGTGCGTGGCCAGGGGCTACTTATTTTAGCCGTATTACAGCGTTCTATTCACCCACTTCACAAATAGCTGTTCTGCTGAATCTGCCAAACAGTATTTAGATGCTGAGGGCGAGAATTCTCATGTTTATTTCAGTCTGAGAGACAAGTATGACGGTGAGAAGTCTTGGCTGGTGGTAGCTGTCCAGTAAAAGCAGCACAGACGACTGTGGGGCAGAGGCAGGGCTCCTCACGGGGGTGCTGATGGGAGGCTGATACTGAAGCATTGAGGTAAGAGAGAAGCAGGTTTCCAAGTGTCTCACACAGAGCAGAAAAGGACCAGAGTGGCTGTCATGGAACAAGCCAAGGAGGAGTGACATTAGCAAGACTGGGAAAGAAAAATCTCACAGCCAGTTCACCGTGTGGAGAACATGGCTCATGGACTGAGCCAGATAGGAAGCCACAAATGAGTTATGAACGAACAATTCCTGAGAGGGCAGCCGAAGATGGAACACAGTTCCTCACGCTGGGCCAGTGCTCTAGCTATGAGCTACCTGCCTGGAGTTTCACATTCACTTAAAATTTGAGACAGGATCTCACTAAGTTTCCCAGTCTGGCCTTGAATTCTCTCAGCCAGGTCTTGAACATAGGATGCTTCTACCTCAGCCTCATGAGTTAGAATTACAGGTCTGTGCCACCAAGCCAGGCTGCTCTAACTTTTGAAAGGGCCACCATAGATGGTGGGTTAACTGTATAGGGACAAAGATGCATGTGTGGGTAGCTAGTGAGCAGCTAATACAATAACTTAGGGAAGGGACCAGAAAGCAGTAGCCGCAATAGAGGCAAGCGACTGGATCCTGAACATACATCAAAGACTAAGAAATGTAGCTAAAGGTCCAGAACTTGCCTGGCCCTGTTACTTTCACTGCACTATTCCCATCCTGAGAGGAGACTGGAGCATGGAAAGGAAGCTAGTCAAGGGGAAGAACAGTGCACAGAGGAGCAAGGAACGAAAGGAAAATGTACACGCAGCCGGAAAATAACATCAGATGTGAAAATTATTACCGACAGAAGTCAGAAAGGCAAGGCAGACAGGCTATTTACCCTTCCATCTTCCTCATGACTTTTCTGTTGGCAGCAAACGCTAAGGGAGGTTGCAAAGGGTGTGGTGGCGCAGAACACTGACCACTGTGCTCAGAGGTCAAAGCAACTTGGGCCTTGGAGTGAAGTTCTGTCTCCAAAGTCAACCACTGAAGTGGAGCCCATTAGCTGAGTGTTTGCCAGTGTGCACCAGGCACCTGGTTCTACCCTCCGCACAGCCCAAAGAAGTCAGTGTCCTGTATTAGCAAAAGGTCTCACAAGAAACACTGGAACTATTTGTTTTCCATGGGCCTGCACAGTGGGGGGTTAAGAAGAGCCCCCCCCATCTCTCTCCCTTCTGTCCTTCCTTCTTCTCCCCTCTATTCCCCTCTCTTCCTTCTCCTCTCCTCCTTCTTTTCTTTTTAGAGGCAGTGTTCTTTTCTTCCCAGTGGTGGCTCAAACTCACGAGGTACTTGAGGATGATCCTGAACTTCTGATCTTCCAAGTGAACGTCGGGTTTAATGTAGTGCCAGGAGTCAAGCCCAGGGTTTTGTGCATCCCAGGCAAGCACTGTACAACTAAATCACATTCCCAGCCAGAGAGATACATTTCCTATAAGGAAAAGCAAAGGAATGTGATGGAGAAGGGACTGTTGCTCAGAGGTATAAACTCTATTCATTGTTAATCATCCCTTTTGATGAATGTTAAGTGTAGGAGGGTGCTGATTTAAAATTTTGTCCCCCAACCTTCCATGAGAAAAAAATCTGATTATTTTCTCTATGAAAAACTTGCTATCTATTCTACGTTCCCCTGTACAATCACAAGGCTGGTTTTCTGGGGCGTGTGTTGTTTAGGCCACTGACAATATCCTTGGGAGGGAACCAGAAACAAATGTTTTCATGCATAGAAACAGAAATCACATCCTCCCCTGGAGGCTATACTCCCACTCCTTGTCAGCCTGTCTGAGGATGCTCCCTGTCCCACAGTTACAGTGGCTGTGGAGGAAGCTCTGCTGATAACTCTTGAAGAAAGATGACAGGCGTCACACTCTTCAGAGAGCTACAATGTGCTCATGTGTTTAGCAGCCTTAAAATGTAAAACAGCTTCTCCTCAAATTCTATCTCCTGCCCTTAGCAGCCAACCCAGTGCATTCAGGTGGTTAACGGCTGAAGAAAAACAACAAAGAAGTAGCCTTACACACAGAGAGAGTGGGTCCTTTCTAGTGGGTATCTAGAACTTGCTTTAATCAACAATTCCAAAGCTTCATGCAGCCTCCCATTTGTGTACAATTTTGCCAGAAGAACTTTCCTGGTAAATATACTTTTTCTTTCAGAATTTTTAGTGTTCTAACGTATAATTTGTATAATAAATTGTTTCTTCACTGTGAGGCTGTGTTCCATTTATGAGATGCTTCAACAAATGGGTCTGGGCGAGGGAGAGAACAAGCTCAGTGCTCAGAAGCCTCACTGGCTCTCAGCAGCCTCTTCTGCGTTGCCTTTCGTCATTTCAAACTGCTTTTGCATTTCTGTCCTTTTTTTATTTTTAAATTTTTTTTTCTTTTTTCTCCCCACCTCCCATTTTTTTGGATATTCTCTGCACTTACATTTCAGGTGCTATCCCCTTTCCCCCAATTCCATTCCCCCTCTCCTTCCCATTGCCTCCATGAAGGAGCTCCCTCTCCCACCCACCCTTTCCCAGCTCAGCACCTTGGCATTCCCCTACACTGGGAAAATGAGCCTTCTTTGACTAAAGTCCTCTCCTCCCATTGACGTCCTCTGCTGCCATGGGTCTCTCCGAGCGGACTCATTGGTTGGTGTTTTAGTCCCTGGGAGCTGTGGTGGGTTTGGCTAGTTGTTCATTTGGTTCTTGCCATGGGGTTGCAGACCCCGTCAGCTCCTTTCTCTAGCTCCTTCATTTGAGTCCTCATGTTCAGTCTGATGGTTAGCTGCAAGCCTCCTCCTCTGTATCAATATGGCTCTGGCAGAACCTCTGAGGAGGCATCCATATCATGTTCCTGCCAGTAAGCACTTCTTGGCATCAGCAATAGTGCTAGGGTTTAGTGGCTGCATATGGGGTGGATTCGTAGGTGAGGCAGTCTTTGGAAGACCTATTCTCCAATCCCTGCTCCTCTATTTATCCATTTATTTCCTCCCATGAGTGTTTTGTTCTCCCTCATTCTGTCTTTCTAAGCCAGGCCGAATAAGCAGCAGAGAGATTTTGTGGTAACGCAGAAAAGAGCACCACTGTTCACACTAGCAGAAAAGACTGCTCACACAAGAAGAAAAGGTCATCCCTGTTCACATACAGCCCAGGCTACAGAAACCTCCACTGGTACAGCCTTGTCAATAGCTTTTTCCCAGCCTAGAATCTGGCTTTCACTTTTCTTGTCTTCCTCTTCCCTTGAGGAAAAATGCTAACTGCTCATGGTTTAACCTTACTATATATAGTCTTTCACATAAACAGAGAGGTCCTTCTACCACCCAACCAGTTTCTCTCTGTCTCTGTCTCTGTCTCTGTCTCTCTCTCTCTCTCTCTCTCTCTCTCTCTTTCTTTCTCTCTCTCTCTCTCTCTCTCTCTCTCTCTCTCTCTCTCTCTCTCTCTCTCTCACACACACACACACACACACACACACACACACCGGTCTTTTGTTTTGTCAGAGGAACTCTGAGGCAGTAGCTACTGCTCTTACTGAAGTGTTTCAGCAATTTGTCTTTGTCTAGATGAATATAGCAGATGTAAGAGCAAAGGCCAATGGCCACTGGCTTGGAATTGTTACCTCCCAGATTTCCAGATCATTTAATCATGAATCAGTTGGTGATAAGCAGGCAAGGAGCAGAAGGCAAAGGAAATTGCATAAATCACGGTCAGCCATGCAGTAGAAAGGGCCTTGGGGAGACTAGCAGCATTTACAATCAAAGAGTTATACCACAAGTGAAGTTTCATTTAATCGTCTGACTCTATGTGGTAAATCATCTTGGACGTCATTGGTTTTATTCCACATGTTTTTACTCTTCTTTCTCTTCTTCCTGTCTGAACTATTTTTTCTTTCTGAGGCATCACTGGGGATAGGAATTTGCAGGAAACCTCAAGATATTGGAGATGCCAGAGTCGTGGAATACCTGCTGAGGAAAGCTGCTAACAGGGACTGGAAACAACCCAAGAGAGACAGGTGTGTTATAGTCAACAAAGCTGAGAGGAACTGGACATGCAGATTTGGAGTTTGAAGTTTGTTCATTGGTTATTGTTCTTGTTTTGGTCCAATATTTCCTCACTATGCTTTCTTTTGTTCCTTTCAAATGGTAGCATATATTATATATTATATATTGTATATCATTGTGTATTGAAAGTGTGTGATTTGTTTTATTTTAATTTTTTAACAGCAGGTTACAGTTAAGAAATTGCCTTGAGCCTCAGAAGAGACTTTGAACTTTGGTGTTTTAATCAGTGCTGAGATTGCTATAGGTTATGGGGACTTTTGAAGTTGGACTGAAATTATTTTTGCATTATGATATGGCTACAAACCTATTAGGTTAGGAAGGAGAATGTGGTGGTTTGAATATAAATGCCCTCCCATGAGTCCATAGACTCATATATTTTAATGCTTAGTCACCAGGGAGTGGCACTACTTGAGAAGGATTAGGAGGTGTGTCCCTGTTGGAGTAACTATGACCTTGATAGAGAAAGTGTCATTAGGCTCTGAGGTTTCAAAGGCCCAAGCCAGGCCCAATATTTTTCTCCTCCTGAATGGATCCAGTTGGAGAACTGTCAGCTTTTTTTCCAGGACCACATTTGCCAGTGACTAGCCATGTTCCCTGCCATGGTGACAATAGACTAACTTTTGAAATTGTAAGCAAACCCCAGTTAAATGCTTTCTTTCATAAGAGGTGCCATGGTCATTCTATCTCTTCACAGTAATAGAACACTGACCAAGATCGTCTTCAACTATGAGTCTTTGAAGGACTTAGCTTATAAATTTGTTTTTTTAAACTTGTCTGAAAATAGGTCTCTGCATTGACGAGTAGGCTTACAACGACTCTCCACTGGCCCACGAGGGTCAGGCTATGCTGCTTTCAGGAACCTAGCCTCTACCATTCAGAACACAGCAGCCAAGACAGAATAAAGGAAATTACATAGCAAATGCAGACTGGATATCTGAGCGGTGTCTTGGGTAAATCCACCCACAACAGCAGGTCTGACAGCTCCACCCAGTGACAGTATTTATAAGGCTGCAATGACTCCTTAATTTGCTTTACATGGTCAGATGATTGTTATTTAGCTTTGCAGGTCATTTGTGTTCTTTCAGAAATCACCAGCATCCAGAAGTTTAGTGGCAAGCCTCACAACAGAAGCTTCATCAAGATGTGAGCTCACATTGGGAGAAGTAGTAGCTGAGGAGAAGCTCATGAGAAACTTCAGACTCTTTGCTTCATCAAGGTCTCACTGCCTTTCTCTAAAATTTTTTTTGACATTCACAATTCATCCTACTCAACAACAACAACAACAAAATGAGGGAAAGAGACAAAACGTATATGTTAGTTTGTCTTAATTTGAAAAAAAAACTAATTTTGCAAAAAAATAAAATAAAATAAACATGGCTTGTGTTTGAAAGCACTACTCAACAGCATGTGATTGAATTACCAATAAGTAATGGGGTAAATGTGTCCTACAGATCCTGGAACAGGCTTTCAGTATGTAGCTTAGGCTGGCTTTGAACCTGAAATTATCCTTCCTCAACTTCCTAATGCTGCTACAGTGGTTTCTTATTTCCTTACTAACATGTTTTAAAATTTGCTCACATTGTGACTAGAGCTGTTAGAATGCACACCAGATGCTCTTTAGGACACGTCTATTAGCAGCTGTCTCTCTCCTCGCTCATAGCAGATCCTGGGAACAGGCCATTCTTCTCAGAATAACGTCCTCTCTTCCTTCTGGGAATCAGAGAATTCTAAGTCTGCACTAGAGCAACTAGGCAACTGTGTGTCATGAAACCTCCCTTGTTCCTTTGAAACCATTAAGAAAAGACCCTCATTCTGCCACATCCGTCCTCACATCCTCTCTTGCTGCCCTTCCATGACATCAGTAACTACTTGAATATATCTCTCACTCAAAGGGACAATCCACCTGAGTGTCCTCTCAAACCCTAAATGCTTTATAACTTCAACAGCTGGATAAAATGTGTTAAAGAAAAAATATATATAAAGCGTATTATAAATTTATCCTGCAAGGATGTATGTTTATAAATATATATACTAAGGTATAGTAGACTTTACAAAAAGCTATAGTCTTATGTACAAACACACAACATGACATATTTATATGACTGTGTTTATCACTATGAAAAGTCTATGGAAACTTCCTTGTCTGGACTCCTAAGTTATTGGGAAATACAAACTCATCTGTCAATTCAAACTGTTTTCTGACTAATTTGACAGAAGCTGCTCATTGGCTAACCCAGAACTCACGTTCACCCCTTCCCCCTGTCACCTTGCCACTGGACACTTCCTGTCCCAGTTTCCATTGATGTTATAGAGGCCACGTGGTCAACCGAGAACAAGGCAGCATAAGTGTGTTGAATTCAAGCAAAGCGTCTGCTTTTCAAACAAATGAGTTGGTGGTGTTGGCTTTCACATGCTCATTTGAAAAATCCAAACACAGATGCATTGTACTCTGCAAAAGCAGTCTGACACCACTATGTGTCGGGCAGAAAGCCGTGGTCTTCCTGCCTGGTGATATGGGAATTCTGGGAGCCCTTTGAGAGTGTCTTGGGTCTTGGTGAGCTTAGCTTACGGGGCTAAGATCCTGGAAAACTTCATGGCATTAATCTTACTGAAGCCAGTGGCTCATAGGCCCTTATTCCACACATTTGAAGAATAAAACTCTGGGCACAGACAGGGTGAGTTTGTAAGTTTCTCGGGTGAGAACACAAAAGAGAAGCCTAGCTCCGTATAACAAGAGCACATCTGGGAGAAAAGGATGGACAGCCTTGAGGGGCTAGTCTGCAAGATATTTTAGAGGATTTGAAGGAGAAATAGGGTGAGAGGAAGAAGGGATGAGCTGGTCTGTCCAGTCCGACTACCCTTGGGAGTCCAGGCGTCTGCAGTCACAATCTGATCCTCATTGGTAGCCTCCAGACAAGCGGAAGGGCAGCAAGGTGGAAGAACTCACTCTTCTGGTGTCCCTGGCCTCCAGCCAGGACTTTCCTAGAACTGATATTTGGGGCCCTGCCTTCCTAACCAGTTGCTATGTCCTCACTGCTTGGGAGAGTAATGGGCTCAGTCAAAAATAATTTTTTTTTTTAAGAAAAAAAATACTGTAGTAGGAGTTTGGAGGAGAGGAGACAGACAAAAGAGAATATGTCTAACCCTCTGTCCGACACACTTTTTTTTCTTAGCGCCTGCTGCCTTGAAGTACAGCAGCTGTCTTGTCCCCCTAGGATAGTGAACTGAGAACTAAAGGCAGCAGTCTGAAGAAGTCATAAAGAAGGGGGAGGAACTGTGCAGGGCGCTAACCTATCTGCCTGTGTGCCCAGAGGGCCAGCAGAGCAAAGGAATCTTCATGCTGTTGAGTGGCTTTTAGTTTCTGGTGTGGACGGAACTGCTGTACTCATTCGGTCTATTCTGTCATCTCTGTATCAGACACCTTCCTTCCCTGTGCCCCATGTCTGAGCAGTCGAGGAGGTCCTGCCTCATGTTTCTGTTCAGTCAGGGTTCCTTCTGCCCCATCCGGCTTATCCAGAAGTCTCTGTTTGTTTCTGGAAAGTCATGTTGGTAAGGCATTTTAATAAGAATCATGACCTGTTTCAGAAAAATCTCACACAAAAGTCCCTTTCTATGGACTATAGACAAAGCTGCTCATGGAAAGCTGGGGGATATGTGAGTAAAAGAAGCTACATTCCCTGTGAGAAAATGGGTCGAGTGTGGTGGTACATGCTTATATTTCCAAGTCGACCGAGGAAGGAGGATTTGCAGTGAGTTGAGGATAGCTTGGGCTGTACAGTGAGTTTAAGGCCAGGATTGGACGCATAGTGTGATTCTGTGTCCTAACAAACAGATAAAACACAGAATGAAAAGTAAAAGAGAGAGAGAAAAACAAGTTGGGGTTTCCAAAACATAAAATAGAAATCATATTTTGAACTAGACAATTTGTCTGATTCCTAGTACTACAAACAATGTTATTTTCCATAAAAGCACAGGATATATAGATAGCTGCTAAGTATCAATCTGCTTGCAACAGTTGAATGTCAAATAGCATTGTAGCATTTAGTTGATTGAGGAGTGTCAGTAAGGAAGAGAAAGGAGGAGATGAACACAGCAGACCTACTCTTGGCCTGCTTTCAGCCTCCTAGACCCAGCCATAGGCAGAACTGATTCATGAGTTTCCCTGCACGGAATAACAAACTGAATGAAGGGAACACTTTTTAAATCTTGCTTGCTAAGGAACAGTGTCCAGAGAGCTCAGGTCTTATTACAACAGAAAAATCATCATGGAATTCTTGTGTTATAGTGACTGACAATGTTGGCCATATGACAGCTGATTTACTTAGAAGATATAATCAGCCAACTGTGAGACAACATGGTGACATCAAATAGCCAACGGATTGATTCCTGCAGCCCTAGGAAGACTGTGTCTGAGGCAAAAAAAAAAAACAAAAAAAAAAAAAAAACAAAAAACAAAAAGCAAAAAACAAAAAAACAAAAAAAAAAAACTTATTTTTCTTTACATTTTTAATTATAGAAAGAATATGAGAATCAGGCTGGTGAGATGCTTCAACAGATAAAGGCACCTGCCAAGAAGCCCGTGGGCCTACATTTGATCCTTGTTATAAGAACGAAACTGACTACCTCACTTTGCCCTCTGACCTCTACCTGAAAGAGAACAATAGGGCTTTTAGTAACTCAAAATCCCATTGATGGGGCAGTACCTAAGCCCAGCAAACAATCCTGAAATCATTGGTTTTACCAAAGTAGAGACCAAGGCTGGGTCTGTGGCTTTTTGGTAGAGGTCTTGACTAGTAAGTGGTTTAGGTCTTCAGCAGTGAAGGAAAGGTACCACATTTACCAGAGGTCCTGAGTTCAAATCCCAGAACACATGGTGGCTTACAGGGTTTGATGCCCTCTTGGGGTGCCTCTGAAGACAGCTACAGTGTACTCATAGATATAACATAAATAAATATATATTTCTAAATGTCAAGATCGTGCAGGTATAGTGGCACACTCCTTTAGTGCCAGCACTTGGGAGGCAGAGGCACTGAGAGGATCTCTGAGTGTGAGGCCAGCCTGGTCTACAGTGCGAGTTCTGGGACAGCCATGACTGCATAGTGAGTCCCTGTCCTAAAAACAGAAGAAAACCAACAGGAAAAGAAAAACCAATACCAGAGAGCAGAGAGGCGAACGCTGGACCTTTGTGCCTGGTTTTAGAAGTGTACTTTCAGCTTCAAGATTGGCAGCTGGATAGTCCACAAGATCAATTCATTTTAAAATGGACCATATTAAGGAGATAAGAGCAAATTGAAGTGGTCATAGATTTCCTTCTTGTGGCCATGACAGGTCATCTTACTCTTTCTATTTTTATCTTTATCGAAGGACAAGTGGCACAAAGGCAAATGCGTGGCCTCAGTAATCAGCCTGATGGGTCCTGACAAGTGTGACTGATCATATAACTGTGACCACAGTCAGAAGGACAAATGTCCTCTGTGCGCATGCACATTTCTGCCTTTTCTCTGGCAACCTTCTTGAGTCTTCAGCATGAGTTCTTGACATCAGGATGGCCGTTCTCTCTCGTGTCTGCCATCCTTACATAGGTACTGTGTTATCACATACACATGCATTGTGACCGTACCACCAGTCTATTTTGATTGGTTGGCATTGGCAGTCATTTGCTGACTTGGGAATGCATATTTTGGCTACTTTTAGTTCTTGTCTGTAAGCAGAGCTGTTGTGAATGTGTTTACATATGCTTTTCGGGAACATTTTTCCTCTTCCACAGGGGGATTTTGGATTACAGGGTACCTACCTAACATTATATTTGTAAAAATACTTTCACTTTCCAATGCAATTGTTTTATTTCCCCTTTGTTTTCCCTTTTCTATTGTTTGCAATGTCATATATGCATATAATGTATTGTATACACGTCCCTAATCTTTTTTCTAGTGTCTGGCCCTGCCTTCCTCCGCCATGATATACTTTATGCCACTGGAACCGGAAGCCAAAACAAGCTCCTCCTTCTTTACATTGCTTTTAGTCATGGTCTTTTACCACAGCATCGAAAGTAACAAATAGGTTCTCTTGTTTTCATGCCTTTTTTGTGTTCAGATCTTGTGCATGTTCCTATAGCTTCTATGTGTTGATTACAATGGTCAGCTCAGCAGCATAGGTGGGTAGCAGTAACAATTAGTCTGGTCAGTATTCTTGATGTTAGCACAGGATGTGTCACTATGGATGGAAATGGTTCTGAAATAGAAAAACAGACTCAAGTCTCTTACTGTCTATTCTATTTTGCAGTTTATTTTTGCTTAGTACCAGACTTTGACATAGCCTAATTTATGCCAAGAATTTGATCTCTGATCCAACAAGATAGATTTCTTTGAGAGGTTATGAAATGTATAGTTACAAAGCATTTTTTGTGTGAACCTCCCCTTTATTTGGCATTGCTTATGCCCCTTCTTTTCTTCATTAACCCTGACACAGTATCAAGTTAAGTGTATTGAACACAATTTACTTATTGCTTTCTTGGTCTTATTTTATTATTTTATGTGTAATTGTGTGTGCCTGAGTGTATGCACATCATATATATATAATGTGCATTCAGATGCCTGCAGAGGTCAGGGGAAGGCATCACCAGATCCCCAGAGCTAGAGTTAGAGTTGGTTGTGGGTGCTGGGAACCTAACCTGGGTCTTTTTCGAGAGTACCCTGCCCTAGCCTTCTAGATGAACAGAAATTCTCATGTTAGAACCTTATTTCAAAACAAAAGTGAGACTAGAGATAGTTAATGTTTCGGTGACACAAATGTTCAGGGTGGCTTCGGTGCCTGTTTCTTAGGAATCAAGATGATCAGTGCATGGTTTTAAGAATCCATTCTTGTCAGGGCGACACTGATGCGGAGCTAAAGGTCACGGTGCAGGAAAACAAAACAAAACAAAAAAACTATCTTCATCTGATTTTATATTGAAAAACTCAGCAGGTAGAAGAGCTGTGACACCCAAAGGAATGGGCTTCCCGCAGTTCGTATCATGTGGATGCTCTCTTGGTCAACTTGGGGACCATTTACTTGGTGCTATCTCAGGTCCCATACACTAGACTACTGGAACGTGTAGGTGCCAGTCAGCAGCCATAGGTTGCTTTACTAGGCTTCCAGCTCCTATAGAAACCAGGTTTCTCCAAGAGCTGTGAGTGAGGAGCTGAGGAAGGTAACCTGTAGGCTCAGAGGTGCAGAATATCTCATCCGTCTCTGGATATGCCACCTTTTGTTTGTGTGGGGAAGGTCTTTGCACATGCGTGATGAAAATGTGGGCATTGTGTGCACATGTAGTTGGACAACGTTTTCAGGCTACTCATAGACCTGGGAGGGGCCATCTGCTCAGATACTTCTTGGCTTCTCTGTAAAGCCTCTTTTATGAAGTGAGTTTTGTAATCTGATATCAGGCAGGGTGGGTCGGGGGAATTATTTTATATGGTACATCTGAAAAGGAGAAATTCTAGTTTCCATAGCTTGTATTTGAGTCAGGGATTTACGGAGGAAGGACAAAATGTATGTAAGATAACATCATAACCACCTTTAATAAAATAGCTTCAGAATAAAGTCTAAAATGCATGTATATGTAATATCCAGTTCTATTTCAAACAGAAATCACAGTAGTGATTTGGCCCGAGTATAGTTCTCTACCAGGTAAGGAGAAGGCTGCAGACTGCTAAGGGGACAGCCTGGAGCTCTATCTGTCCCCCCACCAGCAACTGTTCTACACTTGCTAGATGGAGAACCTCCAGTGAGCTGTTACATGTCTTTCTTCTTCAGGAGCTCATTTATAAGTTAAGGATAGCAAGATTATCTACATCAGAGAGTTAAAATGCAGTAAAATATGGACAATGTGCCTGACACAGTCTCATAAATAGATACTATACAGATAGCTATCAGTTTTCACTTAACACGTGGAGGGTCTTCTGTGTCCTTGGAACAACTTAAAATGCAAAGATGTGCGGTAAGACACAGAAACCATTAGGATACAGGTTAAGTCAGAGGTTTAAAAAAATTCAGCAATTGGTTAGTGATGTTTAATAGGGAGGTGGGTCAGAGATAGAAAGGCTGACGGATGGCACTATATTATTTTCTGGGAAAGCACATTTCAGATGTGTAACATGCTTCTGTACACTACGGCTTGCTACTCAAATGTAGGCATGGGATGTATAAATTATTATATATACCTTCTGTTGACTGGCCCATTTCTTATTTAACAATTTTCTTATCGGCACTTTGTTTTTGTTTTGTTTGAGACAGTATCTTTCTATGGCTGTCTTGGAGCTAGCTACATAGACCAGACTAGCCTTGAACTCACAGAGATCCTTTTGCTTTTACATCCTAAGAGCAGATATTAAAGACAGTAAGTACTACTACCGTGCTTGGCTCATCCACGCTTTCTGGTTCTTGACACCCTATGTTAGCAAATAGTGACTAACCAAGTTATGGGCAACAAGTAAAGATATTTCCAAATAAACTGAATTGGTAACTAAAAACCCAAACATTTCTTTCTCTACTTTGTTGCCTTTTCACATGATGAATAATGATAGATGAGAATATAATTCTCAAAGAACTTCTAGAATCCAGCAGCTATGGAGCAAGGAGAAACTGTGGTGGAAATGTAACATATGAGTGAAGAATAACAAAATAATAACCAAACAAACACAATCAGAAAGCATCAAGGGCCGTGGCAGCAAAATGAAACTGACAAAGTCTAGGTAGAAATGAACTGACACGCCTTAGTCATTACTCAGCAGAAGTGAGCCGTCCCTGAAGCCGGAGTCACCCTCTGGATTCTTGGCTGGGCCTGAGTCTTGACTATCACTTGCATCAAGACACTTTCATCTCAAACCTAATAACTGTAGTCTAATCAGTAGCCCGTATGATAACGAGTAAATTGCATCGAAGGGGCTGATTCTGACCTAGTCCACAAGGCCAGGTGACTTTGCTTCTGTGACCATTCAGGAAGTCTTCCACCTTGCTGATGGCTCTCTACCTTCTTTCCCCAGTGAATCACTCCTCCGACAGGTCTGCTCTCAGCTTCTGTGTTTGTGTTTCTAGCAGGCTATTGCTCTGAAGCAATGCTTGTTTTGAATTAGCAATTCTCCTGCCTCAGCCATTTAGGTGCTGGGGTTATCGGCATGTACTACCACACCTGGCTCCTTTCACCATCTTCTTCCTTTCCAGACTGTTGGTTATTTTAGAGAAATAAAATGTAGGCCCACTTTATGGTCTCTTGGTTGAGAAAAAGAGAAACTAGATTCACAGTAAAGTGCCTTGGTGGTATTTCTTATATAATGGGAGGAAACTTAGACCTTCTTATGATCTTGCAAATGGTAGACACTGAACAGTGCTTCTAGTCAATTGGTGGATGGTACAGCGATGCTTCAGATAAAATTTCGAAGGATGCTATCACTTGTTCCTCCTCAGTTGATGAGCCTGCCTTCACAGCTCCTACTTCAGGTGTGCTTTCCCCGGCAGCTTCTCTGACATGGCCCGGAATATACTGTAAAGTAATCAGTACCAGAAATGGTGAAGGGAGTGAGTCAATGAAGGACATCCATCATGAAACATCCAGAGTCCCAAGCAATTGACATGACCACCTCGTGCAGGCTCTGGTCTGAGGAGATCAGCAGGAATAGGCCTACGCATGCCAGATGCGTCAGGAAACTGTGCCCTTGTTCCATACACTGGAGCTTACACCTCTGCCAGGGCCCTGATACGCTGGGCAGAATGGCTGTGACGTTTTGGTTTTAGTTTTAACTCAATTTTAGTTGATATCTAAATTATATTTAGACAGATTCCCAAATCTTCCTTGTGGAAAGTTTCACTCTCCCCTTTTGTTCTTTTATTTTGCTTAATTTTATTTTGTTGAGACAGTCTTGTTATGTAGCTCTGGTTGATTGCAAACATGCGACACAGGCCAGGCTGGACTCATGCTTGGGATCCTTCTGCCTTAGGGTAATAATTACAGACTGTACATAGATCCTGGCTTCTTCTTCTTCTTCTTTTTTTTTTTTTTTTTTTTAGATCCTGGCTTCTTTCTTTGCTTAAGAGCTCAATTCCTTGGTCAACCACAGTTAGCATTTTTTTTTAACTGTCTAGAAATTAGTTCTAGAAAAAGGTCCAAAATTGAATAAGTAACTTAAATCCTTAAAGCCTACCTACCCACTGGGAATATGAAACCCAGTAAAGACTCCTTGTCTTAAGCATTTGAGGTGTAGCCATCCACTGAGTCATCCAGACTCAGCTCCAGTGTAGAGTATATTCTCTTAACTCCGTCTACGTGTTTGATTAGGTTCTAAAATCCTCCTGAGTAAAACTCAAGGGGTTCTTCCCTGTATCCCCTCTGTTTGGACAACTCCATGCTTCAACATCTATGACGTTTAGTGCTTGTTGACAACTCGGCAGGGTGCCAAATCACCTGTGAGATCAGTTCATGGGTATCCCCGTGAGAGTACATCTAAATTAGGTTGGTCTCTGACCATGCTTATGCATGATTGTTTTTATTAGGTTAGCTGAAATAGGAGAACCCACCTTCACTGCGAATTCTACCGTTTCATCGGATGGAGCCTCGATGGATAAGGACGAAAGTGGGCTGAACCCCAGTTTTGATCATCCCTGGCTTCCTAGCTGTGGATGAAAGATGACAAACAGTCTCAGGCTCTTCCACTGTGACTTCCTCTCTGTGGTGAACATGTAGTCTCTTCCATTGCTTCTTATCCAGTATCTTGTAGATAGTAACAAGAAAGTAGCAGATCTTTCATGTGGCTGTCTATATGATTTGTGTAGGTTAGGGAACTAAATCCCCTGTGTCTTGAGCTTGGTGGTCAGGCTCCCTCACTGGTCAGGAAATCTCTCTCATGGTCAGCTAAAGTGCCCCCTATTACACATCAAAGCTCATTTACATCTTGCCTGATCTAACCAAGCCCTTAGCAGCCTGTGAGAGCCAGAGGGCACGGTAGCTCCTCATGGGCCATCCAGTAGAAACAGCAGAAGCAGCTGTAGGGTGCTGCAGTATCTAGTTCATAATGGGACACACGGATTTGAGCAGATGGACTTTACATTTGGAGGAAATGCCTTCACATGACCTAAGTTCCTGCTCTAAAGAGAGACCATTCATACACCAGAGAAAGTGTGGTGCTCCCAAAGGACAAAGAATTGCTTTATTTTCTCTCATCCTCTCAAGTAGGGCCACGGGAAAGCTCGGGCAAATGCAGGGTTTCAGATCAAAAAGAAATGGGAAACAAGTTCTATCTGTATCCTAAACTGCAGTATATGTTCTTTCTCCACTCCATTTTTACAATCTCGGGACAGGGGAGAATGGTAGTAATTTAGTTCTCATTAATAATAATGACCTTTATCTCCTAAAAAGACAATTATTTCTTACAATCTTATTATAGTTTCAAAGGGCATACCACATCTCCTAAGAATTTCTGGTACGTAAACACATTTGAGCAAACATTCCAACATGTTCCCTTCCTGTATTCCTTCATTTTTTCTCTTCCTGTCTTCTGTTCTTCTATATCTCTGCTGTCTTTCCTCAGCCAACAAACTTTACATGACATGACAAGACCTCAAGTGAGCTTACCAAAATTCAATTCAAATCAGCAAATGATTTTTGGCTCCTCCTCCTTCCTTCTCCTTCTCTTCCTCCTTCTTCTTCTTCCTCCTTCTCCTCCTTTTCTTCTTTCTTTTTCTCCTTTTCCTCCTTTTTCTCTTCTTCTCCTCTTCTCCCCCTCTTCTCCTCTTTTCTTTTTCCTCCTCTCTCTTCTCCTCTCTTTTCTCTCCTTTTTTCTTTTCTCTTTTCTCCTCTTTTCTCCCCTTTTCTCTTTTTCTCTTTTCTTCCCTTTCCTCTTTTTTCTCTTTTTCTCCTTTTTCTTTTTTCCCCTTTTCCTTGTTTTCCTTTTTTCTCCTCCTCCCCCTTCCTCCTCCTTCTTCTCTTCCTTCTTTCCATCTCCTCCTCCTCCTCCTCCTCCTCTTCCTCCTCCTCCTCCTTCTTCTCCTCCCCCTCCTCCTTCTTTTTCTGGGCAGAAGTAGTTGCCACACAAGCATTAGCCCTTAGAAGCTTATGATTTCAGGACAAAAATAAGCAGAGGAATCAGAAATAACTAAAGTATAAAAATTCCAGTAAAAATGTTGTAGGGGATAAAGGATACAGTTCAGTCAGCAAAGTGCTTGCCTTGTAACCATGAGGTCCTGAGTTCAGATTCTAGAACCCATGTAATGTGGAACATGACAGTGTGCACTTATAGTCTTATCCCTAGGAAAACAGAGACAGGCAGATTTATGGAGCACATTGGTCAGTCAGCCTAGCCTAATTTATGATCACTGTGATCAAAGATAAGAGAGATTTAAAAAAAAATTGTTTATTTATTACATTTAAGTACACTGTAGTTGTCTACAGATATACCAGACAAGGGCGTCAAATGTTGTTACAGATGGTTGTGAGCCACCACGTGGTTGCTGGGAATTGAACTCGGGACTTTTGGAAGAGAGGTCAGTGCTCGTTTACTACTGAGCCACCTCTCCAGCCTGATAAGAGAGATCTTATCTCAAAAAATAAAGTGGAGAGCAACTGAAGAGGACACCTGATGCTAATTTTTGGTTTATACGCAGGTGCACACATGTGTACCACAGGCACAAATGAGCACAGATAATATAGTATACAAATTATATACACATAAATAGAATACATAAGCATAAGGGCACAAGCAGTCACGAGGGGCTTGTGGAACTTGAAGTGTAACGGAGCTTTAGACCAACAGGCATGTGGAGCAAAGCTGGGTGCCAGAGGAGTTTTGTTGAAACAAGGCTATATAATCCAGGTTAACCCTGACCTATGGTCCTCCTGCTTTAACCTGCAGAATTTTGGCATGATAGCCCTCAAACCATGCCTAGATTGATTCCAGAGTTTTGAAATGTCTCTTTTGCTACTCCCTGAAGAGGTACTGAGTTTGCCTGTTCCAAGATGGTAGTGAGCACTGGTGTCAGGTTCATACTTGTGAGGTAGTTTTCCCTCATAGTCCACAAAGAAGAAGTTGCTCAGTTCTGAAGGGTGTTTTGGGTTGGAGTTCCATACTCCCCTCGCAGAAACTTTATACCATTTCCTGACAACATAGACGTTTATTTGACATGTTTTGTAAAACTCAATCCTAGAAATCTGTTACAATGTCAAGAGACAGTCTATAATGATGGATGATGGGCCATATTACTTAACCTGACATTTGAAAAAGAAAAAAAAACTACAAAAATAGGCTTGTGTGGATGTGATCAGCAATATCATGATCAGACTTAATAAGATGTCTTTAGCTAGGATGATATTTTTTAATGAAGAAACTGTCTTTTGTTTTATGAGGATGGGTGTTTTGCTTTCATATATGTCTGTGTACTGTGTGTACAGTGTCTGTGGATCCCCTAGACTGGAATTATGGGTGGTTATCAGCTGCCATGGGAGTGCTGAGAATCAAACTCTGGCTCTCTGGAAGGGAAGCTGGTGCTTTTGATGGTGAAGACACCTCTTCAGCCCCTAGAATATTTTAAAAGTTAAGACCTTAACTTTTAAAGGCTTGGCCTTAGGGAACTTGTTACCTTTTCCCATCCCCCTTCTCTCTGTCACATTGAGCATTCATTCCAAATTCCTTTAATATCATTTCCCACACTATTTAGTGCACCAGGAGTTCAAAACAAACTCGGCAAAAATAAGTGCCACAAATGTGCAGACCCATCGATGACCCACTACTCTTTGCTTCTGATGTCTCCTCCTCAGATTTAATATTTTCAGGAGAGATTAGGCTTGAACTAAAGGTGGGAAGTTAAGTAGAAAACTGCAGGTTTATAAGGTTTGATTATTGTACAAATGCTTAAGAAGCGGAAATAAACTAGATATCACTCAGGGATGAGCATAGATGATGTCATAAGAAAAATTGAAAATACAAGAATACAAGCCTACCACAAAGGGAGCTTGTCAAAGAGAAGGGATGTGCTCAGGAGCCACGGGAGGCTTAAGAGGATACCTGAAGTTATTATTGGTTCTTACAACTTTAGGACCAGTGCACTGCTATATGCATCAAGTGCACAGAGGCAAAAGTTATTCAACCTATAGTTCACCTAACAGAGCAAAGAACTGTCAATAAGGCCAAAGTTGAGAAGGCTTGCCCTACAGTCCAGTCCTTATTTTATTGTAACTGTTGAAGTCTTTGTCTTGAGGTTGTGTGTGTGTGTGTGTGTGTGTGTGTGTGTGTGTGTGTGTGTATGTGTGTGTGTGTGTACATGCTGATGTGGGTTACATGTTGGTGCAGGTGCATTTGTATATATGTGAAAACGTGTGGAGGACAAAGAACATTCTCAGGTATCATTTCCCAGATGTTATCTAGCATTTCCTGTTGAGACAGGGTCTCTCACTTGGCTGGAACTCACCAAGTAAGATAGGCTGGCTGGCCAGTGAGATCCTACCCCTGTCTCTTCAGTACTGAGACAGTAAGTAAGCACAGTAGTGCCCAGCTTGTTAAAAACCATGACTTGTATGTTTCAAACCCAGGATCTCATGCTTGTGTGACAAGTATTTTTGCCTACAGAAGTATCTTCCCAGCCCATTATTGACTTTATAATTATAAATAGTAATCAGTTACATATAAAGAGCAATGTTAACTTAATCTGGACTATTTTATCATATTAAATAAAGCTTTACCAATATCATGGCATCATCAATTATGCCAACAAAGTTCATAGCCTATTCCTCCTATGACTAGAAGTTGTGAAATCAAATACCAAATACTTCTGCCTCACCTAATGTTCTTTGTGCCACTGCCAGCTCTCAACGCAGCAAGAAATACTTGGGCATCACTATAAGGGAAAATAGGGACCAGCGTTTTCCCAGGGTGAGACAGAGTCTCTCTTCCAGGATTTGCAGCCCATAGGGAAGAAATGTGTTGTGAGCAAATGAGGTGTCAGAGGTTGAGAGAAGTCAGAAATGTAAAGAGACCTCACAAGGGAATGGTTTGTTTACTGTATGGGTAGTATATTGTCTGACAGGTGGATATTGTGCCTGAAAAGCATGTCTGGTTGGGAGGAGAGCCGGCTGGTTTTGCCATGGGACATGTAGAACCCTCTTCTAAATGGACTTTGTCGTTGGCTTTTGCTGCTGTCTTGAGGTTTTACAACAGGCACTGTCAGTGTCCTGGCCTTTATCGTTTTATTTCTTTTCTCTTCTTTAGACTGTTAATTCTATTAGCCAGGTTGTTGTTCCCATGGGCAGAGAGCTGGGAGACCCTAGGGCTTTGCCTTTTTTTTTTTTTGTTCCTTAGTCAGAACTGAATCTCAAAACTGTGAGGTGTTTTGTGCATTCCAGAGCTCCTCAGCAAGACCAGGCTGGAACCCTGGGAGGAGTCCTGCCAGCCATGATGGTTTTTCCCTTCATGTTTCTCCTCTTTCTTACAGACTTTCCTGAGCACTCAATGCTGTAAGTCACTTGAGCATTGGAGCCTTACCCTAAGAAATGTGGACTAGTCACCATGCATGTGTAGCACATATGTACATTTAGTAAACATCAGCATGTACTTAGCATTTGCTGCATCCTTTGAGGATGAGTTTGGGGAGGGTTGCAAACACTGTATTTCTGACACTCTTTTTATTATTTATTTTGTTCAAATCTACCTTCCTTACATGAAGGAAAGTGTGTTAGTTAGGGTTTCTTTTGCTATGACGACACATCATGACCACGGCAATACTTATAAAGGAGAACACTTAATTGGGGCTGGCTTACAGTTTAGAAGTTCAGTTCTTAATCATGAAAGGCAGGAAGTATGGTGCAGGTGAGCGACCCTAAGGGCTTTTGCAGTCTCCCACCATCTTTACATCTTCCCCCTCCCACTGAGGGTCTTCCAATTCACCTCTTCCACTTGGGGCTTTTGTGGTCCTGAACCCTCCAGGAAGGAGTGCTCCAACCTTATCTGGGCAGCCCTGGAATGAAGGGCATAGGTCCTGAGATGCACCCACGTTGGCAGCAGCCAATCGACTTAAAAGCCAACTAAACCCACCAGTGCTTGCATGCCTAGTCACCTTCGAGGTAGCCCACCCATTACTAAGTGTATAAAAACTATACTGAGGGCTCAGGGTTGCCTCTCCTCTGGATGTAGGTCACCCCAGTGCACTGGACTAATAAGCCTCTGCTATTGCATGGATCCCCATTCTCTCCTCTCATTCATGGGAGCGTCAAATAGATAAGACTCAATTTGTGTCTTATACAGGTAGGCAGATATAGTGCCGAAAGGAGGCAAGAGTTCTACAACTGGATCAGCAGACAGCAAGAAGAGAGAAAAAAAAAAAAACCACTGGGCCTGACTTGAGCATTTGAGAGTTCAGAGGCCCAGTGGTGCACTTCCTTTAACAAGGTCACACCTATTACAACCCGAGTGCTACTCACTGTGAGCCTATAAGGGCCATTTTTATTTAAACCACCAGGAAGAAAAGAGAAAGAATGGTACAGGTTTAGCTGTCACTCTCAATCCCAAAAGCAGCATAAGCCCTGAGGAACCTAAGACACTGCAGACTTCAGGGTGAGGGAAGAGTCTCAAGTACAGGTAGACTGCCTAGCCCCTTCTAGAAGGCCATGGGGTTGGGGTAAATAAGTGTATGCTAGGAACTTGTGGTAACTGTATAAAACGTGAAGACAGACAAGTTGAAAAGAAAGCCTTTTCTTGACTCCCTTCTAGAGGTTCTTGCCCAAGATCAGTTGGCCTCCGACTTCTGGAAATGTGGTAAGTCTGCAAATTACAATGAGAACACGTGCAAATGAAGCTGCTCACCACAAGGTAGCTAAGAGACAAAAGAGAGGCAGGAACTGCACTTTCACTATCTTTTCAAAGACTAGCCCCTGATGGCCTAACTTCCTCTCACTAGGGTTAACTTTTTAAGTGTTTCCTAGCCCCCCAATGAAGCCAGGGACAAAAGAGCCTTTGAGGACCACACATCTTTCAAATTCCATAGCAACATCCTGTTCTTTTGGGAAAAGTCAAGAAGGCTGTAACTGCTGAGGGCTTCTCTGCTCCTGGACATGAGCCCTTACTTTGCCTTGAGTATGTTGCAAATAGGAACTGAATGTCAGCAATGTCCCCAAATAGCAGGGAAAGAAACTTGGAAATAAGTAAGAAGGTAGAAATAAGAGCTGACTGCCTGTCTCCAACTCATCAGCATGACCACTGGAAGTTATCTAGGCTTTGTTCCTATCTTGCTTTTACATCATGTCCTCATCTCTGGTTGTCCTGTTCTGGGAAAGAAGACACTTCATGCTTTCATGAAAGCATTCCCCCTTCAAACCCTTTGCTAGTACTTTAACACTGGGCTTTCCCCTCGGGGTAGATTCTCAGTAGTGTTTAATTTGTTAGTGACTGTGTGAGTGTATCCTATAGAAACATAACTAAGACCAAAAGCCAGTGTAATTGCCAGTGTTTGAAAAAAAAAAAATAAAAACTGCATTTCACTGTGTGGACTTCCAGCTCCCACTTCCTTAACCTCTTTCCTGCTCAATCACAATTTCAAAGCGGATGCTTCATATTGTCCCCTGGAGTGTTCACAGCTCACCTCTCCCCAACTTCCTGCCCAACCTCTTCCTGTCATGCTGAGAGGATGGATGCAAAGCCATTTTATCCTGAGGCAAAGAACGCTGAGGACACACAGAGCCATTACTCTGCTTCCCAGCAGCTACTCTGTGTTGTCTTTGTTAGTTAGTCCTGTAAGCAAACTGTACTAAAGCGTGGCTAGCCAGCTGACAGCAGGTGTCACCCATGGCTATTTGAACTGGCGCTAATGAGTGTTTGGCAAACCAAGAATTCAATTTCTCAAACACAGTAGCCACATCTGTCCAACATCCTCATTGGTCCCTGTTCTGCACCTAAACCCTTAGCGCTTTCTCTCTCTCTCTCTCTCTCTCTCTCTCTCTCTCTCTCTCTCTCTCTCTCTCTCTCTCTCTGTGTGTGTGTGTGTGTGAGAGAGAGAGAGAGAGAGAGAGCACAAATGTGGTTGTGTGTTGAAGTGTGTAAAGATGTACATTATACATGCATGTTAGGGGAAGAATTTATTATCAAGTGTCTTTCTCAATCACGTTTCACTGTTTTGTTTTGTTTTTGAGACAGGTTTTCTCACCAAACCCGGAACTTACTGTGTCTGCTAGACTCACGGGCTGGCAGGCCCTCAGAGGGTTTCTGTCTCTCCAGAGTGGAGATT
This sequence comes from Micromys minutus, assembly GCF_963924665.1. NCBI lineage: Eukaryota > Metazoa > Chordata > Mammalia > Rodentia > Muridae > Micromys > Micromys minutus. The sequence goes on along the minus strand of NC_137981.1, from coordinate 6,225,235 downwards.
ACAGACGTGTGCTACACTGAGATTACAGACGTGTGCTACACTGAGATTACAGACGTGTGCTACACTGAGATTACAGACGTGTGTTACACTCTCCCCACATGGGTGCTAGAGTTCTGATTTCTGGTTTTCATGCTCTAATGGTAAGCACTTCCTGACCAAGCCATTCTTTTCACCCCTGCAATCTTTTTACCCTTTGCTACTCAAAAAAAAAAAAAAAAAAAAAAAAAAAAAAGTCCTAAACACATGCCATGAATGGGAGAAAAAAGATTTGCCATAGACCAAAAAATAAGTAAAGAAATTTTAATCTTTGAATGATTTAGTATTTCTCTAGAAAAAAGGACATATATTAAGATGTTGAGACACACGCAAAGAAATTATATAAACCGATGAGAAACTAGAGATGTGAAATTTTTTTCAACAAGATGGTTTGGCTTTAATGTGTCTATGCCACAGACCCAGTCAAATACTAATGCAAAAGAATGCCTCTTGCCTGCTCTGGGTCCCCTTTGTTTTCTGCTTGGAGAATGCCTCTTGTCTGCTCTGGGTCCCCTTTGGTTTCTGCTTGGAGAATGACTCTTGTCTGCTCTGGGTCCCCTTTGGTTTCTGTTTTCAGCAGTGAGTGACCAGTTTACCAATATCTCCCTTTCTTACTGTTAGAATTGGGGCCATCTCCTCTGAGGCAGTATGAAAGCTGAGCCCAGTTTGGAAAATTAGCACCTACTCTTTGAGGTTGTACCTACTACTACTGTCTGTAGTAGGAATTCACAGCAAAGCATGGTACATAATGCTTCGTGAGCATCTGTGAACATGCATGTAGTACGCTGCTGGCAACAAAATGTAGTAATGCCTTTATACTATTGATTCATGTGTTGGTAGCATTTTTACTACAAATAAATTGCATGTGTGTTTGCAATATCCTAGATATTGGGCTCAGTAGTATATATCTCATGGTTTATTCAGTTCTCAAACAACTCTTGAATATATTTAGCCACTGCCTTGGGTTCTAGGAAGCTATGTGCAACATCCAAAATTTTCCACGTGTCTGAAAACTTTTCTGATGTCTATAGCTTCACCTTCCACTCCAAGAGCAGAAGCTTCTAAGTACTGTAGGCTGAGTGGATTGTGTGTGCTGAGACTGTACAGATGTCCCTTGTGATGGCTCCAGAAACGTATATCTACTTACTGGCAGAGAGCAGGGTCTGAAATTTGAGTTATTTAGGGGTTATTAGGTGCAGGGGTTAAGGTTCTTTTAGCTTGGGAACCTTGGAGGGGTTAGGCTATATTTTTTATCCTTTCATTTGCACTCAGCGATCTTGTGTCTATGGCTGATAGAGATTAGTGGACAATGGACTCTACATGAACCACCTCACTCTGAAGTCTGTATTCCGATCTCTAGATCCCACTGGCATTTTCCTCCAAACCAGAGGGGTGGTTAAAAACAAACAAACAATAGATCAGGATCCTTAATTGCATAGGCTACTTTGAGCATAAATGAGAGATATGTATCTCATTAAACACAATGCCCAAATACAGCAATGAATACCCACTGCATAACAATTGTCATGATTATTGAATGAATGGATTTATGAATGAATGAATATACAGGAACATGATTGTTCCTAGGTATGGTGGAGGAGAAAGTTTATTATAAATATGTTGGGAGAGCAGAGCCAGGGGTACCTGGGAAAGTCCAGGAAGATATGACCAGACTGAGCTGGGCCATGCAGGAGGAGGAAGAAGGAAAGAAAGAGGGAAGAGAGGGGGACCAGGTGCAGCAGCCAAGAGGTGCAAAGATACAAAGATAGCAGGTAATAAAATTGGTTGGATTATATAGGAAAGAACAGCCCAGCTCCCTGGAGGGGGCAAGGTATACAAGCCAGGAGGACCCTGTAACAGGTAGTGACTGAAGGATGCAGAGAACTTGGCAGCCAGGTCCACTTTCATATGCTAAATAGGCACCTCAGCCATTTGTCCTGGATTTGAAACCTAACAATTATGACCATTGTGATTGGTAGTGCGGTAGTAAGGTAAGTAGTAGTAGCAAGAATAACATTGCTTGTTCTTTGCAACTTAGAAACACCATCTAGTCTGTGCATGAGCATTATGGAGAAGTGTCAACACACATTTGATCTGACCAGTCCCTCCTTCCACTCAACTCCAAATGCAACTGACTACTTCCACCCTTATTTTAGAGCAGTAGGAGATGAAGTCCAATAAGATTGACAGTTGCTTAAAGAATTCTTCTAGTGACACCAGCCCATTTGTTACATTCTTTTACATATTCTTGAAAGAAGAAGGAATGAGAGGGACACTTGGGAATGGCACACAGCCTGGGGTCTTCCCTGAAGGCAGAGGTTAGAATTTGGATCTCACGGGTCCTGTATCTCACAGCTCTAAAAGAAGATTTCTGGAAAGAGTCAAGAGTCACCATGAAAGTGGACCACACGCAGTGGAGTCACTGTGACTGAGAAACAGAGTCTCTAACCAATAGGCCCAGGAAAGAAAATGATGGTGTAAGGTCAGTATGGCCCATCTCTCAAGTCTAGCTATTTGCTTTGCTCTGAATAAAACCAGTTCAAAAGCTCCAGTCAAACAGATTCATTTAATGTTGACAGGAGAGTGGAGTCAGGATCTGTGATGATTACCTGAAAATTACTCCCTTAGGCTAGAAGGCTAGTCTGGCTCCTGTGGTCCTCTAAAAACCTCAGACTAATTCCAGAACAATTGCTTGAGTACAGACATGGCTTCTGGGATTGTCCCTTGTATTTATTTTCACCATGCAGATTGAAGAACCTTCACGAAAAGACTGCTTTCCTTCATTAAGAGTAAAAAGATAAAGTTCAGCCTTCATCTCTTTGTTAGGCAGGATCCTGAATGGAATCTCCCGGATGTCTGTATATATGTGTGGGAGAGGATTTAATGGGCCATTTTTCATCATAAAGGAATTCAACAATGGCTGTCTGCACGGTAGGGAAGTAAGGGACAGAGCAGCTGCTCAGTGTTGACAGTAGGAAACCTCTGCCTCATACTAAAGGCTTGGGAGCAACCTAGGTAGTGACCAGGTGTTGAGTGCAGACTGCAACACTAAACTAGCTGGAATCAATGTTTGCAGAGGATGATGAACAGACCAGAATATGAACCTTCGTCCGTGCCTCTCATCTGTGTGACATGGGACAAATCACTAATCTTTTAAGCTTAATTTCCCCATCTCTCAAAAAAGAAGCAAAGTGGCTAGGAAATTCAATGAACGAAGCAATTAATGTATTGAGGACAGTGCCTACTATGTGTTATATTGAGGAAAGTGCCTAGTATGAAGTAGAGCAGAGGTGAGATTATGGCCCTCAGTTATCAAAATATCTAGCTCATTGTCAAACTAACAATCAAGAATTCAAGGGCATGTTATAGCTGGTATTCCAGAAACCTGATAAATACCTAGGCTGTTTTTGTTATAAATATTTTGAATATTGTTTCTGGGATAGTAATTTAACAAATGGTTGTTGGGATTGCTCTCATTGCTTTCTGTAAAGCAGGGGAAATCAGAACATAATACAACTTCTCAGTTTTTCGTTCTGTGACCAAAATGTATGACAAAAGTAACTTAGAGGAAGGAAGGTTCATTTTGGCTTACAGTTTGAAGTTTCAGTCTACCATAGTGGACCAGATATGGTGGTTGGTATCAGGAACCAACTTTCACCTTCAAATCCATCCGTGACAGGGACTCCTGCATCTGTTGCCATGGCAATGGCCATACATTCCCAGCATCCATTTGGTTACCTCCCAACTTCAGCTTCGAGCAATTATATCACAGTCTAAATAAAAGGCAGACACTTCCCGACTCTCCTCCTCCTCCTCCTCCTTCTCTTTCTTGTCTCTGTCATTCCCCAATAAATCTTTCTCCTGTGGAACTGCATTGGCCTGGTGTGGTCTGTCTGGGTGCAAGCCTCGATTACATCACAATATTGGTGCCAAAACCAGGACTCCTCGCAGCTGTGCCCACCAGCCGGCCTCCCATTGCCACCAAGCACCATGAGAGGCCCAGCTCACCAATGCTCATACCACAGCTGCTCAGCCATGGACATCTGACGGCCGCTGCGGGACTCACAGACTTCCACCATGTGACTTGCTGCTGCTGCTGTGGGACATACAGATGTCTACTCTGTGAGCTGCTGCCCACTGTGGTCCACTACGTGGCCATGTGGGTTACGTAGTCAGACAGCTCAATACCAACCATACAGTTTCACATTTCCTGCTACCAGACCACTGAAATTCTCACATAAACATAGGCAGATTGGTGAGTTTTTTTTCCTCCAGGTGGTGAGGAGAACCCCTGATTTCCCAAGTAGGGCCTAACCAGTCTTAATGGGCTAAGGGATTGGCGTTTTATAATCATGGTTTTTTTTTTTTTTTTTTTTTGAAAAGTTAAAAATTCCTTAATTTTTTATTCCTGGTACCACTACCACAATTTACAGGGCAATATACCTGATGTAATGAAAAGGAAAAGAAAAAGACAAAGCTACAACAGATAAAAGACCTCAGGAATGTACATCTAATTGACACTACATTGCATTAATCATAGCTGCACTTTTTGCAAACGGTGGCTGTGACAGTCCTGAACAAGAAGGGTTTCCTGTTTAAGCTGCAGTAACTTTTCTGACTGTGGATCCTCGTTCCTCCTGTGGCAGATTGTTACAGTTCCTCTAATGCATTTAGGACGACTGTCTCAAAGTAACCTGCAGCTTTCCTGACACCTCCTCGCTCTCTCTCCTGCTAAGAACTGTAGCCGTTTCTGTTTTATTTTAAAACCTTCTGCTACCATATCTACCACTTCCACCTCCAGATCCATAGCCACGCCATAGGGACTGCCTGAGCTTCTTCCACCAAAACTGCCCCCTTTCATGGGTCCATAATTTGATTGTTGCTGTCCACTGTCATTTCCAAAGTCATTGTAGTTCCCACCACCACCATAGTTACCTCCACCAAAATTCCCTCCTTCATTGTAACCATCATATCCTCCTCCTCCACCACCATAGCCACCGCCTTGGTTTCCATATCCTGGTCCACCACCTCCATAGCCTCCTCTACTGCTGTAACCAGGGCCACCACCATAGCTGCCACCATCACCTCCAAATCCATTATATCCACCATCACCACCTCCATAACTACCTCTGCTGCCTCCACTTCCACCGCCATAGCCTCCTCTTCCACCAAAGTTTCCTCCACGACCAAAGTTTCCTCCACCACCTCCAAAGTTTCCTCCACGACCCATAAAGTTGCCAGAGCCACCTCCACGACCTCTCTGAGATCCAGCTGACTGCATCTCCTGTTTAGAAAGGGCCTTTTTCACTTCACAATTATGCCCATTAATAGTGTGGTATTTCTGAACAACAATTTTATCAACTGTGTCATGATCATCAAAAGTTACAAAAGCAAATCCTCTCTTTTTCCCACTCTGCCTGTCTTCCATAACTTCTATGGTTTCAATCTTGCCATACTTTTCAAAGTAGTCTCTCAGATTATATTCTTCCGTATCCTCTTTAATATCACCAACAAAGATTTTCTTCACCGTTAAATGGGCACCAGGCTTCACAGAATCCTCTCTAGAAACAGCTCTCTTTGGTTCCACCACACGCCCATCGACCTTGTGTGGCCGAGCACACACCGCAGCATCCACCTCTTCTACACAAGAGTAGGTCACAAAACCAAAGCCCCTGGAACGTTTTGTTTGAGGATCTCTCATCACCACACAGTCTGTAAGTGTGCCCCATTTCTCAAAATGTTCTCTTAGGCTGTCATCTGTGGTTTCAAAGCTCAGCCCACCAATGAACAGCTTCCTCAGCTGCTCTGGTTCCTTTGGATCATGGCCCTCCATTTTGAGACCAGACTCGCCTCTTCCAACTCGAGTTCAATATCTATAATCATGGTTTTTATGACCAACCTCCTAGCTGACATACAACATAAGACTTCAACCCTTGAGTGACTACCTCCTTGAAAGTGCCTCTTGTATCCCTTCCCCCCTCCAGGCTCTTGCAGCCATTGAGAAAATCCCAGGCCTTGGTAGGGAAGCTTTCTGGTAAGTCCCGAACTTGCCATATATCACCTCTAGAAGGTCTAAGACTGGCTGAAATTTTGTTATTGAAACTATTCTCAGGATGCCAGTACAGATTATTTAATAACTCCCCAATGGGTACCTCATTGTCTTTGAACATACCTCCAGGATCCCCACTGGGATGTCTCCTGGAAATTTTCAAATCTCTGAAGTTAACGCCCGACTTGAGGGCATCAAAACCAGTGCACCTCTGCAAGAAGGTCTGGACTCATGGGTTCTCAATGGCTCCAAATGGATACTTAATGGCCCACTAGATCCGATTATCTTATGGGATCTTCATACATACTGCTAGTGCTCTGGTAAATGGAAAGTGGTCACCTATGCCCAAGTGTTTACCTATCTTCACTCTAACCCCTTCCTGTGTTTCTCTTGTTCCACAACCCAACTTCTCTTGAAAGACCTGGATAAATTCTGACCCCCTAACAGGTAAAGTAGAAGACCCCTAGCAGGTAGAGTAGAACCAACAATGTAGGATAGTGGTTCAGTGACTCTGTTTCAGGAGCTGACTGACCATAAAACCATAAAAGTTAAAATAACACCTTGTAAACAATCTTGAGAAACCGGGTGTTTCCCTTACAATTCTTCACTGGTATTTTCCAATGACATACTCCCTCCTCCATTAAGTTGTGGTTTTTTCCTTTAAAAATCCTTCTCCCAGCCACTCGGGATCAGACTTCTCTACCCCTGTGTGGGATATGACTTTCGACTCCAGTGTACTGGTTCAGCAATAAACCTTGTGTAATTGCAGCAAGAACGGTCTCTTGTGAGCTTTTCTTTGGAGGGGGGGTCCTGTCTTCCTGAGACTTGAGTGAGGGTCTCCCCTCTGTTGGAGCCTTTCACTCTTAGCCATGAAACCTCTACCAGATGATGCTCCAACCCTCAATCCAGCTAATGAACCACCTCCTTTCCACTGTAGATCTGTTTCCACACCTCCAAAAGCCCAAACCACTGCATCAGTTTCTCCTCACCAGGCTACCCCAGAGCCTCCTTTCTTGACTTCTATAGACCACTCTCCTCCTCCTGTGCCAGCTGCAGGTTGCTCCAATCACCCTGCATTGGCACCTACCTTCACTCCATACATCACCGCTTCAAGGCCACAGTCAAATCCCCAAGTCCTTCTCCCCCAGGTATGCCTTTATTGAGTTTCAGTACATTACTCAGTCTTAAGGTTTAACTTTCCATGATGTACATATGATCCGTACTAATACTTTACTTCCTGGGAACATGTGAGAAAACATGCAGATGAAATTCATCAAATAGAACATATCCAATCTGATCTGAGGCAGTACCTGACCAAGATCCTCAATGGAATCATAATTTCACAGAGATAGATTTATAACCTGACTCCTGGCTGATCTCCATAGGGCAACCTTAAAGCCTTAAAGCCTGAAAAACTCCAAGAGGTCATTCAGGACAAACAGGGAAACCCATCTCAAATTTTAGAATGCCTCACAAAGGTTTTATTGCAATACACTATTCTGGACCCTGAAAAACCAGAAGGTAAGCAACTTCTGGTGACCTACTTCTTTTCCCAGAGCTACTCTGACATAAAAGTCAATGTTAGAAAGCTTTAGAAGGGCCTGCTACTTCCACAGGCAGAAGTTTTGGCACTGGCCTTCCAAGTGTACCATGAAGGAGATGAGAAGACCCACAGACCAAAAAACCATATGCTGGCAAAGGCTGTCCAACCAGCCTTAGATACTGATTCAGATTCCTGGTCTTCTAAGACTCAAAGACCACCAGGATCCTGCTACAAATGTGGTCAACAAGGTCATTGGGCGAGGGCTTGCCCTAACTTCCATAAGCCAAAGAGGCCATGTACTAGATGCCATCAGGAAGAACACTAGGCTATTGATTGCCCTCATGTTGCATAGGACAGAGGGATATCACTCCCAGATAACCCTCCAGTTGATCTTCTAGGCTTGTCTATGGACAGTGAAGGGGCCTAAGCTTTGTTGACCTGATCACTGCCAACACTCGCAGGGAGCCCTGGGAAGCTATCATGGTATATGGGCAGCCCATCTCCTTCCTCGTGGACACTGGGGCCACATATTTGGTCCTGATGGAGTTTGGGGGACCCATTTCCTTCTCTTGTTTTCCTTGTCAGGATAGGTGGACAACCTTACCTTCCTCACTAGACCCCACCACTTAGTTGCAATTTTTAGGGGTGTACCTCTCACCCATTCCTTTTTGTTAGTGCCAACACGACCTGTCCCCTCATTGGGCCCTAGGGCAAGAAATCAGTGTTTTTTGACAACCTTTTACTCTTCACCTCTTTGCAGTTTCTGCTTCCATGATCCTTCCATTAATGAGAGTGAGGTGTTAAAGTCTTCCACTATTATTGTGTGTGGTGCAATATGTGCTTTGAGCTTTAGTAAGGCATCTTTTATTAATGTGGGTGCCCTTGTGTTTGGAGCATAGATGGTCAGAATTGAGAGTTTATCTTGATAGATTTTTTTTTCTTTGATGAGTAAAAGTATCCTGCCTTATCCTTCTTAATAACCTTTGGTTAAAATCTATTTTACTCAACATTAGGACAGCTATTCCAGCTTATTCCCTGGGACCATTCGCTTGGAGGCTTTTTTCCCAGTCTTTTACTCTGTGGTAGTGTCTGTTTTTGTTGCTGAGATGAGTTTCCCGTATGTAGCAAAATGCTGGATCCCGTTTGTGTATCCAGTCTGATAGTTGGTGTCTTTTTATTGGGGAATTGACTTCATTGATGTTAAGAGATATTAAGGAATAGTGATTGTTGTTTCCTGTTATTTTTGTTGTTAAAGGTTGTGTGCTTTTCTTCGTTTGGGTTTGTTGCAAGAAGAATATCTTCTTGCTTTTTCTTGGGTGTAATTCCCCTCCCCCCTTTGGGCATTTTCTATCAATTATTCTTTGTAGGGCTGGGATTATAGACAGATATTGTGTAAATTCTGTTTTTTTTTTTTTCTGGAATATCTTGGTTTCTCCATCTATGGTAATTGAGAGTTTTTCTGGATATAGTAACCTGAGCTGGCATTTGTGTTCTTAGGGTCTGTATGATTTCTGTCCAGGATATTCTAGCTTTCATAGTCTCTGTTGAGAAGTTGTGTGTAATTCTGATCATTCTGTCTTTATATGTTACTTGTCCTTTTTCCCTTACTGCTTTTAGTATTCTTTCTTTGTTTTGACTATTATTTTTTGGGGGAAGTTTCTTTTCTGGTCCAATCTATTTGGAATATTGTAAGCTTCTTGTATAGTCATGGTCATCTTGTTCTTAAAGTTAGAGAAGTTTTCTTCTATAATTTTGCTGAAGATATTTAGTGGGCCTTTTCGTTGGGAGTCTTTGCTCTCTTCTACACCTATTATCCTTATGTTTGGTCTTTTCATTGTGTCCTGTATTTCCTGGATGTTTTGGGTTAGGAGCTTTTTGAGTTTTGCATTTTCTCTGACTGTTGTGTCAATGTTTTCTATGTTATCTTCTGCCCTTGAGATCCTCTCTTCCATCTCTTGTATTCTGTTGCTGATGCTTGCATCTATGACTCCTGATTTATTTCCTAGGTTTTATAACTCCAGGTTTGTCTCCTTTTGTGATTTCTTTATTGTTTCTGTTTCCATTTTTAATTTCTTCACCTTTTGGGTTATTTTTTCCTGTAGCTCTTTAAGTGATTTTTTTGTGTTTCTTTTTTAAGGTCTTCTACTTGTTTACACGTGTTCTCCTGGTTCTCCTGTAATTGTTCAAAGGAATTATTCATGTGCTTCTTGAGGACCTTCATTATCATCATGAAGTATGATTTTGAGTCCATATCTTGTTTTTCTGGTGTGTTAGGAAATCCACTACTTGCTGTGGTGGGAGAACTGGGTTCTTATGTTGCCAGGTTGTCTTGGTTTCCATTGCTTATGTTCTTGCACTTTCCACTTGCTATCTTGTTATCTGTGATTCTAGGTGATCTTGCTGACTCTAAATGAAGTTTGTCTCTCCTGTGGGTCTGTGAGCCCGTGGGCTCAGTAGGGAGATTGTTACTGGGTGTTCTGCTCTTTGTGGGCAGGCTGTGGGATCTGATGGCAGTTACCCAGCTCTGTCACCATGGGCTTTGGTGGGAAAGAGCTTCTGAGGCTCTTCTGGGTGCTCATCTGTCTGCGGGCAAGCCCTGAGTCTCGATGGCAGTGACCCAGCTCTCTCTCTGGGCCAGAATGATACAAAATATTTCTAACCAAACTGTTCATCGGTTCCTGTTACAGTATTACCAGCTGCTGTCCACAGAGGAACCCGTTGTAAACATTTACCAAGTGGACCTCAATGGTGAAAGTCATCTACACCCCAAAATTGACGATGCCCCAAAACAGTAGGAAGCAGGCTAAGAGACATTATACAACTATTCTCTTTTCACTATCGGCTTCCCCCTCACCTCCCTTTTTTATTCTCTTTATGACAAGAAAAGGGAGGTATGTTGGTATTACAAACCGACTTTTGCCTCTGATCCCAGTGGTGACATCACCCACAAGGGACAGGGACCCATGCATCTGTTTCCATGGCAATGACCATACATTCCCAGTGTTCATTTGGTTTACCTCCCACCTTTAACTGAAAGTGGTTATGTCACAGTCTAAATAAAATGCAGACCCTTCCTGCCACCTTTCCCCTTCTTTTTTCTCTCTCTCCCCCAACTTTGTCTTTGTTGTTCCCCAATAAACCTTTTCTACATGGAACTGCATTGGCCTGGTGTGGTCAGTCTGGATGCAAGCTGCAATTCTGTCACAACAATAGTGGCAGAAACTTTGTGTCAGATGGTCCCTTGCCTCTACATTTGGAAGCAGAGAGATGTGAATGTTTACTTTCTAATTTTTAGTCTAGAACTCCAGTATATGAAATGATACCAACAACACTTAGGGTTCATCTTTCCACATTAAATAACCTAATGTAGATAATCTCTCATAGACATGGCCAAGGCTTTCCCTTTAGTGATCCTACATGATGCCACATTGACAGTCTATACTAAGTACCATGCACCCATATGGTGTAGTCTGTATTACTGAGTCTCTCACCCCTAAACACTTTCTGTAGCCAGGAGAAAACCATTTCTCCACATAAACAATACCCCTACATTGCCTATCAAGCAAAGAACTTCAGTGTTTTACCTACAGTGAAGTGGTGAGAACTATCTCTTTCTCTCAGAGCTGACTGCCTCTAAAAGAACAGAATGTCAGGACAAAATGAGGCTGTATCTTTACCATCCACTACCTTTTTCTTGGTCAACAGGAAATTGATAAGATCAAGAAAAGAACAATCCAATGCTGGGGAAGAGACAGACATCATGGGTCCCATAACAACTAGGACAAAGCAGAGAGGGTGTAGACAGTGCCATGGGCTTAAAGCCTTGGTACAAAGCCTTACCATCATTCCACAGTGAGATTTTCCCTAATACTGTGTGCACCAAAAAAAAAAAAAAAAAAAAAAAAAAAAAAAAAAAAAAAAAAAAGCACTAACCAAAATTCTTTATATTTATTGCCAATCCATCACTATTAAGATGAATACATGGATAATACCTAGCAGTCACAAAATAAAATGCTTCTCAAATATACCTAAATTTGCTACAGAGAATTAAGAGCAGAAAATGCTAGTCCCCATATCATCTGTAGAACAATTCTATTTAATTCAAATTTGATTTAAAAAGAGACAAAGATTTTATAGGGGTAAAGTCAACGGTTATATTTTGTTATAATTAATCATCCATTGACTAGACTGGATTAAGAGACACCTAGACATTTTGTCAAACATATTTCTGGTAATTCTTGAGAATGCTGCCCAGTTTAATAACTTTTTTATTTCTTGCATATTTAAATCTTTAAAAAAGATTTATTTTATTTATATGAGTACACTGTAGCTGTCTTCAGACACACCAGAAGAGGGCATCAGATTCCATTATAGATGGTTGTGAGCCACCATATGTTTGCTGGAAATTGAACTCAGGACCTCTGGAAGAACAGTCAGTGCTCTTAACTACTCCAGCCCATATTTTTAAATTTTAGTTTTATTTATTTTACATCCTGACTGCAGTTTTTTTTCCTTCCTCTCCTCCTCAAACCAAACCCCAATCTATTCCTTCTTTATTTCTCTTCAGAAAATGTCAGGCCTCCATGGATCTCAACCAGCCATGATATACCAAATTTGCAGTAAGACTAGACATTTCCTGTCCTATTAAGAATAGACATTGTCACCCAATGGGGAGAAAGAGTCTGAAAAGCAGGCAACCGAATCAGAGTCATCTCTTATTTCCTCTCTTGGAGTCCCACATGAAGACCCAGCTACACAACTATATATATATTATATAATAAAATATATATTATATATAAAATGTAGAGGGCTTAGGTCAGACCCATGTAGGTTCCCTGGTTGGTGGCTCAGTCAGTGAAAGCCCATTGGATCCTGGTTAGTTGATTCTATAAGTTTTCTTGTAGAGTCCTTGATCCCTTTGGTTTTTTCAATCCTTTCTCCCCTCTTTCATCAGATTTCACAAGCTCCACCTAAGGTTTTGCTGTCAGTCTCTGCATCTCTTTTCATCAGCTGCTGGGTGAAACCTCTCTGATGGCAATTGGGCAAGACACCAGTCTGTCCTGACAGGTTCAGTCTGCACCTAAGCACCTCTCTCTCCCTCTCTCTCTCTCTCTCTCTCTCTCTCTCTCTCTCTCTCTCTCTCTCTCTCTCTCTCTCTCTCTCTCTCTCTCAAATCATTTATTTAGTTAATGAACCTGAGTGTATGTCTATGCACCATACTCATGCAGTGCCCAAGGAGGCCAGAAGATCCTGGATCCTCTAGAACTGGAGCTACACAGAGCTGTGAGTATTTATGTCATGGCTAGGAACTGAACCTGGGTCATTTGAAAGAACTGCTGGTGCTCTTAACCACTGAAACATCCCTCTGGCCCCTGATAATATTTTAAAGGTGAAACCATCCATGTAAACAATACTTAGATTAAGATATAAACATTTTTTCCTACTTTAGAAGCCTCCTGTCTTAAACCATACTGTCTGTAGATGTGAGAGGTATATTATTAGGTTTGTGGTTCAGGAAGCTTAATGGAGAAGTCAAATTCTGAATGTGGACTGTTCTAATCTGTAATATGGGGACTTACACTGAGTGTAAACGTGGAAGAAAGAAAAGGGAGCTCACTTTCTCTAGTTGGGGCATTCTTGTTGCTGGACATCAGGATCCAGGTTCTGCATTTGAACTTGGACTTGAAAGATCTCAGGCCTTTTGCTTTTCCCAAGATCTCCATCACCAAGCTCTTGTTCTGAGGCTCTCTGATTCTTGGACAGGCAGCTACTGTTCCCAGATTAGTGGACTGTAGGTCATTGTGAATCTCTTACTTATAAATCAGTGTAATCCCACTCTATAGCTGTATAACTCTATAACTGAATCATTGAGTTCTGACCAAGTTAGCATTTATTTATACAATACTGGAACTTTATGATCTTTTATGAGACCATTATAATTGCTTGCTTTGCTCTTTGTTTACAGGTCTTTACTTGTTTTTGGCTTTGTCATTGGCTTTCAGATGGTTGATTGGTCCGTTTTTTAAAATGGTCTCACCATAAAGCCTGTCCTCAAATACCTGCTCCTCCTGCCTCAACCTCCTGAGTGCTGGACTCACTGGTTGTTTTATTTCTTATTCTTTACAAATATTTTAGTTTTTTAAAAACTAAGAGTTATTATTGAAAATAGATTTTTATAAAATGTATTCTGACTAAAGTTTCCCTCACTCTGCTTCTCTTAGTTCCTCCTCCTCTCCCCTCCACCCAGATCTGCCACCTTTCTGTCTCTCATTAGATACACACAAAAAGTATAAAATAAAATAAAATCAGAAAAAAAAACAGAGGGGAAAAGGGGGCACAATAAACAGATACAAATGCAGAGACCCATTCATTCACACACTCAGGAACCTAATGCAAAACTAGAAGCCATATATACATGCAAGGGATCTGTAGGGTTAAAAAAATACAAATACAAATACAAATAAAAAAAAAAAAACTACAACAAACAAATTCTGACATGACATATAAGACAAGGAACTCCAAAGATGCTGTTGAGTTTCTGTTGGCCAGCAACTGCTGGGCATGTGGCCTAGCTACCCTTAAGAGTAATTGAGACTCCGTTGGAAAACACTAATTTTTTTTTTGTAAGTGTTTATCAATTAGAGATTGCCTCTGTGTTAGGATGAGGCATGTGTCCACTTCTTTCAGCTTTCAGACTCTATCTGCTTTAGACCCTCGTAGGTCCTGTCCTACCTTGGGCTTTGTGAGTTCATATGTACAGCTGTCTTGCTGTATTTTTGAAAGACCTGGTTTCCTTGGTTGGTGTCCTCCATTAACTCTGGCTCTTATACTCTTTCAACTTCCTCTTCTGCACGGTTCCCTGAGCCCTGAGGAGAGGGATTTTTATTGCTATATTCTTTTAGTACAATGGTTCTCAACCTTCCTAATGCTGTGGCCCTTTAACACAGTTTCTTGTGTTGTGGTCACCTCCCAAGCATCAAATTATTTTGTTGTTACTTCATAACTATAAATTTGCTACTGCTATAAATTGTAACATAAATATGTGTGTTTTCTGATTATCTTGATGGTAAAAAATATACAGTGGTACCATATACAAAGGAAATGGAATAAGTGAAGAATAATATCTTAAGGCAATGATGTATTTGAAAAACAAGTCTGAAGGACAAGAAACTTAAAAATGAGTTGCAATATGGTAACAAGTAATAGAAATAAAAGATTGTCAAAGATTGGAATGGAAAAGTCTTAGATATGAACAGAGAACAGAGAACTGTTCACTGAAGGAAACCATGACGATGTGTTGGGAGTGGTCTGTAAACACAAGAACAGCATTTTTTTTTTTTTTTTTTACATTGTGTGTGTACAAAAGGGGGAGGAGGTCCCTACGAGCATCATTACTAACACTGAAACAATCCAGGTAAGGTAAGAATAAGACTTGGGTTCAGCTCTAAGTTAGTTAGTCTGAACAGAGCTAAAACTTCCAGAGTCCGACTAGGCAGTTTGTTTTACACATTTAAACACAGTAAAACTTTGAGAAAAAAAAAATCTCCTCTTGACAATTATCATTATAAAGCCTTAGTTATGGCTGTACAGAAACTTCCTTACAAAATACATCTCTTTACCAAAGGACCTGTGACTCTTTACACAAGTACTAGTTGTTTATATTGACTGTGAAACAATGCTCAGCAGTCTGGAACTAGGGAGGAAGAATTTGTAAAAAACATAATAGCAAACTCTTGCTGAATACACAGAACATCTTCATGAGGATGGGAGAAACAGTGCTCAGGATTCTGGAGGATTGAATGAGGGGTGGCTTTACAGAATAGTAAAGATTAACAGATATTAACCCACCTCTTCACAGACTTCTGGGCAGAAAACAGGTGAAAAAGCCTGCATGTTTAATGAGTCTAATTCCTAATGGTATCTGTAAGCTGTATCTTCTACAGTACAAGAAGAACAGAAGTGGACTGGAGAGATGGCTCAGTGATTAAGAGCACTGCCTGCTATTCCAGAGGTCCTGAGTTCAAATCCCAGAAACCACATGGTGGCTCACAACCATCTGTGGTAAGATCTAATGCCTAACTCATGTATAATAAATAAATAAATTTTAAAAAAAGAAGAACAGAAGTATCCTAAGGCTGTACAGACACATGGGCAATACCTAAAGACAGAGCAGAGATGGAAGAGACAGAAACAAGGGAAAGGAAATAGAAGGATTCTGAGTCTATGTATAAAAGACTACTTTGAACTGAATTAACTCTGTAACATGAACATTCATAAGACAGGGTCAAGGCTATGATCTTGAGATCAAATGTCTTGAGGTATTAGACAAGAAGCAACACAGGACAGGAATGCTGGAAGAAAGGGAGGCTCCTGAGGCAAGCCCTACAATTGTTGCAGCAGTATGATAAAATTATATGTGAAATGCAAAGTTGAGTCAACACATAAACATCAATCAACGTGCATATGATTTCAGTAGAAGCTGAAAGTATTTTAGGAAAAAACAAATCTCAATACTTACCAATGAGAAAAAAAACTCTCAATAAATAAAAAATTAAAAAGAGCCTCTTAAATCTCTTAGCAGTAATATTTAAAAGCCCACAGTTATGTACTCAAAATGAAAACATAAATGCTTTTCCTCTGGAGACAAGATAATGTTCATCTTTTAATGAACATAAAATGAGAGTTTCTGGTAAGAGCTAAAAACTTACATTTGAAAAAAGAACTAAAATGTCATAAATAATAAGATCATTTACAAGAAAAAAAGTAATAAATTATTTCTCTTCTTGGGGCTGGGTGAGGCTGCATAGCAGTTAAAAGCACTGACTGCGATTTCAGAGGTCCTGAGTTCAATTCCCAGCATCCACATGGTGGCTCACAGCCACCTGTAATAGAATCCGATGCCCTCTTCTGGTGGACTGTATTAAATGCAGGTTTATTGGGAAGCTGCTCTCTAGGGAGTTCAAGGAAGTTGCAGTGGGAAGAGAGAGAAAAGAGACAGTAAGAAAGTGTAGAGAAAGAGAGAGGGGGGGGGGGGGAAGAGGAGACCAAACTGTCTGGATTACATACAGAAAAGCATCTGGGGGGAAGAGCAGCAGCACAGCCTCTGGGCTGTAAAGTTCAGGGTTGGGGGAAGGGTATGCCAGGTAAGGACTGAGGGATGCTAAGAGAACCTGGAGGCCAGGTCTGCTCTGATATGTGTAAAATATGTATTTCAGCCCCCGTCCCAGGGCCTGAAACCAAACACTAAGAAACCCATTAAAATGGTTTAAGTCAGGGATTCTGGTTTAAGGTTATGAGCATTAAGTAGCTGTGGGGGTAATAAGCATTAAAGTGAGTTTTTAAATATAATTCATGAATAGTACTAAAGAGCAGAAATAAACGTATTGAAAGATGTGCTACATATTTATGTTGCTTAGAAGAATTGAGGAAGATCTCTGAGACAGCAAGTTTGTGGATTGGAAGCCCACTGTTCCTAAATTGTTCGAAACAAAGCAAACCCAAGGGAGAACACAATGCATTGTCATGTCCATCTCACAGTGAGTGCATTAGCGCTGGACAATAAAACCAAGTAAGTAAATAGGGCAATCTCCACAGCAAGATCGCTGAGTGTATGTGGCTTCGGTAGATGTCAACTAGGCAAAGATTGATTACTTCCCAGGGTGGCTTTCCTGTGTGTTTTCAGGGACAGAAAAGGGCAGAAGTGACAATGTGTGCATGCCAGGAGGCAGGACAATTGTCACTCATCTGTACTGGATGGCATGAATGCACTTTCTCTGACTTCCCCTGCTTCCCTGGCCTAGATCAACTGTATGTTTCTATTGGAAAAAAGGATGCTAGGATATGGGAGATACATCACGGTTAGAGTCAATTAGAAATCACGTAGCTGGGGCTCAATGGTTAAGAGCACTGGATATTCTTCCAGAGGTCCTGAGTTCAATTCCTGTCAACCACAGGGTGGCTCACAACCATCTGTCGTGTGCTCTGATACCTCTTCTGACTGACAGGTGTCCATGCAGACACAGCACTAGTATACATCAAATAAATAAACCTTTAAAGAAAAAAATTACACAGCCAGGCGCTGTGGTGCATGCCTTTAATCCCAGCAAATGGGAGGCAGAGAACTCTGTGGGTTTGAGCAAGTTTTCAGGACAACCAAGGCCACATAGAGAGACTTTCTCACTGTGACTTCCTTCAAAACAAAAGGCAGCCCAGCCCTTTGATCTTAACTTAACTTAAAGTCAGTTTATTTTTGCTAAAAAGTTAATGTAAGTCACTGAAGGAAACTATATTTTTAAACATGTTACAGTTGGGGCTGGAGAGGTGGCTCGGGGTTTAAGAGCACTTTTGCTCTTTCAGAGGCCCAGAGTTTGGTTCTCAGTATGCACACAGTGCCTCACCACCATCTTTAACTGCAGTTCCAGGAGATCTGATGACCTCTTCTAGACTTTGGACATCAGACAGGCAGTCAGTATAAATGGAGTCAGTCACTCATAGGTAAAAACAAATAACTTGCAAAAGTCTAAGAATTAGAACTGGTAGGAGAACTCAGCACACCTTCAATTAAAACGGAGCTCGTGTCTGAACACAAAGTAAAGCTTTTCACCCTGTAGAAGACACAAGAAATCAATGTGAGGCTGAGGCCGGAGAAGGTTAGAAAAAGGTTGAGACACGAAAACATGATATGTCCAAAAGTAAGTTTGGGGCGGAGAATGCCAGAGGCAGAGTGCACAAGGCTGTGGTTTTATTCACCTACATTGAAAAGAGAAACACTGAACTAGAGGTCCTGAGTTCAATTCCCAGCAACCACATGGTGGCTCACGACCATCTGTAATGAGATCTGATGCCCTCCTCTGGTATATCTGAAGACAGCTACAGTGTACTTACATATAATAAATAAACAAATCTTATAAAAAATTTGTTTTCAAGACACCACTATCTACTTAATACAAGCAAAAGCAAGGCACAGACTGGGAGACAGTTGTTCAGCACATAGCATCTGGTACATAATTGTTTTATTCATATATAAAAAAAATCTTTGGTAGAAAGTATGAGATAACAGCACAATTAAAAGCTGATCATACCACATAAAATACAATTATAATGCCTATTATTATCATCATTATATTTTATAAAGCTTTCATACAACCACAGTGGAATTCTTACAGTGCTGACATAGTTAATGGGATGTGAAACAGACAGGATACTCATTCATACTTTACTTTTCTAAGCACTATTGAGCAACACAGTATGGAAAAACAGTTGACTGTTCTTTATAAGATTAAATATACTTGTATGACCAAGCAATTCTATTTCTAGGTGTTCATCTAAAAGAAGCAGAAACTATGTGGTATTTCACTTTTTTCAGAATGACCTCCAGATAGAAATAAGTGAAAATATTCACTAACAGGTAAATAGAAAAGTACTGTATTTATGAATTTAGAAATGAGGCATCGATAAGTAATAAATGGATGAATTATTGTTATATACAATACCATGGATGTATCTTAAGAGTGTGTTGAATAAAAGAAACTTGAGGCTAGCAAGATGGTTCAGTGGGAATGGAGGTGCTTCCTGACAAGCCTGATGAGCTGAGTTCAATTCCTGAGACCCACCTGTAAAGGAAAGAAACCAACCCTGGCAAGTTGCTCTCTCACCTCTGTATGTAAGCAGTAGTGTGCACATGCTTACACACCCGCTATTGCTGTGAAGAGACACCATGTCTGAGTCAATTTATAAAGGAAAATGCTTACTGAAACTCATGGATCCAGAGGGTTAGAGTCCATGACCATCATAATTGAGAACATGGCACCACGCCCATCAAGGCCACACCTCCAAATCCTTTCCAATCTGTTCATTCTCATTCAAACTACCAAAGTAATAAATACATTTATTTTAAAAATAAGATGCTAATGATATGGCATGACAGATTTTGTTTTGTTTGCTGGAGTGGTAGGAGAGAAAGATGAGGATTGTTTTTTTTTCCATGTACAATTTCACAGTATAGTCAATCCCTGAGGGAAGTCAGGGCATGAACTTAAACAGCAAAAATCTAAAAGCAGGAGCTGATGCAGAGGCCATGGAGGGGTGCTGCTTACTGGTTTGCTTCCCCTGGCTTTTTTCAGCCTGCTCTCTTATAGAACCAGGACCACCAGCCCAGGGATGGCTCCACCCACACTGAGCTGCCCTGCCTCATCAATCACCAATGAAGAAAATTAACCACAGGTTCCTCTTCCTGAGCTTCTGAGTTCAATTCCCAGCAACCACATGGTGGCTCACAGCCATCTGTAATAATGGGATTGAATGCCCTCTTCTGGTGTGTCTGAAGACAACTACAGGGAACTCATATACATAAAATAAATTTTTAGAAAATCTAAGAAAGAAAAGTTAATATGTCTTAGACCTGTCTACTGAGGAGACTTGGCAATAATAATCATCTGTAAAGCAGGCACCCCTGACTCTGACTCTGATTCCAGTTTGGAAAATTATTCATTTGTATTATTCAACATGAGACTGCCCTACTTAGCCATAAAGTCAGGCAGCTCTAAGGACTGCTTGAGTCATGCTAAAAACTCAGTACTTAAATAAGGAATTCCTCACTAGCAAAGAGGAGACAAATTGATGATTAATAATGAATCCAGAAGTTCTCTGTCTCCGCCTCTCTGTCTCTGTCTTTCTCTCTCTCTCTCTCTGTCTCTGTCTTTTATACACACTCACACACTCACATGCACATGCACACACACTCACACAGACACACATACACACTCACACACTCACATGCACACTCAAACACACACGCACACACACACACACACACAAAACCTGTTGGGGCTAGAGAGACAATTCAGTGGTTAAGAGTGCTCACTGCTCTTTTGGGGGACTTGAGTTCCAATCCCAGCATCTACATGGCAACACACAATCTCTTGTAACTCTGCTTCCAGAGGATCTGATGTCTTCTGGCCTTCTTGCATTCATGTAAGCCTGGTATTTACATACATCCATTCATGTGTATGCATACAAAAGTATTTTTTAAATTAAATTACCTGTTAATTCCACTTTTGTTAGACAAAAATTTTAAGAATTGATGGGAAAAATATTTTCAAAGAAAACCTCCAGTGATATACACCTGTAATCCAGGCCACATGCACGGTTGAGGTTGAAGCAAGAGAATCATGAGATTGAGGCCAGCCCAGGGAGCTTAGAAAGAATCTGTCTTAAACTAAAACTAAAACAGCCATAGGTACAGCACCGAGTGAGTGCTTGCTTGCTTAGTCTGTGAGTAGCCCTGTACTAGAAAAACTACAATAGAAAATTTCAAGTCAATAAATTGAGAGTGAGGACTGAGGTTGCCTCTTCCACATTAGAGTAATTGTCCAACATGAATTGAACCTGCATTCCATGCCCAGCATCTTCATAGATTGGGTATGGTAGTGCCTGCCTAGCATTCTAGAAGTAGAAAATTGAAGTTTAACCTTGGCTGAATGGTAAATCAAGGCTGCTCTGGGATGTATAAGACCCAACCTTTAAAAAATAGTGACAAACAAATATATTGCCCCTAAATTTCCTAAATCTAGGTACTAACTGCTCAGTGCTATGATGCAAGAAAGCATCTGGACCTTAGGTACCTTTCTGGAAAAGCACACAGCCAGTGCTGTAGTTTTCCAGAGAAAAAGATCTTTGAAGTTAATCAAATTTTATTTTTTAAAAAATTAACTAATCAATTTAAATATTATGTCTATTGGTGTTTTGCCTGAATGCATGTCTGTATATCATGCATTCCTGGTGCCTGCAGAGGCCAGCAGAGAACATCAGATTCTCTGGAACTGGAGTTACTGATGGTTGTAAACTGCCAAATATGTGCTGGGAATTTAACCAGAAGTGAAGTTAGTGCTCTTAACTGCTGAGTGATCGCTCCACAACATAATCTAGTTTTCTGGTGGTACTACAAACTTGCAAAAAAATTATGTCCTATAGAAATGTGTTGGATGATCTCATAGAATGAAGCCAGGTGAATCCAGATAGTAGGAAATGATGAAATTCAAACAAGCTAAGTCACTTTGTCAAAACTTGCAGAAAAGAAAAAAACCAACCAAAGCAAACAAACAAACAACAAAACAAGAGGAGAAAAGATGAATCTGCACTACTAAATAGATCCTGAACAAGCACAATCAGAATACAGAGAGCTTCCATTAGTAACTCTTCATTGCTGACACAGCATTGAACAAAAGCAACTTTGGAAGGGAAGATGTTTTGCCTTTGGTTTCAGAGTTTTAAGTCCATGACCAGCTGGGTTCATTGTGGTTCCTGATAAGCCAGGACATCATGGTGAAGAGAAGAAATTAGCTCAGTGCCTGGTGGCTGGGAAACTGAGAGTAGTCTACAGGATTGCAATGCAAGAGCATTTCCAGTAATTAAATGGACTCATAAAGATCAAACAATGCATTACTGCATAGAAATCAAAAGAGGAACCAAACAATTCCTAGAACTAAGTAAAATTGAAAACAACAACAACAACACACACACACACACCAAACCACTACAATACAGTTGTATTGTTCTAAGCACCTACATTAATAAAAATCACAAAGGGGACTACATGGCTTAGTAGTTGAGCACACTTGTTGCTCTAGCATAGGATGAAGCTTCCATTCCCAGTACCCACACGGCAGTTCACAATTATCTATAACTGCAGCTCTAGGGTATCTAGTACCCTCTTTTGGTCTTCTCTAGAATTACATGAACATGGTGCACTTACATATATGGTTGCAAAATATTCACACCCATAAAATAAAAATACATAGAATCTTTTGTTTTTTTTTTAATTAAAAAAGAACAAAAATTACTTAATGTTCCCAAGAATTAAAAAAATGAACAAACCAAAGTAGATTCAGTAGACAGGAAGAAATAATAAAAATTTGTACATAAATTAATAATATAGAAACAAAACAGTACAAAGAAGAAATACTAAGAAAATCTATGTTCAACAGATTCTTAGTCCAATTAACCAAAAGAAAGACAAAGGAATCTCAAATGAGCAGAACTAGAGATAAACAAAAAATTATAAACACACACACACACACACACAGAGAGAGAGAGAGAGAGAGAGAGAGAGAGAGAGAGAGAGAGAGAGAGAGAGAGAGGAGGGAGGGAGGGAGGGAGGGAGGGAGGGAGAGAGAGAGAGAGAGAGAGAGAGAGAGAGAGAAGATAGACAAAAAGATAGGGAGGAAGAAAGGGAGGAAGGAAGAAAAAGGAAGGAAGGAAGGAAGGAAGGATGAGGGAAATTTTCAGATTACTTTTAAGAAACTGTTTCATAGTTTTCAAACTATTTTTTGGAACTTACTATTTCAAAGGTCAGGGTGATTCCCTGGCAGGCTGCAAATTGGAAGCTTAAGAGACTAGGTCTAAGAACTGGGCAAGTCCAGGCAAGTCAGTTACTAGAAAATACCCCAGGCTTCAGGCACCTAGTCAGAAAACTGCCCTGCCATCAGAAGCTGCCCAGCCACGTGGCATGAGGCAAGGACAATGGGTTAGCAACAGTTTCCAGACTTCCCCAGCAACAGTTTGAACCTCCCTCAGGCACCAGCAATGGCTCTGGTATATCTGTAGAGATAGATCCAAGATTAAGATAGAGGTCACCTACCCCTCCCTGGAATTCCCTAATGTGCTTTAAATTAGACTTGCAAGCTCACTTGGCTGTCTCTCTATCTTGGTAATGGGAAACCCCAGCATACTAGACTTCTGCAGAATAAAACACTCTCTGTGTTTACATGTTATTTGAGTACAGGGTATAATTCCTCAGTGAATCATGGGCGCTTACACTATTATACATTGAAAACTGCCCAGTCTGTCCCTGGTTCAGCATTTAAGTGTACTGGTAAATATTAAAAATGATAACCTTTTATCACGTGCTATGGCCAGCTCCTGTGGGGCCACATGGCACTGCAGGGTATCTTCAACTTAGTGGCTTCAGGCCAAGTCTGTGTTTATATGTTAAATTCTCAATCCACCAATCTTCTACACAATGAGTTTACAACCAGTATACAAAGATATAAACTGCCTATCTAGATAAGATAAATTGTCTCATAAAGACCTTTAGAAATAATCATAACAACCTTATCAATCTAGGAATATGCAGAGAGAAACATCCATCTCTGCTTCCATCTTGCTTCCTCTCTGTCAATCTCCTGCTTTCTCCACCTTCTCTCTCCTTACCAGAACTCTGCCTCTGCCCACTCTCTACAGTCCAATCATGTTCCACCTTGGCATCATCCTGCACTTAAGTAGTCAGCATTTATGTTTCCTTTTGTGTGTTTTGCATTGTAAACATGTGATTCTGTTTTAAAGTCCCAGTTGACTCCTGGCTTCTTTGTGCAAGGATCCTGTAGGCTTATTGTGGCTTGTCTAGTTCACCTGTACTTTGGAACTGCCTTTAATCAGTCGTTAATCAGAGTCTCCTATGTCACACAGAAATCCAAAGTTCTTAGATTCTATTCAATATAAAAGAGAGAAAAGCACCTCAAAATTAAAAAAAAAAAATCCAGACAAATGTTACTGTTATAAAAGGATCCCATTTCAGCCTGAACTGCCAATTTGAAGCCTATCATGGAGTCAGCCTAGCCTCCTCAATCAGAACCTATTGGCTGGAATTGTAACCTTGCTGAAAACAGTCTGCCTGTCTCTTTCATCACAGCCTCTCAGGTGTACATGCATTCCTCGGCTTCTCCACTTTCTTCCTACCTTGACCAACCTTTTCCTCAGATTTCTCCTTGGTCTTGGCCTACTTTACTTGCCTTCACAGCTGACTTGGCCTTCTGTTCATCCTTCTTAGTCTTCTTAGCCTTCTCTTGGCTCCGACCTCAGAGCTGTCCTTCATAAGCAGGAAGTATCTCCGTGGCCTTTGCTTGCATCTGAGGTCTGCCTACAGAGCTCCTCTGATTCTGTATGCGCTTCTGCATCAATGATATAAGCATGCCCTCATTGATGCTCTGCAGCAAGAACTTCTCAGTGTTCTTTTCTAGATCCATTACACCATCTTCTCCATTTCTACCAGCCTAACAATGTTCAAAGGTTATATCTCCTGTTACATTAGAACCATGTGTTCTTGTGATCAGAAAAGCTGAGACTAAGCCATGTGCTTCTTGATAATAAGGATACAAATGTTTCATCCTAAGATGATCATGTAGAACTTAAGAATTACATGGTCTAGCATCACAGAGATGACTTGGCACATGAGAGAGCCTCGTTTCCCAGGTCTAAGTACCTGAGTTTGGTCCCTGGAACCTTCATGGTAGGTGGAGAGACCCATTCTGGAAAGGTAAACACATGCACTATAATAAAAAAAAGTTACATGGTCTAGATTAAACAAATGATACATCAGATCAAGACTTTCAACACCCATGGCTACTTTTATGTGACTTTGAATTAAAGAAAAAGGCATGTCTAAACAAGAAACAACCTACTGTGCCCTTTCAAAAAAGACTCAGGGATTTGATGTAATGAAATCTGCCCATGGGTCCTATTTTACCCAAACTGCCTGGATAAGGGCTATTTCTGCCTAGATATCTTAGTATGCCTAACTGTTTCAGTACACAAGGTGGGGGTTGGTAACAGTGGGAATATTTCTATTCTGCACTGGAATAAGTATAGAAATATGTTTGCTTCTGTAAGAGAGGTGGGTACTCAATGATGTGATGCCAATTGTTTCTTATTTCTACATCTGCCCAAGACAACTCTTAGCAATACTGATCAGATGGGGGACTGCTGCAGCAGCCTTGGCTCAGGACTGTGACACACAGAAGCCAGTTTAGGAGGGTCCCTGTTTCCCTCAACTCCTCCCCCATTTCAAGCACACTGAAGCCCTTGGCTTAGTGAACACACCTACTGTTCAGTCGAACCTTGGGCTGTTTCAGCATGTTCCAAAGTAAAGCAATCAAGTTAGTACAGACCAGCACTGTTTGAAATGGACGATAATGAGCTTTAATCTTTCTAATGAATTCATTAGTCGGTCATACAGTACTGAAAGTGGTTTGTACTCTTGGATTGTAAATTACATTTTGGTTAGACATTAACTTTCTCAGCCTCCTCCCAGCAACTTTCTCAGTAGCCCCAGTGGGATCAAACAATCTCCAGCCTTCTGTAAGACTTTGCTTTACTTTTGCCTAATTATGCTGACTCAAGACTTTTTACAGAACATCTTTATCATACTGTTAAAAAACAAAGTAATGTTTAATCTAACGTTTTTGGTCACATATTTTGGGGGTCAGGGGAGGCTAGCAGTATAGAAAGTCGTTAAGGGTCGTGTATTTTGTGGGTTGTACAGCTAGTTCCCAGATTGTCCTGGCAGGGAGAGGAGAGCTACCATCACACTCATGGTACTTCTTCCAGAGTGAGCTCCCTCCTGGCCTAGGTCCATAATCTCAGTCCCCTCCATCACTGCCCTTTCTGACTGCTCCAACACTTTCTCCTAACATGTGCTTCAATATGTTCTCTATGTCTCATCATACACAATCGAGTCATTGTTTTGCAGTTCCCATAGATTTCCCTCTGCACCAGGGTCTGCTGGCAAACGCATCCTTTCTCACCCCCCCTCTTTTTCCTTAGAGCTCTCTTATTTTCATCCCACTATATCTTGTGCTAGCAGCTCAGTCAGTTGAGGGCACTCCTTGCTATTCATCTCTATCATCTCTTCCCTCTGAATACTGACCACACAATGACCACATTGTCCACCTCATCTACACACCGCCCACTTAGTGCCTATTGCAATCCCTTCAAGCTACTAGATTCTATAAAACCTGCACTTTCTACTTTTTTAAAAAACAACTAATTAAAATTCCGTTGTAGGGCTGGAGAGATGACTCAGAGGTTAAACAGATTGTTTTTCTAGAAGTCCCGAGTTCAATTCCCAGCAACCACATGGTGGCTCACAAACATCTGTAATGGGATCTAATGCTCTCTTCTGGTGTGTCTGAAGACAGCAACAACATATTTACATTAAAAACAAATTACATTGTGGCCTATGCCATATTTAAACTGCTTTATTGTTTGTTTTTTTTTTCTAGTATGTTTTGTTATATTTCCACTAAGAAGACACACAGAGGTTATTATATTAAAGATGCAAACATTAGCTAGGTATAGTAGTACATGTCTATAATTCCAGCATGTGGAAGCCAGAGGGAAGAGAACAAAAAATCTAAGGCCAACTTAGAAACAAGTGCAAAACCAGAATGTGTTGTATAAGATGGTGTCTCAGGAAACAAAAAAGCAAATGTGTACAAAATGGGATTCACACATGTAGATCATTGGCATCTTGCTGAGGGATTGCCACTGCTATTATTTTAAAATAGAAACTAAACATCCTTTTTACCTAGAAATTCTAAAAAGTATTTTATGATACATGTGTATATCTATCCCCTTATTACTGTTTATAAATATTTCAGAGTCATTTGTTTTTTTCAAGTCTTTCTCTTCTTTTAAAAACTCTAACTAAGGGTTTTCTGGCAATATCCTGGAGTTTTTGGAGATCCTCTATCTTCCCAGGCCAACTCATAAGGAGTGCGGTGGTTTGAAAAAGAAAGGCCCCTTAGGCTCATATATTTGCATGCTTAGTCACCAGTGAGCAGAACTCTTTGAAGGGATTATACGGATTAGGAAGTGTGGCCTTGTATGAGGAGGAAGTGTTTTAAAAAACCCAGGTCCAGTAAACTGCCCTGCCTCAGCTCCTGCTGCCTGCAGATGCAGACAAAGAACTCTAAGCTACTTCTCTAGCACAATGTCTGCCTGTGTGCTGCAGATATAATGCTTTTATTCAGGTAAGTTTCCCTGGTCATGGTGTCTCTCCACAGTAATCAAACAGAAACCAAAGCAGAGAGGCCATCCATACCAGACACTGGAATTTTCATTTTGAAATCTATGACTTTGAATCTGAGGTGGGAAGAAAGCTCAGTGGGTGAAGTGTTTGCTTATGAGTCTTCAGAACCCACATTGTAAATAAAATCTAGGCATGCTGGTGTGTGGGTTTAGAATCCCTCTCTTGCAAGACAGAGGTAAGTAGGTGAGTAGTAGATCCCTAATATTTCTGACCTGCATAGTCTACTTGGCCAACTCCAGGCCAGTGAGAGACCTTGTTTCACACAACTTATTGTATGGATCCTGATGACATATGAGACTTTTCCTTTGACCGCCACATATATGCAAACATGTGCTTGCACATACCCCTCAACACACACAAACTTGTCCCCCATAAGCTTTTATAAGCTTTTAGTTTCATATTGGAAGGGTCCATGATTCGACACAGAATGATACTCCAGACCCACATACTATGTTAAAGCAAAGTGTTTTATTCTGCAGAAGCTCAGCATGCTGGGGTCTCTTACTACCAAGATAAAGAGACTACCAAGTGAGCTTGAAGGCCTGATTTAAAGCAGATTAGGGGATTCTGGGCTAGTTAAGCTTTATCTTGCTCCATTTTTAGGGACATTCGATTACCATGGGCATGGGGAGTGTCCTTGCTTCAGGCCAGGTGGCTGGGTAGCATCTGATGGCTGGGCAGTTTCTGACTAGCTGTCAAAAGCCTGGTTTTTTTTTTTTTTTTTTTTTTTTTTTTTTTTTTTTTTTTTTTTCTAGTAATGGACTTGCCTGGGCCTGCCTGGACTTGCCCAGTTCTTAGGCCTAGTCTCCTGAACTGCTAATTTGAAGCCTGTTATGGAGTCAGCCTGTCTCAATATAATCTGTTATTTTCCAATTGTAGTCACACATCCTAAGGGACTGTGGTTCTGTTCAGAGAGTCTTTGCTTCTGATGAGGTGGTCTCTCTCCCTTTTCACCAAACGCTTTGAGACTTTCAGATACTGTGTTCAGGTCATAGATTCACTTAAAGTTTATTTTTGTGCAGGGTGAGTGATGGGGTTTGACCTTCAGCCTTATAGATGTGCCTTCCAGTTTTTCTAGCGCTATTTGTTGAAGAGGCTGTCTTTTCTCCAATGTGTATTTTTGGGACCTCTGTAAAAACGTAAAACAACAACAAACAAGTGGCTATATAAAACATAGGTTTATATCTACATCTTCTAACCCACCACAAATATGTCTGTCTGCATTGCCTTAGAGGCAATTCCTCTAGGCTTCTCCCAGGTACCTAGCAACAACTCCATCACTTGCTGACACCAGGTGTGCTATAAAAAGACTGCCTGCCACCTGCGTTCTCCCCTTCTTCCTGTTCCCAAGTGTTTCTGGCCAGTCTCTCTTTTCCCCCTTTTGTCCCTTCTCTGCCCTCATGGCTCTGCTCCAGTCTGTCTGCCTCTATCCATTCCCCAGCCCCGCCCCCCTTCCCACAAATAAACCTCTTATATACCAGGTCTGTTGAATGATGTGATTTCTCAGGGGATGCATTGGCATGGTCTAGGCAGGTACCCACCTCCTGGCACGTTATATTTTATAATAGTACCTGGTATAATGAACTGCACTAAACTAGGAGTCAGCATAAACCGTTTCTCCCATAATGTGTTCTTGCCATAGTATTTTATCATGGCAGCAGGAAAAGATACGAAGACATTTTCTTCTAGATTCCTCCAGTTGAACAAAATAGTGTTCAAAATACTTTGTATCAAAGTCCTATAAGTATGGAAGAACTCAGGGTCAGAAAATATACACGAAGGCCTAAAGGGTTCAACACTATTATCAAATGCCAGGTGGCCTGTGGCTATTGCTTGCAAATGAGGGGCTGGAAGAGGGAATATTTTCAGGTTTTCCTTAGTGCTGGACTTAAGCGTACTCTACTATTGAAGGTGAGCCATCTCATCTTTAGATTCTTTTCCATACCACATCTGTCTGTCTGTCTGTCTGTCTGCCTGCCTGTTTCTTTCTTTCTTTCTTTTTCATACACACACACACACACACACACACACACACACACACACACAGTTACTGAATATTTAAAGTAAGGTAGTTAGTGGAAATGCACTTTGTAGGAAGCTTTTCTCACGAAAGAAACAAAAGTCAACTGAAGCCAGGAAGTAGTCTTCTGCAGACACTGACCTTAGGATGGCAACTGAGAGGGCATGTGCAGGCACTGACTGAAGGCTATGGGGCAGTGCTATCCAGCTCATACAGGTACAATCTCGCCATCATTTGAGAGGTAAGTACTTCCTTACAAAGTCTTTAATGATTAATGAACATATAAAATTATAAACTATGAATTTTAGAGGAGAAACAAGTATTTTGTATCAAATCCACGTGCTTTTTTTTTTTTTTTTTCCATAGAGACTTACACAACATCAGACGAGTAAGTTATTTCTCCTATGGTGAAATGAGCCATTTCACGTCAAATTAGATTATATTAAATGCAGATTTATTGCAAAGCTGCTCTGGGGCAGGTTCACTGGCCCCACAGATTGAGGATAAAGGAGTTGCCATGGGGAGAAAGGGTATATGCAGAGAGAA
This sequence comes from Micromys minutus, assembly GCF_963924665.1. Lineage (NCBI taxonomy): Eukaryota > Metazoa > Chordata > Mammalia > Rodentia > Muridae > Micromys > Micromys minutus. Next base: position 6,195,177 of record NC_137981.1, on the reverse strand, counting down.
AAACAGAAAAAGGGAGGGAGGGACAGAAACAAGGACAGGAAGAGGGAGAGACAGAAGGAGGAAGAGGGAGAGAAAGAGACAGCAGGAGAGGGAGAGGAAGAGGGAGGGGTGAGCAATATGTCTTGATTATACAGGAAAGATCCAGGGGGTGGGGGAGGGGAAGGGCAGCCAAGCCCCTAGACTGGAAAGTTAATGGTTGAGGGTAGGGTATGCCAAATAGGAACTGAGGGATGCTGGGAAGGTCTGCGTTGATATGTAAAATAAATGTCTCAATCCTTACTTCCTGGGTCCTAAATCAAACACAGACTATTCAAAATAAATGAGAATACAAATCTTCAATAATAGTACTATATTACTCCCATTACTATGAACTTGCTTTAAGTATATCAATAACATATTGTTTTGATACTTAAAAAAGACAAATTACAAAATTTCTTTTTTTTTTCCACCGCTCGGGTTCTGTGGCATATGCCTATAATCCAAACACTCAGAGGGAAGAGACAGAGGATAGATAATTTCAGCCTAGTCTGGGCTACAAAGGGAGATGTTATCAAAAGAAACAAAAAGCCTTTCTTCCTTTTCCCATGGGCTTCACATTTGTGACCAGAGCTGCTCAGCGGAGTGTTTATATAACCCTACCAATAAACCACCTGGAATTTGTGAAAAAAAGAGAATAAATGAATTGAGGTTTGACTAAGAATCTAGTCCTTGTTTTAAAGATGTTTTGCATACAGTTCAATCACAAAAATTGTTAGCCAAATGTGCTCATGAACTCTACTTGGATTTTATTGTGTTCTGTTGAACATCTAATTCATAATTGCATTCATCTGTGCAATGATTGATAAAATGGAGGAACTGGGGCACAGCCCCTGTAGTGACGCTCACTGAACGAGGCTTTCCCAGCTAATGAGGCAAACACCTCCTTTTTATACTCCACAGGCTGGGAAGCACAGCTTTGTGTCTCCCAGTCTCCAGTGTTCAGTGCTGTTCAGGCAACAAAATGAGCTCATTTAGGAAAGTGGGAAACCTGATCCTGTGCTGAATGTCTTCCGGCGTTACTTGGCACCATTGAGGATTTCAGCGTGCTCCCTAGTTTTCTGGAATAAAAGAATAGTTGTAGATTGGGTTAGGAAGGCTACCATGCTTTTTGCTAGTGCCTCTTGGCATTTCTGGGGGAAAGGTTACTCACATCATAATTTGTTTGAGAGGATCTGTTTCCCTATAGCTCCTTGACTGCATTAAATGCAGAGGTGGAAAGTATATACAGAAGAGACCCCGGAACAACTGTCAAGATCAAATCTAGAAAAAGCTAGAAAACCTTCAGCTAGCTGTGGGGAGGACAGAGAGACTATAGATTATTAGTTGTCCTTTTATGTTTTTATTTAACCTAACAGTCAATGAACAATTACCAATTAAACACCAAGAACGTATTAGATTAGACTGGTAAAGCGCTTCATACTAGAGCTCAAGGGGTTGAGTCAGGAAGGTCACTGTGAGTTCAACCACCTCCAGGAGTGCATTGTAAAGCTCGGTGTTTCTCTCTTTCTCTATCTGTAGTTATCTATCCATCCATCTGTCCGTTTGTCCATCCATCCATCCATCCATCTATCCATCATAAAGCACCACCATAAGAGACAGTTTTTTTTTTTTAAATTTCAATTTAGCCCTGGTTGATGGATGTGGAAGATTAGCATACACACACACACACACACACACACACACACACACACACATATATATATATAAAGATTTTTTTATTATATATAAGTACACTGTAGCTGTGTTCAGACACACAGAAGAGGGCATCAGATACCATTACAGATGGTTGTGAGCCACCATGTGGTTGCTGGGAATTGAACTCAGGACCTCTGGAAGAGCAGTCAGTGCTCTTAACCACTGAGCCATCTCTCCAGCCCCCAGCATATATTTTCATTAGTAAAAAAAGGAGGTAACAGATCCTTTCATAGAGCACACATAGAGGGTATTACAGTTCAAGGCATATATTCTTTTATGTAGCAAGATCTTGAAATACATCCTATAAAAATACAGTTCACCTAAATATTTGTAATTTCACGTACCACTTAAAATTTGTAATGTCAAATATTCACAGCATATTTACTTATTCATGAGCATATGCAGCTCAACAAAAAGTTTGAATTGTTCAAATCGTACAGTCTAGGCTGTGTTCAGCATGGTGACTCTGCCTTCTTGTTTCAACCTTGCAAATAGTTACAAAACACTGGCAACAAGTACCTTTTCGTGGCCTGTTGAGTGCCACAGGTTTTTTGTTTGCTTTATTTTATATTTTTATTTTTATATTCTATATTTTAGTACCTTTTCTGTGGAGACATTGGCATCAGGTAACCTCTACCGAGGCAGAAGTTGTGGTGCTGCTGCTAAAGTAAATGCCAAAAACTCAACAATATGTGTCATATATGGTGTTCTTTTTTTTTAATTTGTTTTTTTCTTACAACTTTATTTAAAAAAAGAGATACATGTACAGATTTTTAAAAGCATTTTGGCATAAAACTATATGAATATAGTTTTTTCAGTACTTGATTTTTTAAAAGGTTTGATAGTATGCATTGAAATCTTACTAGTTACCATAAACATAAAGTACATGTAGAACAGAACGTAACATGGAAACAGAGTTTTCTTGGTGTGTATAGATTAAACATAATGCTTTTTAAATACCAAAAATTGCCACAAGGCTATATTCTTAGCTCTTGAATTATTAATGATATATAGTGTTCTTAAACAGAGACATATATAGACTGAAAATGTCCGTGAATGCCAAATTTATATATATATACCATACATATATAGATCAGAGGACTGCTTCCCAGTGTAATGGGAGCGTTGGGAGTTCACCAGGGTGAGATGAGGTCCTAGGACAGGATTCATGATGCTGTTAGTAACCCTGTAAGGACATAGCAGAGAGCTTGCTCTCTCTCTCTGTCATTGGAGGACACAGTGATACGGTTCTTACCACAATTTGCCTGTGCTGGCACGGAAAGCAAGGAGGAACTGTGGGTATTGAAAATGTTGTGGGGGACATTGTTATTGATACAGAGCAAGTTTAGAATGAATTGTTGACTGAAAGTCAGTTCAAAACAGTAATATAGTACATGAGGTTTCAAGTCTGTGAAAATATAAAGCTATATTGATTTTGTATAAATATGTGTATGTGTGTATGTGTAAAACTAAAGTTTTAGAAAATATATTTAGATCACATTAACAATGATTTTTCTTTTGGTAATAGAATTTCAGAGAATTTTAAAAAAATATTTATTTATTTATGTTATGTGAGTACACTGTTTTTGTCTTCAGACTCACCAGAAGAGGACATCATATCTCATTACAGATGGTTGTGAGCCACCATGTGGTTGCTGGGAATTGAACTCAGGACCTCTGGAAGAGCAGTCAATGCTCTTAACCTCGGAGCCATCTCTCGAGCCCATGAATTCTGAAATTGTGTTTCATCATTCTGTTTCACTTTAATTTTCTTTTCTAATATTGCACTGAAATAAATATTAGATACATGGATCAGCTAGTTGGTTCAGCAGGTAAAACTGAACAACTCTGATGATCTCAGTTTAATCCCCAGAACTCAAGGTGGAAGGGAGAACTGTTTATTGAGAGTTGACCTCCACACATGCACTGTGGTGCACAGGTGTGTACACACATGTACACATACGCATGCTGATAAGTTAAATCCTATATTAAAATGCAGTATTTACAATAGTCCTATGCGATACTGCAAATCTATAGCAGCCACCTTGGCAAGAATTTACAGGACTGCCTACTACTATTTTCTCATGGTTTTCTTTCCTAGACATTTGGTCCCCAAAGAGTGCCATTTTGCTGGTGTGCTGCCTCCCATCAAACATCAGGAACCTCCCGCAGGTGCCACCTCTTACCCGTTTTGCCTGCAGTCTTTGTGTAGCTTCGGATGATGAGGTGCTGTACAAGCTGTTGTTATAGCTTACTGAGCATTCATTAGTCAAACAAGCACGGCTGTTCATCACAAGAGACTTAGGTATATATTTTATGTAACAAAGCAGACCTGGCCCCCCAGTTCTCCCAGCATCCCTCAGTTCCTACCCAGCATACCCTTGTCCCTCATCTTGAGCTTTCCAGCCCAGAGGCTGGGCTGCCCTACTCCTCAAGGCTCTTCTTTATAGAATCCAAACATTTTGTTTATTCTTTCTCTCTCTCTCTCTCTCTCTCTCTCTCTCTCTCTCTCTCATTTCGTGTGTGTGTGTGTGTGTGTGTGTGTGTGTGTGTGTGTGTGTGTGTGTGTGTGTGTTCTCTTCTTTCTTCCCGTCTCCCCGCCCCCCACTCTTTTCCAGATGCAGCTTTTTGTGGTATCCCAAGGAGAGGTACAAAGGAGGGGAAAGAAAAGTTACCTTTTGAGTTAGAATTCAGAAAGGCAGGCAGGCTTAGCAGTGAAGATATTTAAGTAAGTGCCTCAAGGGATGACCTTCTGTGGCACATAAGAGTACGATTTCATTAAGGGGATAATTATTTCTCCTGTCTCATTAAGATGTCTTCAGTGACATCAGCTTTCCTGGATCTCCTGGTCAGGAGATTGATAAGGGCAGCTCTATTAAGTCTTAAGGGAAGAGACAACAGTATGTACTGTAGATGATAGCCTAGAATGACATGTCTACCTGGGGTCAGAGGTAGAATACAGAACTCAATCCTTTTTACCCAAAAACAAATCTTCCTTAATTGGCCTCAATAAAGCTGTGATATCTTCATTCTCCTCCCTTTTGGATGGCATTTTAAATTCCAAGGAGGGCAACTGGGATGCTTTTCTTTCTTAAAAATAGTGTTACTAGGGAAACCAGAGGTAGGGTTTAAAGCTAATTATAAGGGAGGAATCTGTTCTCAATGGCATCTAAGTCTGATGTTGTCTAGCTAGCTGATCCATAAGAGATCAGTCAGCTATTTAAGATTTCATTCTAAGATGTGTTTATGATGTTCTTGAAGCAGAGGTAGGGGCTCTGAGAAAAACACTACTTCATATGTCTATGTGCCATCAAGGTTACAATTTATTTCATCCCTTTTCTTCACTTCAGGCAAATCGGTCTCTCTCTAGTTACATCTGGAGCACAGAGCTTTGGCCTAGGTCCCAACATCATATTTTCAGTGTGTTAGGTCCCAAACCTTAGCATAAGTGATAAAAGTTGTGCATTCAGGTCTTGGAGGCAGAACACCTGCCAAATGAGAACAAAAGCTAACCCACTAAAATGAAAATAAAACCTAACCTGTCAAAATCTATGTTTCTGTGAAAGTCTATAAATGTATTAACACTGCTTTTCAGCTTCCGTTGTTCTCTTTCTGGCTAACTTGCTTTTCAGCTTCTGTAGTTCCGTTTGCTTCTGGCTAACTGTTCTTGATGACTGAGGTGTGTCTACCCAGGATGTGGTTTTGGTGCTTAAACGTTCACCCTGAGAAAGGCTTGGGATTTTACTCAGTCCCAAACACCCAGTGTAGTTGCTGGTCAGCTAATAAAAATTTTTATTGGCTCAAACCTATATCTGAGTGGTCTTTTCTGGTGGCTATGCCACAACACTAGGGGCTTTTTAGTGCTGACTCCCAAACTTGGCTGCATACCATAGTGAGCAAGGATGTTTTTGACAAAATGAAAAGCCACAGTCCTCACCTTAAAGTAGATAAGAGATGGTTGGTTTATTCTAGAGTCATCTAGAAATGACTAGAATGAGTGGGGACAGAGATTCAGGTTACCCCAGGATAATCCTTGATTTTGATTGGCACCTTGACATGCTTATGAGAAGGGAGCCTCAACTAAGAAATTGTCTCATCCAGAGTAGCCTATGGGCATGTGTATAGGGCATTTTTTTATTACTAATTGATGGAGAAGCATCTAGCCCAGTGTGAATGGTGGTGTCTCTGGGAAGGGGATGCTATGAAAACAAACCATGAGACCTAAACCCTATATTCCACTGTAGTAAAAGTTTCATGACATTTTAGTAATAACAGAACAAAAAGGTAATAAATCAAGGAACCTTTCTATGGCAGGACCCTCCAGTGGTATCTATAAATATAACTTAAAGTTTAGGCCTTTTGCTTGGACAATTTCCCGGCTACCTCATAATAACTTAACTGGACTATCTTGCTCGTGACCTAGCATCTGGATAGCTTTATACCTTTCTCTGCTCCTCTCTGGTCTATCTGTTGCCCTCATGTCCACTCCCTACATCTTCTGCTTCTCTTTTCTCATCTCAGTATCTCTCTCTCTGCATTTCTACCCCCTACTTCCTGCCCAACCATTGGTCATCAGATATTTATTACAACCAATCAGCAGCTAGACCATGTCTTATACAACTCTAGATTGCCTCTGGGCATAGAGGGCTGTCTGACTTTCAAATATCTGAACCGGTGTGGAAGGACATGTATTTACAAGTATAAAGACATAGAAATAACAACACCCTAGTCAGCATTTAGCTCTTTGCCAGTCCGGATTAACAGCTGAAAATATAGAGACATATTTTTATAGAAACTTAAAAAAAGGTTACCTCAACACCTTTCAAATACATTGGTGGAAACATTGGGTAGGCAGATTATACATAGCAAAGTAGGAAAATCTTTGTTATGGGTTCCCAGGTACCATATGATGGCATTATTAGTTTTTGATGAAAGCTGGTGGTCTGCTACTTTATTATATTCCAAAGGGTTCATGACACAAGGATGTTTGATCAGACAGTGAATGGCTAATACTGTAACATTCAGTGAGGTCCTAATCAGTCAGTCAGCCTTGGTGGAAGGCTTAGTGAAGAGTACAGCTTCTTTTCAGGAACCATAGATCATATATTTTTTTTTTTTTTTTTTTTTTTTTTTTTTTTTTTTTTTTACAAAATGAGCCTGTATGTGTACACGTATATATACATACAAGACTACATTAGTAAATGTGTCTGAAGTGCAGCCTTAGCATCTATGGCTTAAGAACTCATGCAAGACTAAAACACACATTTGAGTTGAGAAGCCCAGTGTTAGATGGAACTCTTCTAGAATCTATCACACAACAGGTGCCTGTGAGCTTCTCAGAGGAGCCAACCAGCTTTGAACTTTGTATAAAGGTACCTTTTTCTGAGAGATGATAGAAATTAAGAGTCCATAGCAAAGGCAGAGTGATCCTCAGAGCACTTTGAGTTCCTGCATCATCCTGAGCTCCATCATCCACTGTCTACCATAAAATTCAAGTGTACAGCCCACAGGATGTGTCTCATTTAGAATGGCCAATGTAAACCCCCAAGGCCCTGTGGTGCCCATTGATGACTATGACAGCCTGACAGCTGGTTGTGATTATGGTGCAGAAATCATATTCTTTGTTCTCTCTCTTTGTGCCTTGCTGTAAATGTCACATTTTAGCAGTCATAACGGATGATTCTTATTTTGGTGGAGTGGTATTTGGCACAAAAATTTCTGGGTAGATTTTAGGCCAAGAATCATGTCTCTGTCAATGCAAGAAACACAGCTTTCTTTTCAAAGGGGACAAAAGATAGTTTATTCTGGAGCCAAAGATGAATGACCATGGTCTGGGGACACAAACTCCATGACCCAGCAGGACAACAGTTTCATGAGGTTTTCTAAAAAATAGTAACAGAACAAAGGAAATAATAAATCAAGGCACTTTTCAAGTACATTGATAGAAATCTCAGGTGGGAGGATCCCAGCAAAGTGGGGAAGTCTCTGCTATAAGCCTCAAATGTGATCTATGACATTATTAGCTTTTGGAATGTTATAAGCTTTTGGAAAGTTTCACATGTCCAAAGGATTTACCTACTAATTACAATCATGGTAGGTAGGTCACACACCGAGGTGTGAAATAAAATTATTAAGTGGGCTAAAGCTATCCTGAGACAGTTTGACTCCAGGATTGTGACATTTCAGCACTGAAGTTTTCATCAGTCACTCAGCCTTCACAGCCCTATCTGCTCCCTGTGAACTCTCTCATCCGTCCACATTTTTGTGGGAGGGAGACCATCAGTGTATTCTGAGGTAGTCTGGAAACATATGGGACAAAAGATGCAGACATGCAGAGTCGATGCGACTGTTGAACATTGCAGAACCATTCACACAATGAAAAACCACCAACACCCTTCAAACCCACATGGCCAATGGAAATGACCTTGGCTTCGTCATGCTATCATCTCTAGATCACTGGTCTGGCAGAATTGCTTTTCTCATGCATTTGATGCCAAGACACATTAGAAACCTTTAAAAGGACAAACTAGAAAGATAATCAATTCTATCCAAGGACCAATCCCAATAATCTCCCACCTTCACAAACTGAACTGTGGAATGCTACAGTGACATAGTTCTCTTGAGAGGCCCGTAAACCTTCTTTACAATCCCTTGTTTTGCCTCCTTTCTAAATTCTTTCTCTAATGATGGCAGGAATTTAGACTGTCTGGGTGGAAGCCTCAATCTGGTTATCTGAGACCACACCAGCCTTCACTACTAGCAACAAGCCCCCTCTCAAGACTGTGAGTCTGTAGTCTGGACAATTAAAGCTTACCCAAACAGCAGCAGTGTGTTCTTATTGCTGATACCACCTTGTATCAGGAGCTGTATTTGTCACAGTATCAAAGAAACATAGATTTTTTTTTTTTTAATGTAGGCTTTATCCAGAGAAGGGACCTTTTCTTCCCTTTCTGCAAGTAGGTTCTTGAGACCAGGAAGGCTGTACTGTGACTTCCTCCTCTGCAGCTGCCCATCCCATCTCAGTGCAAGCTGATGCAACAGTTATCTTGGCAACAACTTAATGTGGGTTGAGACACTCCACCCAACACGTCATTAATCCCCACTGCTGCCTCAAATCAGAGAAAGATACAAAACTTTTCCTTAAATGGCAGTGTCAGAACAGATGCCACAGCTTGCCAGAGGCTTCAAATATGGCTCATAGGCCACGGAGGAGAGAGGAACAAATCTCAAAAACACTGTCTTTGTATGTGGCAGGTCTAGTGGAGACAGTGGCATCTTGAATTCTGTTATTCCATACCTTGCCTTGTCTCTCGATATTTTAGAATTAGGGAGTTTTACTTTTAATGTTGTCCGTATAGGTATGCTTTGGGTTCTGCTCCCAAAGAATGCAGAACTTAAGTAGATATTTTGCTTATATTCCATCAATAGGCATCTTCTAGACCTGTGATGTCATATGGAATTAACTATCGACCATGAAACTCTCAACCCAAATCTCCTAATGTCTCTTGCCACCTACTGCTAAAGAGCTTCATGCTTGAAGACCATAGACTACTCCCTGCTTTGTCAAGAAGTGGATAGCCTTGTTTTTGATCTGGCTCTCTCCTTGGCCTCTCTGTTGATTCTCAGCAGGAATGAGAAGGAACTAAAGGACACAAGCTGGCTCTTAAGACAGAAAAGGACCCGCCTCCAAAAGCAAGAATCATTTCTCATCGGAGGGGCACATGATGGAATCAGCCCTGTCTTATTTAGGGGACACTGGGTACTAAGAATTTGGGATGCAAATATAAACTGTGCTTGGTTCTTACTATTATAACCTGCTATAATCTGGGGGTGAAGGTTTTTTGTTTTGTTTTGATTTGTTTTCTGCAACAGACTGATTCAAACTGTATTACATCTCAGTGGGACCAAAGAAACTAGATTTGCAAAGACATATTCAGATTTAAAGGGTTAGTCCCATGGATGTTAAATGCATGTAGGCTATTTTATTCAATTGAACATATGATAGGGGTGGGAGAGGTACACAGAGGGCAGTCCTAGCTCTCAGATGTCTTACATAAGAGTCTGGATAGCACATTCTGAGTCCTCTGTCTCATCTCTTAGCATCTGTCTGTCCAGTTCATACATTTAGGCTTTCTGTATTCTAATCCTGATGGCTTTCATGTGCGGAGAAATGTTTCAATCCCATTACTTCTATTCACTTGGCTCATCTGGCTGTGTTCTGCCAGCTGCTGTCCATCTTTGGCATGGCCAGGAAGACTTAACTGGTGCTCTCAGGACTTAACTAGTGCTCTCAGGGCTGCTAACTACCCTGCAATTTTATCTTGGTTTCTTAGGATCAGTTCAAATACAGAATCATAGAGGTTAGAGTTGTGGCCATCTGCAAGAATCTTGTCTGCGCTCCTGCTGTATTGGTGAATAACAGGTCTAGAGCAAATAAAGCAACTAGGCAAGTCAATTTCACAAAGCAGCTGTCAAATGCTAAAACTTGGAACACATTTTGCATACCATAGGGCCCGAGTGCTCTTCGGTTTTCTTTGTAAAAGTTCAAGAATTGGGTCGAAAACATGGACCTCTGTCTGTTTACACTGCTCATACCTAGCCTCTATGGCTCCATGATGTTTTTGTCTTTGTCTAATTATGGGCCACTTCCCACTGAGATGTCATTCAAGGCTCACCTCTGGCCCCTGCTGTCACATGCATAGCATTGCAATACTAAACTGGAATCCTCACTAACGCAAAACTCCTGGACTGCAGAAGGAATAAGATTACTAAACGCATGTAAATTCAAAGGTCAACACAATGGACAGAGTGTTGTTCATTCATCTTTCTTGACAAGCTGAACAGGATTAACATCATATCACTCCAGCCTCTGACGCAGGGCGGTGATAAGTTTTACATCTGGGCCCTTCCAGATCTTATGGTTTATATAATGTGCACAGCAGTAGCAAGAAACGAACAATAAAAGGACATAAATTTTTAAACCCTAGCATTGTAAAAGCCAACTGTCCAGATAAGTAAGGGAGTGTCAGAAGAAGCCAAGATTGCACAACAAAGTGGCAGAAACTGGGAACCCAGGCTCTTGTCCCTGAATTTGCTACATTATTGTACTTTATGCAAAAAGACTTTATCAGAACATTCTTCTACTCTGCACTGGGTGTCTTCTTATCGAAACTGCTTGTGGTTAAAATGCAACTAAGCAGTAGATTTTATAGTCATTTATCATGGGAGTCACCAGCTTTGGAGGCAGAAATGGGCCCAAAGACTGCCTGGACATGAGATGCATGAGTCATCAGAGCTGCTTCAGGTAATGGATACAAAAGACAATAACATCTCTCTCTGGCTGGCTTTATTTACTAATTCCACTGATCAGCAAATGTTGGCTGTGTCAGAAAACAAATGTTTTGATTGGGGACAAAGTCTTGTAAGGGTACATATTATCTAGACTTGGTGATGAATGACATTAACCAAGTGCATAGGAAATGGGGTCAAAGGGAATGTTTCGTGTTTGAGTACAGCCTGCTTTTCATAGCACGTTTGAGGCTAGCCAGGCCTCATAGGAAGGTATTGCCTCAAAAGAAAGGAAATAAAAACCTATATATCATAGTTGCTGGTTAGTACTGGTAACATGTTAATATGGTAGTAGTCAATATTAACAGCAAGAGTTACTTATCACCAGAATGTACATCAGATACGAGATGGAATTAGGGAATCAGGCCAGGGAAATGTAATGCTCACCACATTAAGCTCTGAGGTTGCATGGACTTCCTTTGCTTGTTTTTCTTAATTCTGCCTCCTGGAAATCTAAAGCAGGGAGGATACTAAATGCTACTGCTCCCTGCTGGCCACAAGCTGCAATGACCTCTCAGAAACTCCACTCTGATTCTAGGGGTGATCAGAACAGTGTTGGGGAAAGAGCTTAGAGAGCCTAGGGACCCAATAAGGTGAAAGAAAGTTAGTGAGTGAGTGTCACTTGAAAAAGCAAATTGGTGCAGCCAGTGCCCCTGGAGTTTCCCGAAGCCCTTCCATGAGCACTGAATATAGCAGGTTGATCATATATTGGGTGAGTTCCTTAAGATCAAGAAACATGTAAGAAGCAGGTTGAATTCATCTCACATGTAGTCCTCCTTCCTTTGTTATTTTTTGTTGTTACAAGAATTTTTAAGAATTTCTTTTAAGATGTCACTGAAACTTGCCAAAAGTACATAAAATTGAGGAGACTGTCTCTTACCCAGAGTGTGGAAGGACAGCTTCCATTGCCACCAGTCCATGCAAACGAGAGGTTCTGTCCTGGAGTTGAAGTTCATCACTGTGTGCAGCTGCTCACAACCTGGGAAATGTCACATTGTTTCTCTACTTTATAAATATGCACAAGCCCTCCAAAAGGTAATACAACAGGCAACATTCTTCTGTATAAAGAAGAGTGAAGGGCTGGGACATAGCTCAGTGTCAGAATGTTATCTTGTATGTAGGGGATCCTGGGCTGGATGTTCAGCAAAGCAAACAGAAAAATGAAAGGGAAGTTCCAAGAAATATATTTTTGACATTTCTCTTTATAGGCAAGGGATTCTTCCCCTACAGTAAAAGGGAATGTACAGATGTAAAGTTAATACTTTCACACATCTGTGGAACTATGAGGATTTGGGCAGACCAATATTTCCCAAAAATTCTCTTGTGAGAAACTAAGTTTTAAGCCACATTGGGAAAAACATGGTTATCAGCCCTTCGCTGTTGCGGAAGGCTTTAGTCCTGCGCAGAGACCCAGGGAGGTGCCGCCATAGGGTGAATCCACAGAAGAAACTGCAGGTATCAAACAGCATGGATGTGTAAACTGATATATAGACTCCACCTCTCATCGGCTCAGCGCCAAACTGTTGCTGCAAATATTAAAGGGATGGCTTAACCTATTATTGGCCACTGCGGTCTCACTCCGAGGACACCTCTCTAGTGTGGAGTCGAGCACACAGACTGTCACACGATCTGCAAGTCGCCCTCTCCATGAGGTTCCCTTCACAGCCAGTTCACTCTGTCCGCCCTGTTGCTTCTGTCTTGGGTGGATACAGAAAGTTCCATTCTTCCACTGTCCGGCACAAACATAACTCCAAAGCCCAGTAGCTCATCAAGCAGATTTATATATTAAATTCTCAATCCAAAAACCCTCTATACAATAAGCTTACATCTAATGAATAAAGATCCAAACTGCTCTTCTATATAAGACAAAAAGACCTATAGACTCCCTTAAAATATTTATATCTCTTTACCGGCAATTATCACCTGGATCCAGATCCTCCTTCTCCAGCTCCATCTTGATTCCTCTTCGAATCTCCTTTCCCTCCTCCTCTTCTGTTTTACTAGCCTTTTCCCACCTACGTCTCCACTGTCCAATCATGTATCATCTTAACATTAACTCAGACCAAAACACTGTGAGAAGATTTCTCAGACTGCCACAGTGTTCTAAGGGCCATGCCAGAAGCTGCAAAAACAGGGATTCTTCATATCTTGGAAAACCTCAAGTAGGTGGTCCCTCCTCAACAGTGAGGTTCACAGTAAAAGCTAGATCGGAAGATGAGGCCTTGTCTCCTCTGGCATCTTTCTCCCACTTTGTAGTGGGTTTGGACTAATGCTGCTTATAGTTTAATCTTAATTTGTGTTCCCCAAAACTGCATGAGAAAGTCTCCATGTAAGACACTGAGGGACCCTGCCTTCAATCAGTTCTGATGGTAAATAAAGGTCCCAGCAGCTAATAGCCAGGAAGAAGAGACATAGACAGGGTTTAGGTTTCCCAGGCTTGGGGCCATGAGGAGGGAGGAGGAGAAAGAGACCCACTATGCCTTAGAGAAGAGTGTGCAGAAGTGGAGAGAGACAGAGCCACCATGGGAGAGCACCCTGGGCTCTTGGCCAAGAGAATGTGGCCCAGGGGGCTGGCTAATGAGAGTTAAGAATAGCCAGATGAACCTTAGTAATAATGGGGTTATGGATAGGAGGTAGATTCTAACAGGGAGTCAGGCAGTTGTCTAGCTATTTTGCTACATGAGGGATATTAAAATACAAAGGCTATGTGTGTGTCTTTCATTCGGAACATAAATCGTCAGAGGTGGGAAGGAATCCCATGAACAGGAATTATTAAACATAATTTAACAACACCACCTCCTACTCCTCCTGTCATTCCAGGCCAAACAGCTCACAGTTTTGAACTATTGCACAAGATGAAAAGTTAGGATAGTTGAGAAGGAGAGGAGATCATAGGAGTAAGAAGAGGCTTGTACTGGCTGGTTTTGTGTCAACTTGACACAAGCTGGAGTTGTCACAGAGAAAGGAGCCCCAGTTGAAAAAAATGCCTCAACGAGATTCAGTTGTAAGGCATTTTCTCACCTAGAGATCAAGGGGGAGGGCCCAGCCCATTGTGAGCGGTGCCATCCCTGGGCTGGTAGACCTGGGTTCTATAAGAAAGCAGGCTGAGCAAGATAAGGGAAGCAAGCCTGTAAGTAACATCCCTCCATGGCCTCTGCATCAGCTTCTCCTTCCTGACCTGCTTGAGTTCCAGTCCCGACTTTCTTTGGTGATGAACAGCAATATGGAAGTGTAAGCTGAATAAACCCTTTCCTCCCCAACTTCTCAGTCATGATGTTTAGTGCAGGAATAAAAACCCTGACTAAGACAAGGCTAGTGTAGGGAGCCGTTTGTGCCACACCCTAACATGGCACCGGCTTCCCGCCGAGAATTCAGCAAACAGAGCTGTTGCCCAGCCAAGAGACTTAATGCGCATGCGCCACATGCGTCATAGCCCGCTCTCGGGGCATACTATTGAGTTACTGGAGGGCGCACCAATCAGGTAGCGACACAAGTCTCCTAGGCATATATAGCAGTGCATTTCTCCCCCACGTGAGGAGGAGAGGAAGATAGTGGAGAGATTGCGGGAGACCCCATGTGGAGGGATGGCGGAGAGGTACCACGTGGAGAGAGACCCGATAGGAGAGATTGCGGGAGATCCCACGTGGACAGAGACTGGACAGAGAGACCGCACGTGGGGGACTGCGCGTGAGAGGTCGCCTAGACAGTAGAACCAGGTAGGGAGTCCCCGGCTCAGAGAGAAGTTTCCTGCTCAAGAAGCCCCCTGCTCAAAGTGCTGTACAATAAAGGTTATCCGCAGAAGAATCTGTTTGTTTGTTGCACGCCTGTTCCTACCGGCGGGAAGTGTGGGCGCGTGACAAGCTAGAGTTTTTTTTTTTTTTTTTTTTTTTTTTTTTTGTTAAGATTTACTTATTTATTATATATGAGTACATTGTAGCTGTCTTCAGACACACCAGAAGAGGGCATCAGATCTCATTACAGATAGTTGTGAGCCACCATGTGGTTGCTGGGATTTGAACTCAGGACCTCTGGAAGAGCAGTTAGTGCTATTAACCACTGAACCATTTCTCCAGCCCCAAGTCTAGAGTTTTAGATTAAAAATAAACAAAAAAACAAAACAAAACAAAACAGAAGAGGGGTGAGGAGGTAATTTCTAAATCAATTGCCTTGCAAATATGAGGACCTGATTTGGACGTTTCATACTGTTGTAGTCCCAACACAGGGGAGGCAGAGATAGTGTTGTGATTCTTGCTGCTTATTGAGCAGTTAGCCTAGCCTACTTGGCAAACTTCAAGCCAGTAAGAGAGGCTCAATCTTTCTCTTTCTTCCTCTCCCTAACTCTTCCTCACTCTCCTTCCCTCACCCCTCTGGCCTCCTCATGTGTGTCTACATACTTGCACCTATACACATACAGTTGCTTACACACAGACAAATCAAAAGGAAAGGAATGGTTGCATTGTTATATAGGGGATATAACCTTATGGGATGGGCAGTAGAAATTTAGTGGGAAAATGCCACTGTTGAAATTCTTCAATATGCCAAGAATACTTATATCATTCCTACCTCATTCCAAGTTACCCAACTAGATACAAGATAATTTATAATAAGATCACAGCTTCAAAACTCTCAATTAAACAGAATACTGAAAAAATACTGTAATAAGATGCGCTGACTGAAGAAAACTACATTTGGAATATATGTAACCAAAAGCCATATGTGACCATATGTCCATTCATAAAAATTTCAACCAAACCAAACCAAACCAGAGTTCATGGAGAAAAAAATTTTTTTCAGGTTCAGAGTCCCCAGAATTTGTCACCAGACTTCTGCTTGTTATAATGATGGTTTTCTAAAGCTATTCTGACAGGAAATGCAGTGCTAGCTTCCATGATAAAGACCCAGTAAACAACACACCCAAACCACTGAGCTCTCAGGACAAGTCCTCAGGGACCCAGTTCTCCAGCCAAGGACTCAGTAACACATCGGTGATACTATGCCACAGTCTTTCCTCACACAAGCTCCTAAGCAGCAAACAGGACTTGCTCTTACTAATGCTCAAACCTGCCTATTAAGTAGAAGCTGGAGACTGATTTACAGAATATTTTCAAAACGAATCAGGCTTGGTCTACCCATTTCCCACCCTCTCCTCCCACTACAAAATTAAAAAAACAAAAAGGAAAGAAAACAACAACAATAAAACATTTCCAGGAAAGCAGGCTTTACAGCTTTTAAGAGCATACAATGAGGAGGCAAAGGGGCAAAGCACAGATTGTCCTATAGAATGCCACTGAGTGTCTCTATGTTGTCTCCCACCAGCTATGGCCAGGCAGGAAATCAGGGCTTGAAGAGTAGACCTGTCTCATTATGCTTTGTGGAGACTGTTGCCATGGGAACCTGCCTGTCAGATCAAATGCTCAGCATCTTTCAGCAGTACATCCTACATTCTTCTGGCACAGAGGACTATTGGCTAGAAGGTGGGAAGAAAGGAGGGGACAGCAACCAGATTGCTAAAAAAGTAAGGGGGATTTTCTTCACTGTGCTAAAGGCTTAAGAAATCTGGAAAGTAGCTGGGCTCAAGCTGTATTTTCTCCCCTATCTCCATCAGAAAGTCTACCTATGTAGCTGTTGTTCATGTTAATATTTTGTTGGGGGGGTCAGTTGGCTGTTGCTATGTATTCAAATGCTAAATTCTGGCCCCCAAGATCTGGTTGCTTCAGCGAGCAGATCTGCACATACACCAAAGTGATGCTACGTAAATATTGCTCCCCAATTTAAAGCTATTAGTTAAATAAAGGTGTCTACGGCCAATTACTGCAGAGAATAAATGTCAGTGGAGTTTCGGTTACAGGGATGAGGGTTCACAGGTAGGACCCATGACAGGAGAGGTGGGAGAGTGAAGGAGGAAGAAGACAAAGAGAACCGGAGGTCTATAAGACATGATGGGCCAGATGCATGTGCTCTAGTGAAGTGCCACTTCCCCCCAGGACACTCTGCTGAAACAGAAGTAACCCAGGTGAGATCCAAACAGCAAGTGTTCGAGGAGCACAGATGGGAATCAACAGTCTACCGAATAGAAAAATAGATATGGATAATCCCCCAGCAATTATGCAAGAGCTGATTGAATAATCCATAGGACTCTGCCTTGGCTATTGGGGGGCTTGCCAGGTCATATTAATAAATAATAGAGTCTGTAGCGGTAAATAGCTAAGCTGTACTGAGTTCCTGGTAGGTGATCACACTTCCACCTGCAAGAGTTCTCTGCATCCACAAATGAAGGAAACACACATGCACATTTTATATTTTGATATGCCTTGACTAGCTCAATGGTTGGGCACTTCCAAACCTCTCCGGTGCTAGCTACCACACGGTCTCCTCTGGTATTCCTGACTTAACACTTTCTAAATCTATATTTTATCTTTGCTGCCATGTTTTTCTTCTGGGCAGCCCTTCCATAGGACCTGTTCCCTTTGCATTTACATTGCTGGATGATTTCTCTCCTGCAGCTCTTAAATCAGATCTCTGTGCTTCTGCGTCATGGTGATTCTGTTCCTTCTCTCCTCTGCATTTCTTGCCGAGGAATCCCAAAGCCCTGCCATTACACCCTGCACAGCCATTGGCCTTTGGCTCTTTGTTGAATAATCAAAAACCGATTGGGAACAGGGACCCTCAGTGTATGGTCATGCAGACTCCCATGTGATTTGGGGAGTCAAATTAAGACAAAGTATAAGAACCAATCCCCAACAAAAATACATTTACAGTGGCTATTTTATAAATTCTGCAGTTTCTCTTGATCAAATAATTAAAACTGAACTATTTTATTTATTTAAGTGCTTTAAAACACAATAATTGAACAGCAGTAATCTATTTTAATCCTCTAAAGTAATCTGGCTACCTTCCCGAGATACTTGCATTTTAATGTCTGCTTCAGCTGTTTTCTTCTGATTTCTCTGTGTCTTTAACTTCTGACCTAATCTCCACTTCCTCTCCACCCCTCCAAGTCTCCTTGCTGGGAAGAGGTCAAGCCCTATTTTCTCCCCTGCTCAATCTTTGGCTGATCAGCTTTTTATTGACTAATCAGGGAATAACTGGGGAGCAATGCTTATAAAACATTGAAATAGGAGATTCTCAAAATAAGGATTCTAAACAGATATGGGGGCACAGAAATTAGCATTTGAATAATATAATACCATTAAGCATGCACACTTATGCATCTTCACACATCTATCCATCCTTACCTATTCATTCATGCACCCATCTACCATTCTATCTATCTATTTATACATCCACACATACATTCCTTTACTCATTCTTTGTGGTCCAAGCACTATACTGACTACTGGAACAATAAGAAGTAAAATAATCTGGGGAACTCACAGTTCACATAAGACACACACACACTATCTTAATTGATTATAAATAATAGAATAAGCACACTATTAGATGTACATAGAAAATTCCATGATCTTGAGAAACTGAGGTGAGATAGTTCTTAGAGCTGGTCTTGAGGAGCAGGTAAAAGAAAGCACTTTAGAAAGGTTAAGAAATAACTGGGGTGGGGGTCTTGATGTTTATCAAAAGGAGAAAAGATAAAGGATAAAAAGGAGATATTGCATAGGAAAGCATGACCAGCACTTGTGTAATATGTTAAAGAAAAAACACCAAGAAAAAGAGCATATATACATGGACTCTGTCCCGGGTACTTTATCTTTTGTATCCTCAAAGAGGTTGCACAGATTAGATGTGACTGACATTTTACATACATGTAACCTGAGGCACAGAGAGGTTACAAAGTTTGTCTAACATATTTGATACCGAGTGTCAAGGTCAGGCCTCCGGGTACAATGACCAGGCTATGTTTTTTGCTCTGATATCCTTCTCTGTCCCCTTCTCTCCGCTGTCTCTTCCTTTTGGAGATGGACCTCCTCAGACTCACAATCCTGTCAACCTAGTTGCCCAAGTCCTAGAATTGCAGGTCCATGCGAATGCTAACTGCAGACATGCATCCAAGTCTCGGGAGCATTGCTGAAGCTTCCCAGGTTCCTTGAAAACAAAGACTTGGAGAATGACACCTAAGGGGCCCAGGGACGGAACTGCCAACTAGAGAGAATGCATGGACTGACACGGTCCCTCTGCACATCTTCTGCAAGGTCACCTGACTAGGTGGGAGTTTTTCTCAGGGAGACAAGCTCTTCCTATGGCCTCAGAATTCCTCTCCTGGCTGCATCCCTGGGCCCTACCTTTTTCTCCCAGTAGGAGATTTCTGGAAATATTCTAGCTTGAGGGGAAGAGAGTATCCAGTGTTTCAATAGTCTGAGAACCAAAGTGCCTGAAATAGTCTCATCTCGGTCAGGCAGGCTGGTTACTGAAACAGCTGGTGCTGTTCTGTGAGAGTGAGGACAGATGTGTGAATCTTACTGAGAAGGGGAAATGAAATAGATGGGGAGAGGGGAATGCATGGGCGTGGAGTGGGGATGGGAACAGGAGGGAGAGGACAAGGTGGTGGAGGATGGAGGAAGAGACAACTGGAATTGGGTGAGGGTATCTCTGAGACAAGCTAGAAACCTAGGACAATAGAGACTTAAAGGAATCTATGAGGGTGACCTTAGCTAAGATTCCTAGCAATGGGGATATAGAACCTGAGCAACCAGGTGAGACTTCCTATAGAGGGATTGGTTTCAAACCAGCCACAAATCCTTTGACCTACTATTTGTCCTGCTTACTAGGTGTGCATGGGTAAAGATGGAACAGAAACTGAAGGAGTGGCCAGCCAATGACTGGTACAGCCTGAGACTCGTGCCACCCCGACACTGCTAATGATATTCTGCTCTACTTGGAGACAGGAACCTAGCATAACTCATCAGAGGCTTTACCCAGCAACTAATGGAAATAGATGCAGAGACCCACAGCCAAACATTAGACAGAGCTTGGGGAATCCTGCAGAAGAGAGGGAGGAAGGATTGTAGGAGCTAAAGGGGTAAAGGACATCATAAGAAAGCCCACAGAATCAATCAACTAAGTTGGGCCCAAAGGGGATCAGAGAGACTGAACTGCCAACCAGAGAGCGTATCTGGGAATGATACAGTTCCTCCGCATATATGTGACAGCTGTGCAGCTTGGTCTTTATGTGGGACCCCTACCACGGGAGCAGAAGCTGTCGCAGATTCTGTCACTTGCCTTTGGGGCACTTGCACCTAAATGGACCACCTTGTTTAGCTTCAGTAGGACATGGTATGCCTCGTCTTACTGCAGTTTAGTGTGCCAAGGTCAGCCGATATCCATTGGAGGCCCCCCTTTTTCTGCAGAGAAAGGAAGGAATGGATGTGGGGAAGAAGGGGAAGTGGGGGAATTTGGAGGAGAGGAAGGAGGGGAATTGTGATATAAAGTAAACATTAGCATAGTAACATTATAATAAAGTAAATAGTAATTAAAAATTAATTTGATTTCTTAGGCAGAATTATGACATCAAGGGGCATAAAAAAGATCATTTTTTATTCTGGAGCCAAATGTAAGTACTTGTGGCCCAGGAACACAGATTTAGATTACCACCATACTCCATGTTCCAATGTGCAAGTTGTTTCATGGAGTTTCTATAGGATCAGCACAAATACAGCCATAAACCAAGGCATTTTTTTAGGTACATTGGTGGAAACATCAGAGAGATGTGTTATAGATATATAATGATTTTGGCTATAGGCCTTGGGTGCTGATAGCATTCTTAGTTTTTACATTGATGGACAATTAGGTTCTACTAAGTTAATACATTTCAAAAGCTTTTTATGTGCAGGTCACATGACGTTAGGTGCAACATAGAAGTGACCAATGAATGGCTCTACAGTGGATCAAACAGAGCTCAAGGCAAATTGTAATTAAGCTCTGGACCTGCAACGTTTCAACTCTCCACAATGGATGGTTGACTAACCAGTCTTTGTAGATACAGCTTCTCACAGGAGTTCTTGTTCACAGTTTGTGCGAGTAGGGTACCACATGCTATCTATTAAATATTTAGTGTAGTGTTGTGTGTATCCAGGAAAAATCATTCTGGGGATGTGATGTAGAAGATGGAGCTGAGTAGTAGGTATGGCAATAGTCTTCAGGACAGAGGTAAAGCCACAGAGACAGGATCTTAGGAAACTCTGAGCCATCATGATCTAGAGCTGATTCATTTCCTTATATCTGATGTAACATTTGCATGTGACATACAATAGGATTATTATACTTAAAAATAAAACAATTAGGACAGTTTGGCCTAATAGGGGTTAGGGTAACAGATGAAGAAAGTATGCATTTTCAACAACCAAACTTTATATCAAGGACAGCTATATTGACGACACATTTCCCCTGTATTACACGTATTTGTACTTATGAACTATCTTATTTGCATGTGGAGTATTTACAATAAGCCATTATTTTTTCATTCTAGCTTCTTTTGTCGAGTTTGACCTCACAGTTATAACTTATGTGGAGTGATCAGATAAAACTCTGGGAATGGCTAATCTTTATAGTTAAAGTATCATAGCTCTTGTCAGTGAGTTCTGATTTGATCTGTTTTATTATATTGGACTATCACCAGATTTATTTTTGGAATAAATGGGAAGGACACATTATTGCTCGAGTGTGCCATCCTGGCCAGCAACCCCTTTGGAGGCAGTGGGTGAGAAGGTAAGAAGGGCTTAGACTCCAGGAACAGGTGACAGTGAGCAGCCAGCTCCTTTATTAATTCTTGGAGAGAACCTTTTATACCCTCCACCTGCGTCCCATTGGTTTCAAGAAAGCCTGTCTTCCAAGTGACAGTTCCTGATTGGCTGTCATTCATTGTCTGTGTCACCGATCTATAGGCCCTCAGGCAGGCTTCAGTTTGGCCCTCAGGCAGAAGTTGCCTCCGGCTGTTTACTGAAAATTAAGTGGGAGGGGCCACCTAATTATGTGGAGGTGGGAGCAGAGCCTTTCTGTTCTGCCTTCAACTCCTTCGAGAAGAAATTAGATAACAACATAGTACTTAAAAAAAAAAAAACTCTCTTTTAACATATTGTAAGCCTTGAGGCAGGTAAATAATCATTAAAAATGTTTAGAGTTGCAGCTAACATTGGGTTGCCTTACACCTTGAGAAGTTTGTCCACTTGTGAATATGTTTTCAAAGAGGCAGTAGTGGTTTAAAAAAAACTTTAAAATGCTTATATTTATATAAAGCACAGAGCAAAATTACCTTCTCAGTCCTTGAAATAAAGAGTTCAGTATCTAAGAGGAGGCTGTTTACTCAATAGGAAAAATTTCATCTTGAATTAGGAGTAATCCTCTCTTAAACATAATTAATATCCTCAAACAATAGGGACCATGGTGCAGAAACAGAATTTCGACAAGGATCAATGAGTTACAATTTTAACTGGAGCTGTACAGATTTGTATGCATGTACAAGACGTGCGTATTTTACATAAAAGGTTTTCCACAACCAAGGTTTTGAATATAGTTATTTGTTAGAATTATATCTCCTATAATCCTCACAGTGAAAGAAACAATTTAACAATATAGTCCAGTATTACCTCGTATTTAACAGTTTTATATTGAGAATATTTAAAAATATTATCTGTTGTATGGTAGCCATCAAAGAAAGCTACTCAGACAGGGGTTTTTGCTAATAGAAAATCTCTCTTAGGTAGCTGGCCACTAACTGTACTGGATGTTTGGAATTCCAGTGTAGTCCCCAGTCTTTCTCAGGGTGACCTTTTAAACTAAATATAGATAAATAAATAAATAAACAAATAAATAAGTGAAAAATGGGGTTGACATACTTCAGTGAGCAATGACAGCCAGAAGCACAGACACCAAAGAACAAGACGAGTACATTTAGAAACTTTCCCAGACCTGTGGACTTGGATAGATTAAGTCTTTGTTTTCATTGTGGCAGGTGGTGCTGTCTGCGTGCTGAGTCTTAACAGCCTGCATCTTAACGGCATCTTCCATCATGGAGTCAGTGGGGCTAAGGTCTGGGAGCCTGTTACATTCCCCACTGGTCTTTGTGAACAAGTCAAACTGTGTACTCCTCCTGCTTTCAGGAGGGGTAGTTGGTTCTAAGGACCATTAATTTTACTGAACTGACACATAATTAGCCATATAGTTTAAGGAGAAGTCCTGCTGTTAATCAAGTCAGAACGAAAAGTAAAGGCCCGGTCCAGGCTGATAGCAGAGTAATCAATCAGCCAGGAGGACCAAGAGAACACAGGCTGAACTGGTAGCAATCATCTGATTTATGTTTTTGTCTCTTTGTGCTTTTGAGGTTTCCCCACATCATGATCTTCTCTAATTACTGTTGAATACTTACCATACAAAACAACCAAGTCACACATAAGTCCCCTTTATCTCATGAAAAGTCGGTCTAAGCATTTCCAGTTTCACAGGACCATTTCTATAAGGGGGTCTCTTGTAATTCAGAAGTGGAAACTTTCAGTAACTGTAGGTCCAGATCAACCTGCCTTGTTGGCTTTATAAAACACTTTTCACCGTGATAAAGCCTGACGTATTTGTGGCTGTTGATCTGGCTCTGGCCATAAATGGGATGAGGACAGGTGTACGACCTAAGACCATGCCAGGAAGTTTGGTAAGGTAGAACAGGCAGAGACCCAGAGACTCGGTGTGCACACACCTGAGGCTTAGATGGCTTCCAGCTCCCTGCCAGACTCCCGCTTGGAACACGTGCCATGCTTGTTACATAGAAGAAACATGTCCTATGGCCATGTAAGCTCAATTCAGAGTTCCCCATGCTAATGAAGTACCTAGAGGCCCAGAGAGCTTAGCCAATCAGCTTTCCTTCTCAGACGCTCCTCCTTGCAAAAGGTATTTAATCTCAGTCTCACCCTGAGAAGTAGGGTATGGTTTTACACATCCATTTTCTGCCATGATGATAAACTTTAGAACCATAGACTGTCTCTTTTTATCAAAATTCGCCATCAGGATTCTTCATGAAGAAGGTCTCCATCTACAGAGCCACAGCCTAATCTCCTGTGGAAGGCCTCTCTGCACTCTCAACCACAACTACCACTGAGCCTGCATCTACTAAGCTAAGGACAATCACCCCAGGATGGGAAAAACCAGAGCTCCCCCTTTTCCCCTGACTCCAAGCTAGACACTGCCTCTAGCACGTGGGCCCCGAACTCCATTCTCCTCTTTGAGGATTCCCAGCGGCTCCCAGATGTCCAAGAGTCTGAGAGTTCCTCTGTTCTAGCCTTGTTGCCAGCCTGGGGACCCCTGAACCAGCTCTGGCTTTCCCATCTCTGGAGCAGAGCCTCAGCATTTTCCTACAGCCCAGCTCCTTACCCCAGTGGCATGGAATAAGAAAGATCAAACTCCCAGATAGCAGGAGATGGGATTCCACCCCTGGGTGTGTTCAGGAAGCCTCTGTTACACATTCCAAATTTTTGGAATGAAAACTTGTTTCTGGCAAATAGGGCACCCAGCCACAGGCCATGCATGAAACTGTAAACTCTATTTCTTTTTTTCTTATTTCTTTTTTATTGGAAATTTTTATTTATTTACATTCTAAATGTTATCCCCTTTCCTGGTTTCTCTTCCCCTATTGCACCCCCTTGCTTCTATGAAGGTGCCCCCCCCAACTACCCAGTTCTGCCTCACCTCCCTAATATTTCCCTAAATCGGAGCATTGAGCCTTTACAGGACCAACGGCCTCCCCTCCCACTGATGCCAGATAAGGCTATTCTCTGCTACACATGCAGCTAGAGTCATGGGTCCCTCCATGTGTACTCTTTGGCTGGTGATGTAGTCCCTGGGAGCTCTGGGGGCTGGGTCTGGCTGGTTGATATTGTTGTTCCTCCTATAGGGTTGCAAACCCCTTCAGCTCCTTCACTCCTTCCCCAACTCCTCCCATTGGGGTCCTTATGCTCAAATGATGGTCGGCTGTGAGCATCCCCATTTGTATTGTTCAGGCTCTGTCAGCGTCTCTCAGGAAACAGCTTTATCAGGCTCCTGTAAGCAAGCACTACTTGGTATCAGCAAGAGTGTCTGGGTTTGGTGTCTTCATATGGGGCAGTCTCTGGATGGCCTTTCCTTTAGTCTCTGCCCCACTCTTTGTCCCTGTATTTCCTTTTGACAGGAACAACTCTGGGTTAATATTTTTGAGATCGGTGGGTGGCCCCATCCCTCAACCGGGGACTATGTGTAGCCTCTGGGTATGGTCTCTGCAGGTTCTCTATCCCCCCTCCCCTTTGTTGAATATTTCAGCTAATGTCATCCTCATTGGATCCTGGCATCTGGGACTTTCTGGTGGCTACCCCCAGTTCCCCAATCCCCATTGCTCTACACCTCTGTTTAATTTCCTGACCCTCTGTACATCACCCCATCTCCTCCCATACTTGATCCTGCCCTCCTTCCATCCCCTTCCTTCAAAGTCCCTCCCATCCTCCACCTCCTGGATGGATTTTATTCTCCCTTCTATGTAGGACTGAAGCATCCACACGTTGGTCTTCCTTCTTCTTGAGCGTCATCTGGTCTGTGTGTTGTATCGTGAGTATTCCAAGCTTTTTGTCTAATATCCACTTATTAGTGAGTGCATACCATGTGTTCTTTTGGGACTGGGTTACCTACTCAGAATGATATTTTCACATTTGTTCCCTTTGCCTGTGAATTTCATGAAGTCATTGTTTTTAATTGCTGAGTAGTACTTCATTGTGTACCACGTTTTTTTAAGGAGAAAAGTCTTTTTCCTTTTTCAGTTCAACCAGACTGTTAAAGTGGGCATCAGTGAGCAAAGGACACAATGGAATATGTCTTGCTGGTCTTTAGTCATGTTAGTTATCATCTCCCCTGTATCTGTCTTTCCAATTCCCAGGTCCAGGCCTGAGGGCAGTGGGGCTTGAACCATGACCCTGTGTTCATACCAAACGTAAGACTTAGGAGGACGCAGAGAAACAAGGAGTAAGGACTTGGGGCCTGATAAAACCGTAATGGGCCCATAGTCTGCGAGATAGTCCATTTAGCACTATCATTGATGACTTCCACTTTCTTGGCCTGGGTGCAGTTGATTCATGGTATAATGCCATCTACCTTCATAGCTATAAGAGTAGAGAGAATCACCATGTAGGGTTCTTATCAAGTTGGCTACCCGCTTGACCCAGATGGATCCTCAGACTTGAAGAAGGGAAAACTGGTGGTGGACTTGGAGGTCAGCTGGGTCTCTGACAATCTGACAAATAGCCTTTATGGAGGACTGAAGGGCATGAAGTGACTTGAGAAAGGAATGGCTACAGAGTTCTGCCTACTGCTGCTTTCTGAGCCAAGGAAGCAGTGCAGGAGTTCTTCCAGTCATAATCTCTTGAATGCCTAAGTCCCTCCATGTAATGGGTACAGCAGACTGAAGCTAAGCAAAGGAAAAAGGTCTATCTACTTCTTTCTGGGCTCTTTATTGTTTTTTAAAGGTGTATTTATTTATTTTATCCCTGTGTGTACTCTATCTGCATGTATGCCTATATGCCAGAAGAGGACATCAGATATCATTATAGATGGCTGTGAACCATCATGTGCTTGGTGGGAATTAACTCAGGAACTCTGGAAGAACAGTCAGTACTCTTAGCCACCTTTCCATCTCCACTTGCTGTGCTCTAATGATAATTTTTTTTGTTTATTTTGTTTATTTTTCCCAAAACAATGAAGTTTTGTTAATTGAGAGGTTTTGGCTATGAAAGGTGATAGCTGGACCCTGTTGCTAGGGTAAATCCAAATCAGGGGACCAATTCTTGAAAGACCGTTTTAGCTACTAGTTGAACAGTTTTAGTCCAGATAGGGAAAGCATCTACTCACCTGGAAAAGGTATCTATTAAACCTAGCAAGTACTTGTATCCTCTTCTAACAGGCCAGGTCTTGGTAAGTCAGTAGTTTTGACCCTTTCCTGGATAAGGGCTCTCTGTTTTGAACTTGAGTACCAACTTGACATCTGGTCGAGACAACCTAAACTAGGCTTAAAGCTTCAAATGCCTTTGTTTTAGTCTCAGTCCAGATTAGGGGCTCAGTGCCCCCACCCCCATTTATGCTGGTGTATACTGCCTTGATACTTTCACAAACTTTTATGTCCACAGGCAGCAATACCTAGCTATGCCTAGAAATTCTAATTTCCCTTATACATGTCTTCCTAAATGAGTCAATAAGATTCCCTTTGACCCAAGAATAGGGTATGTTCTATTGGGTTCCCTAAGAGAAACACATGCTGTCTTTACCATCAGGGGCTCATAAAATTCTTAAGCTAAAGGCTTGGCAAGATTGCAATAAACAGAGGAAGCCACAGAAAAGCACAGATTTAGTTACTTGAGGAGGAGTGTTGGGAAACAAAGGCCAACAGGTAATAAATTAAAATATTTCAAAGGCAAAAGACCAAACAAATAAAAACTTATACAAACAAACAAACAAAAACTAAACAGAAACCAAAATGCTTTCACAGGTCTAAGAGTGAGCCAACGCTGAACACAAGGTGAACAGCCTCAGTCTGGAATGCCCTTAGAGTTCTGAGAGCAAGTGAAGTACCAACAAAAACCAACCAAACGTCTAGACCAAAATGTTTCCAAAGCAAACAAACAGAACATACTTTAAAACAAACACTCTGAAAGAAAAGCCAAACCAGAAAGTTTTCTACTAAATAGGATCCTTAAATAACCAGGTCAGAATAAATAAATAGAGCACAGACTAAACCAAAGCAAGACTGAGAGGCCCGAGCTCCACCTGAGCAAACAATGCATTGGACTCAATGGGTCCATGCAGCACCTCTGCTCGCCATGGGTGATCCTGTGAGTTATTCTTGGAACATCCTATGGTTGCATAACTGTCAATATAAAAGGCCTACACCTCTCATCGCCAACAGAATAAGATATAATTTGCTCTGGAGCCAAATATGAATGATCATGACTCAGGAACATAGATTTAGACTACCCTACATGTTCCAGTTTGTGAGTCATGTCAAGAAACTTTTATAGCAACAAAATAAGAAAGTTACTAATCAAGAACTTTTCAAAAGCATTGGTGGAAAACATCAGCGAGCTGGGGTACGGACAAGTGGAGAAATCTCTGTTATAGGCTTCAGATGTGTGGAAATTAGGCATAAAATGTCACAAGGAACCTGCCTCATTTTGTCTTGGAGCTGGGTCATAGCTCAGGTCTCATTTGGGTTCCAGTCATCAGTATTTCTTCTTTAATAAATTACTTTCCTGTAACTATTCATATGTTACTATGTAACTCACTGTAAAGAGGCACAGCACATTGGAACCCCAGGAGCTAGCTACCCCCAGGGTAAATCCACACCTATGGCATTTTGGTGAGACAGCCAGGAGAAAGGCAAACATGCAATATGTCTGAACTTTTCTTTCTCACATCAGGGCCTCCAAATGATTTTATCTTTCCATGAGCACTTGGAAATGAGGTGTAGATTTCTAAATGGGGGTTGATTATGGCCTAAGGAAATCATATCCAATCTCTCTCGCTGTGTTTTTTTTTTCTTTTACCAAACTTGCAGCACCCCATGGCTAGGAGAGTGTGCCAGGACTTTCTGGGAAACGCAAGCAAAAGAGCAGCTTCTGGGTAACTGCAATAGGAAATTAGACACCACATTTCACTACCTCAGTTAATATTCACAATTACAGTGGCTACTATCCGCATGGTGATGGTAGCAGACCTCAAGACGAGACACCACACACAGCACCCTGGTGTCTCAGTATGAAGACACTATATCTCAGATCTAGTGTTCGTTGCTGTTGTTATTGTGGTGTGTGTGTGTGTGTGTGTGTGTGTGTGTGTGTGTGTGTGTGTGTGTGATATCTGCCTCTGACAGGTAGTCAACATTAGCACATCTTCAGAGCAAACTTTACACATATTTGAACATGCCTTCTCATTTGAGCCAATGGCAAAAGGAGCTTTACATGTTTCCTTCAAATCCCCAGAGAGAGGACAATTCTCACGAGCAAGTTTGCTGGACTTTAGTGATGAAGTGGGTACAGACTGGTTGGGTTTGCTCACACAGTCTCACCTGAAATAAACAGGAGAGAGAAACTGGGGACTCATACTGAGGAGAAAGTGAGGCCGGCTGAGCAATTTACAGAAACTAGAGGATGTGCTGCCAATTTCTTTTGCTGTATCATCAGCCTTGTATTTCTGCTGTATCATGTGTACATGTTAGAGCAGAGACAAAGGCACAGTCCCTGAGATCAACTGCGGAGGGGTTGAAAGGAGCAGGCCAGAGGCAAATGAGAATTTTAATAGCAGACGTTAATGACTCAGGCTCTGGCTTACTTCCTCAGGCATCTTCACCTCCCTGACCTTTGTTTCATCATGCTTTCATGCCCAGACACCAGGGGAAGGGCAGAGAAGCAAAGACTCAGAGTGGCAAGTATCTACCCTGCCCACTATTATTTTTCAATAAAGAACATTAACTGGTATATAAAGATAGAAATAGTATAAGCATCAATACAGTATCCAGTAATATGTCTCAAGAGATATATACATTGTATAATCAAGTTAAACAGATCTAGCTCTTAAAACATTACTATTTTGTTATAACATTCAAAATATTTTTTTGCTGTATTTTGCAGTGCATGATACATAACTGTTCTGTGGAGTCACCCAGTCATGCAATCTTACACTAGGACTTCATATACCTAAGTATCTGCAACTTTAAACTTGATCAAACTTTCCCCATTCTAGTCCCTCTTCTTACAAAGTTTTGTATTTGATGTAAACGTACCAAGTACTTCTGTTTTTTCCAGCTTGAGTGATTAATAGGAATGAAAAGTTATATGAAGAAGGCAATGTGCATCAGACTCAAGATTAAAGAAATTTATAGGGGCTGGAAAGATGGCTCAGTGGTTAAGAGCATCTACTGCTCTTCCAGAGGTCCTGGGTTCAGTTCCTGGTGACCACATGGTGGCTCACAACCATCTGTAATAAATCTGGTGTATTCGAAGACAGCTACAGTGTACTCATATACATGAAATAAATAAAATCTTTAAGAAAAGAAATTCATAAACAGCAAAGTCCTCTTGCTAAAGACATACCCACACAATTCATTGAACATGGAGGGGAAAAGATGGTGCCTACAAAGAGCCTATGCCCATAAGCTCTAGAGTCTTTAGTATGGGAAGCTACTCTGCATGCTACCAAAATAGAAACACACCAACCCAGTCACAAATCCTTTGGTCTACAATGCTACCCTGACTGCAAAATATCCCAGGACAGTTGTGGCATAAAGCTTGTAGGAGTAACCAGTGTAGCATTTGACTTAAGGCCTGATCTACAAGATGGAACCTAAACTCCAAACTGCATGGGTGACCAAGAACCAAAGATTAAATAGCCTAGAGACCTAGGGTAAAGCCAAATATTTTTTGTCTTAAAAATTCTGATAAAATGACTTTTAATGAAATTCTGTTGTCTTCATAGATGACAGCCTTATTCAGCTATCATCAGAAAATCTTCCTGAAGCAGATGGAACAGCAGATGAGAACAAACAGAGCCCCACAGCCAGACATTATGCAGGGAGAGAACACACATCTCTACATGGGATGTCTCTAGCAAATCCTTCTCTTCGAGCTCAGGGAACTGCATGGAAGAAGAGGAGGAGGAAGAGGAGGAAGGAGGAGGAGGAGGAGGAGGAGGAGGAGGAGGAGGAGGAGGAGGAGGAGGAGGAGAAGGATGAGGAGGAGGGGAAGGGAAAGGGGAAGAAGAAGAAGAAGAAGAAGAAGAAGAAGAAGAAGAAGAAGAAGAAGAAGAAGAAGAAGAAGAAGAAGAAGAAGAAGAAGAAGAAGAAGAAGAAGAAGAAGAAGAAAAGGTGTAAAAGCCAGAGGACTCCACAGGTACAAGGTTCTGTAAATCAAAGCTCATATAAGCTCACAGAGACTGAAGCCGCAAGCACAGGCCTGCACGCATATGGTCCAGGTTCTCTGTGCAGATAATTTTAGCTTTCAGTTTATTATTTTTATGGGACTTTTGATGTGTGACTAAGTGGGTCTCTCTGCCTTCTCTTGGCTTTTTCCTTTCAGTTGGCTTGCTTTTGCCTAACTTCGAAGTGATGGTTTTTTGTTTTATCTTACTGTATCTTATATTGTTATTCTCTGGTGTTATCCTTTATAAGCCTGTTCTTTTCTTTTCTTTTTTAAAATGAGAGACAGAAAGGGAGTGGATACAGAATGGAGGGGAGGTGGTGAGGAACTGGGAGGGACAAAAGAGGGGGGGACTGTGATCAAGCTGTATTGGATAAAACAATTCATTTTCAATAATAGGATAAGAGATGTCACCAAAATTTTAAAAAATTTTAAAAAATCTTATGGTGGTCTCTACCTGTAATTTCAGCTCCTTAGAGGCTAAGGAAGGGAATCCCGAAGGCCGAGTCCAGCCTAAGCTACAGAGTAAAGCTCTGTCTCTGTTAAAAATAAAGTAACATATTCCAACAAAAAGGCGTAGGAATGTAGGCCAGAGTGAGTTTTTCTTAAAAAGATTTATTTATTTATTATATATGAGGACACTGTAGCTGTCTTCAGACACATCAGAAGAGAGCATCCGATCCCATTACAGATGGTTGTGAGCCACCATGTGGTTGCTGGGAATTGAACTCAGGACCTCTGGAAGAGAAGTCAGAGTTTTTAACCACTGAGCCATCTCTCCAACCCCCAGAATGAGATTTTACCCAGCATGCATGGGTTTGGTCCTCAATGCTGGAAAAAAAAAACCACATTATATACAATAGTAATGCAAATAATTGTTTCTAAAATTTTTTGGAGGAAGGAATTTCAGCAGTGACTGACATTCCAATCATAATCCAATGTGTCTGTTTTTGGTAGACAGCCACAAGCAGTAACAGGCAGGCTAGCTTTTCCTGGGCAGGTGCAGTGTGTGAGGCCACAGAAGCCCTTTGTATATCAGCTTTACTCTACTCTCCTGTCCCACCTGTGGATTAGGTTGCCTCAACATTCTGAGGTTTAGAGGAAATCTGTTCTTATACTTGATGAGCTATAGAAACTAAATAAAACCCTGGGATCTTCTCTCTGCCTCTTACCTTCTGTGAAATAGACAGTACCTAGAAAAACAGTTTTTCTTTATACATATCAGAAAACCTCTGGGAGGATGCTCCATGAAGGGACAAAAGCTGAAGTCTTACCTGTTTCCTCAAGACCGCTAGTTACCCAAGTCTACATAAGTGGTTTCAAGTGAAGTTTGTAGATAACCTACTTTCCTACCTGGCAGTGCGTATCCCCTGCATCTTGCCTTGCTTCATGGAGAACTCACTCCAAGAAAAGTATTTCTCCCAATAACCTCTGACCTTACACAGGTGAGTTTGTGTCATCAGAAAGTAAGAGCTGAGTTCTGAGAAGCAGGGCCTCCGAGCAAAATACAATCTCAAAAATGACACGTGCATTCAAATGGCAGAAGTGCCCAAAGTCCATAGCTCCTGTTAGCAAATAAAATAGCATGGGTTGTTTGCTCTTCAGTTTTTTTGCTGTTCTTAATTTCTGCTTCTTAAACCCTCTAGCTCTAGAGAAAAGAGCCGTGCCTTTGACTCCATCTCAACTGTCTCTACTCTACTTAAGGGAAAAAAGCATGTATTTTTACTCAGAGTTGAACATGGTGTATATTATGGTGAGAAACCCAAAGCCGCTGGACCTGGTCCTACAGTATTCTCACTAGGAAGTAGGGAGTACTGTAAAATTATGCTCAGACTAATCTTTCATTTTATACACCTGGGCATCTAAGCCCAGGAATGCTGCTCCTCGTTTTTAGTGTAGATCTTTCCACGTCAATTAATTTAATCAACATAATCCCTCACAGCCTAGTCCAGATGCTAAATAGTCTCTGACAAGTTGCCTGTAGGTTTACCCCAGGTGACTCCAGATCTTCAGCTGACAACACAATGCATGCCCCATTAGAAAGCACAGGCTAGCAAATAAAAAGCTCAGGTCCAGGGATGGGTTACCTCTTTTGGAGTTGTTGAGCACTGAGGCCCTAAAAAGCCATGTTATGTGTTTTGAAATATTATGATGCCTGAACTTGTCACCAGGCATTTCTGATAAGGCCTCAGAAGCAAGGCCCTGGTAGGCTACCAAGTAATTTGGCTATGAGACTAGCCTAGGACTGGTCTTTTATGCTAATGAATTAACTACAGAGTAGTCTTGATGTGCTAGTTAACCACTGTAAGCTGTGAGCCCTGATAGGGCTACACTGTCACTCATTGAAATAACAGAAATGGGAACTTTGGTAGTGATCTGTAGGATGATACTGCTATATCCTGAGACATGCCCATTGGCCAAAGGACTAAAGACTGAAACCCTGGCCTTAGTAACCACTGAACTTCCAGCACTGTCACTGGGCTCACACAGTCCTGCTTGTCAGAGACTCTTGTAAATCTTATGACTTCTGTTAGTGCCAGCCTACTAACTGTCATAGCTGAAGGACTTTATGGCAGACATGAGTAGAGCCTGCCTGCTTCGGAAGCATCCTTACTAGAGAATATACCCCAGAGGAACTCTGGAGCAGCATTTATGTCCAAACAAGTGCTTCATGCTTGGTAAGATGTTTGTTTTACCTGTAATCCTACCATAATATTATCAGGGATGTTTATGTGAATAAATGAATGTATTTGGAAGACAAATCTTGTATGGACATCCTAATTACTGAGAGCCTTACAATTCATACACCATGTTCACAGCACCAAGTACTTTCTGATTGGATTTATATCCACCCCACAAAGATGAAATTTTTGAAACAAGACATGCCTCCTCTAGCCTCTGTTGAACCAAGAACCTGTGGCTAGATTGGTAAAAGACCACAGAGGATTATTTTGTTCATAATATTACACTGACTGGTAATCACTTATCATGCTCACCGATTAATGCACCTCTTAGTTTTCATCTGAAAGGTTTTCAGTAAATGGTGATTAACATTGAGACCCACAACTGGCCAAAGTGTCATGTGTTTTGATTAGTTTAACTAACATAACTCTTCAATTCAGTCAGTAAGAAGACTCCCTCCTCCTTTAGGCAGTCTAAAAGGGTGAATGTCTGCCACCTTGTGTTCAGAGCCACAAAAGCACTCGCAGTATTTGGAAGCAACGTACACTCTTTTCTGTCCAGTCTAAAGACACATTTACTTTCCATCCCCAAGGTCAATCCATAACTGTTTGAGTGAGATAAAAACCAGGTAATATTTGTAGGAAAATATATACTTAATTAATGGATAACTTGGCCTACAGCAGATTATGATCGATTTATGTGTGCGCCTTCTGATTTAATTAGTTTTATAAAATATGGTACTAAAACACCAGAAGTTCAGTGTAGGGTGTGGGATGCAGGATTACAGTTTCAACAGGAACCTTAGAAGCCTGAGGAATTTTGCTCTGTATTATAAAGTAATGGAATCTTTTTAAGAATGATAATTGGATTTAACTTTTGGTTCTAAGAGTCATGGAGCAATTAAGAGAATGGAGACTGGTATCTATATAATAAAGTCAAATCAAAAGGAATCTGAGGATAAGTTTTCTCTTAACACATAAAGTTTCACTTTCTATAGTAAACTAACACAAATTAAGTCTAGTTAATTGTCATAGAGGAAGAAGAGGAGAAGAGAAGAAAAAAAAGGTTTTTAAGCATCTCCTTCAATATTTTATAGGCTAACAAATCAGAAGAAAAGTAACAGGCTGTTGTTATTTTGAATCACTGTCTTATATATCAGGCAGATTTGGAACCCAGTATGTAGCTCAGGCATGTCTCTAACTCACAATGATGCTCTGAACTCTGGGGCTACAGGGGTGAGCCCCACATGTATGGCTTAATAATATATTAATAAATATTTAATCACATGCTCAGGGATTTTTAAAAAGTACATGTGAACTTATACCTCCCTGATACTCTTACTACATATATATTTTTATTCTTACACACACACACACACACACACACACACACACACACACACCCTTAAGGTCAGCTTCCATAAACGCTTTAAAATTATTCTTCCAAAAACAAAACAAAAAAAAAAAAAAAAAAAAAAAAAACCAAAAAACCAAAATAACAAAACCCTATTCTTCCTACTTTCTGAAGAGCCTAAAGGCTAATGGTTTCATGCAGGCACAGAGGCTAACAGTCCAAGAGAAAGCCCCTACAAGGCTCACAATACATTCATCGTTGTGTGACCCGTAGTGCCAGGACCTGTAAAATCTTGTGCAGAGACACAGATGGACAAGAGGTGTTAAACAAGGTGGGATAACAACAATGTGTTTAGGAAAAGAGCTGCAGAATTCCACAACATAATTTGAAACATTTCTAATTCCTAATCATCTAAAAGAAACTTGAGGATATATATATATATATATATATATATATATATATATATATATATATATATATATATATATATATATATGGATATATATATATATCCATATATATAGTGTAATGGCTCTAGAAATATGTATTACCATCTAATAACTATTTTTGTCCATTGTTTAAATCTGAATGAGCACAATAAAATCATCAGACTTACAGGATTTTGAGGGGGATTGAATTATAATTTCCTTTGGTCACTGCATATACTATTTATAGATACTGGTATCACTGAAAAGAAACATTAATAAAAATAGAGCCGATTCAGCTTTGCAAAGGCAGCTAGAGCATAAAAGCAACCAGCCTAGGGAAGGTTAGATCACTGGGGTGGCAAAACATTCTGTAAAAAATTGTTTCCTAAACACATTAAAATTCGTAGACCACGTCCCACAACTCTAACTATTCCATGAAGCTAATAGATTTGTAAAACAAAAGAGAACAAAACAAAAGCTAAGTTTAAAATTAATTGTTTACATTTCATATTTTAAACCTGAAGACTTGTTCTTGCAGCCATACAAGAACAGCGCTGCTTTTGCCTGGTTCTCACCCTGGCAAGGTTCTAATGCCAGTACTGTGGGTGCTTGTGAATTGATTGAAGTGGACTGAGAACATGCTGTCCCATACTTAAAGTCCTGACAGACAGGGGTGGCATAAGGAGTCTCCAAGGCTGCAATTATGGGTGAGCACCCACCACCTCCTGCAGCCTGGACTTGTCACCACCTGAGGTCAGTCACTATTCCAGTCTGCACAGCTGCTGCTGCTTGAAGACACTGCTGGTGGTCATGGCCAGAAGAGCCCCACAGACATCCCCAGCACATGCAAGGTCTTTACAATTAGTGACCAGTTTCCTGCCTAGAGTTCTGCTTTCTGTGTTAGCCAAAGGTTATGCAGGCACTATGAACGGGAAGCTAAATTTACTGCTTAAAAGATGTGAGATCTCCCTGTCCAGCACCCACAGGGTAAGAGCTGGACCTTGAAGTCCTGGGAACCTTCCTCCAGCTCCTCACTGGAGCTCCGATGGAATGAGAAACTGCCATTCTCAGGAGAGGACGAGCCTCTGAGTGCCTGTAGGGCACAGCCTAAAAGTGTGAGGAGAGAATGTTCAGTTCTGAGAAGTTGCTTCTTACAGTGGAACCCAACACTTGGATGCAGGATGCACCAAGAGCACTCATCAATGGACAGTGATCCTGGATTTAATTCATGGTATTACTTTTCTGTTCCTGGACACAAAAACAGGACTAAAGGAACTTAAGATAGAGCTTATTTGGTTCCAGAAAAATAAGAAGGTATCATGATGGGAAAACAGGGCAGCAAGAGCAGGAAGCTGCGAACTCACATCATCCTCAACAAGCAGGAAGCAGGTCATCGAGACCATTACACAGGCTTGAAACTCTCAAAGCCTAACCTCAGCGATGCATTCTTCTAGCAAGACTGTATCCTTAAACGTCTTCCAAAAAGCACCAACTGAGCACCAAGTGTTCAACACACACACACACACACACACACACACACACACACACACACACACACACAACACACCACAGGCAAGTGTCTTGCATGGGGTCTGGTGGGGTTATGGATTAAAGTGAGTGATAGGGTTAGGGTTAGGGCTAGGGCTAGGGCTAGAGTTGAGAGTTTTTGTTTTTTGTTTTTTGTTTTTTGTTTTTTTTTCTGGAGAGAAATGAAGAAGTACCCAGTCATCCCATATAGAATATTATGCAACAACAATAGCAATAATTATACCAAAATCTGATTTGGCAAACTAGTGAATTTATTAGTTATAGAATCATAGGCAAGACATAAGAATGACTCAGAGGCATGCATCAGCCAAAAGCTCACTTTCCTAGTTAGGATTACTATGGTTATGGTGAAATACCATGACTAAAAACAAGTTGAGAAGGAAAGAGTTTGTTCGGTAGCCTTTCAAAGGAAGTCAGGGCAGAACCTCAAGCAGGTCCAAAACCTGGAAGTAGAAGCTGATGCAGACGCTGTGGAAGGGTGCTGATTACTGGCTTGGTCATCATGCCTTACTCAGACTGCATTTTTTCAGAACCTATGGCAAGCCCAGGGATGATATTACACACACTGGGCTGGGCCCTTCCCCATCAATCACTAGTTAAGAAAATGTCCCATAGCCAACCGTCCTTCCTGTGCTCCCTTCATAGTGCCAAGCCACAACTTCTTCCCATGGCCCCTTCAACCTGGGACTTCACATGTTAGTGAGGCTTCACCCTTTTCAGTGGCCTATCCTGGCCTCTCACAGTGCCACAAGCAACACACCAGTGGCTATATCTTCAAAGAAGAATGACTATTTATTCCTTACCATCCATAACCCTCTAATAGCTTTTCCAATGTGGACAAGGCCTTAGATAGTTGCTCTTTCACTTGATTCATGCTGGAGTTTTGACTGGCTTAAATATCAAGTAATACATGTAGGTAAACATGAATTCCTATTGTCTTATATAAGCAGACCAGCAATGACTGCTTTCCATTGTATTATGATTTTTTTTTTTTTGACACGTAGAGCGGATAATGTTGATATCCATGTATGGCTAGATATTGGGCCACTGTGCTGCATAGTTTTAAGTTAAGTCAACACAAGCTAGAGTTATCTGAAATGATAAACTAAGAGATTTATGATAAATCAGCTAAGAGAAACTTTCCATAAGGTCTGGTTGTAGTGACCCAGAGCTAGAGCTGTCCCACGGCCCTCCAGACCCAAAACGTGCCCACAGAGATCTGGTCTCCCAGGAGCACTCTCAGTCCTAAGCTCATAGGTAAGACCCCACTTTCCCTCCACTGGCTGTCCAAGGAGAGACTTGCTGGGAGGAGGCCAAGCACAAAAGTCATGGGGTGGATTGGGACAAGATCCTTCTGGTCTCCATCTATGACCAGAACTAAAGACATCCCACAGTCCTCCAGACCCAAAACATGCCCACAAGAGAACTGGTCTCCCAGGAGTGCTCTTACTCCTAAGATTATAGGCTCACAGGTCAACAGAAGGGGCAAGCTCCAGTAAGAGACAGCAAGCCCAACTAATATCACTGATAACAAGATGGTGAGAGGCAAGCACAAGAACCGAAGTAACAGAAAAAAAAAAAAAAAAAAAAAAAAAAAACAACAACAACAAAAAAAGACAACCTGGCATCATCAGAACGAAATTCTCCCACTATACCAAGTACTGGATACCCAATCACACTGGAAAAAAAGATTCAAATTTAAAATCATATCTTATAATGATGATAGAGGACTTTAAGAAGGATATAAATAACTCCCTTAAAGAAATGCAGAACACAGGTAAACAAATAGAAACCCTTAAAGAGGAAACACAAAAATCCCTTAAAGGGTTACAAGAAAACACAACCTAACAGGTGAAGGAATTGAACAAAACAATCCAGGATCAAAAATTAAAATAGAAAAAATAAAGAAATCACAAAGGGATACAACCCTGGAGATAGAAAACCTAGGAAAGGGATTAGGAGTCAAAGATGCAAGTATCACCAACAGAATACAAGATATGGAAGAGAGAATTTCAGGGACAGAAGATACCATAGAAAACATTGACACTATAGTTGATGAAAACGCAAAAAGCAAAAAAAAAAAAAAAAAAAAAAAAAAAAAAAAAAAAAAAAAAAAAAACCCAATGCAAAATTTACAAAAAAATTATGAAAAGTATACCAAACCTAAAGATAATAGGTATAGAAGAGAACAAAATTTCCAAATTAAAGGGCCAGTAAATATTTTCAACAAAATTATAGAAGAAAACTTTCCTAACCTAAAGAAATGCCCATGAACATACAAGAAGCCTACAGAACTCCAAAGAGATTGGACCAGAAAAGAAATTCCTCCTGTCATATAATAGTCAAAACACCAAATGCACAAAACAAAGAATATTAAAAGCAGTAAGAGAAAAAGGTCAAGTAACACATAAAAAAAAAAAAAAAGCCTAACAGAATTATACCAGACTACTCAACAGAGACTATGAGAACTAAAAGATCCTGGACAAATATGAAACAGACCCTAAGAGAATACCAATGCCAACACAGGCTAATATATCCAGCAAAACTCTAAATTACCATAGATGGAGAAATCAAGATATTCCACGACAAAACCAAATTTACATAATATAGTGATATTTTGACTTCTTCCTTTCCAATATGTATCCCTTTGACCTCTTTTTGCTGTATGATTGCTCTAGCTAGTACTTCTAGTACTATATTGAGTATGTGGGGAGAGAGTTGGCAGCCTTGTCTAGTCCCTGATTTTAGTGGAATTGCTTCAAGTTTCTTACCATTTATTTTGATGTTGGCTACTGGTTTGCTGTATATTGCTTTTACTATGTTTAGGTATGGGCCTTGAATTCCTGATCTATCCATAACTGTTAACATGAATGGATGTTGAATTTTGTCCAATGCTTTCTCAGCATCTAGTGAGATGATCATGTGTTTTTTTTTCTTTGAGTTTGTTTATATAGTAGATTATGCTGATGTATTTCCATATATTGAACCATCCTTGCATCCCTGGGATGAAGCCTACTTGATCACAGTGAATGGTAGTTTTGATGTGTACTTAGATTCAGTTTGCAATGACTTTATTGAGTATTTTTGTGGGGATATTCATGAGGAAAATTGGTCTGAAGTTCTCTTTTTGTAGGGTCATTGTTTGGTTTAGGAATGAACATAATTGTGCTTTCAAAGAATGAGTTGGGTAGTGTTTGCTCTGTTCCTATTTTTGAAGAGTATTGGTATTAGGTCTTCTGTGAAGGTCTTATAGAATTCTGCAGTAAACTCAGAAGGTCTGGACTTCATTTGTTTGGGAGACTTTTGATGACTCCTTCTGTCATTGGGGGTTACGGAGCTGATTAGATGGTTTATCTGATCTTGATTTAACTTTGGTACCTGGTATCTGTCTAGGAAATTGTCCCTTTCCTCTAGATTTTCCAGTTTTGTTGAGTATAGGCTTTTGTAGTAGGATATGATGACTTTTTGAATTTCTTCAGTTTCTGTTGTTTTGTCTTCCCTTTCATTTCTGATTTTGTTAATTTGGATACTCTCTAAGCTAACTCTAGTTAGTCTGGCTAAGGGTTTATCAATCTTGTTGATTTTCTCAAAGAAGCAGCTCCTGGTTTCATTGATTTTTTTTTGTGTAGTTCTTTTTGTTTCTATTTGGTTGCTTCAGCTCTGCTTTTGATTGTTTCCTGCTGTCTACTCATCTTGGGTGTATCTGCTCCTTATTGTTCTAGAGCTTTCAGGTGTGCTGTCAAGCTGCTAGTGAATGCTTTCTATAGTTTATTTCTGGAGACACTCTGAGCTATGAGTATTCCTCTTAGCACTGCTTTCATTCAATCCCATAAGTTTGGGTATGTTGTGTCTTTCTTTTTGTTAAATTCTAAAAAGTCTTTAATTTCTTTCTTTATTTCTTCCTTGACCAAGCTATCATTGAGTAAGCATTGTTCAGCTTCCATGTGTATGTGGGATTTTTGTTGCTTTTGTTATTGAAGAATAGGCTTGGTCTATGGTGATCTGATAGGATGCATGGGAGTATTTTGATATTCTTGTATCTGTTGAGGGCTGTTTTGTGACTAACTATATGGTTAATTTTGAAGAAGATGCTGTGGGGTGTTGAGAAGAAGGTATATTCTTTTGTTTTAGAATTACATATTCTATAGATGTCTGTTAAATCCATTTGGTTCATAACTTCTGTTAGTTTCATTGTGCCTCTCTTCAGTTTCTGCTTCAATGATTTGTCCATTGATGAGGGTGGGGTGTTGAGGTCTTCCACTATTATTGTGTTTGGCAAAATATATGTTTTGAGCTTTAGTAGAGTTTCTTTTATGAATGTGGGTGCCCTTGTATTTGGAGCATAGATGTTCAAGATTGAGAGTTCCTCTTGATAGATTTTTTTCTTGGATTAGTAAAAAGTGCCCTTCCTTATCTTTTTTTTGATGACTTTGGTTTGAAAATCCATTTTATTCAGTATTAGATTAGTTACTTCAACTTGTTTCTTGGGGCCATTTGCTTGGAAATGTTTTTCCCCAACCTTTTACATTGAGGTAGTGCTTGTCTTTGTTTCTGAGTTGAGTTTCCTGTATGCAGCAAAATGTTGGGTCCTGTTTACATATCCAGTCTGATAGTCTATATCTTTTTATTGGGGAACTGAGTTCATTGATGTGAAGAGATATTAAGTAATAGTGATTGTTGTTTACTGCTATTTTTGTTGTTAGACATAGAATTATGCTTGTGTGCTTTTCTTCTTTGGGGTTTGTTTCAAGAAGATTTATTTCTTGCTTTTCCGAAGGTGAAGTTTCCTTCTTTATGGTGTTTTCCATCTATCTTTCTTTGTAGGGCTGGTTTGTGGACAGATATTTTGATTTGTTCTTGTCCTGGCATATCTTGGTAACTGAGAATTTTGCTGGATACAGTAACCTGAGCAGGCATTTGTTTTCTCTTCGGTATGTATGACATCTATCCAGGATCTTCTAACTTTCATAGTCTCTGTTGAGATGTCTGATGTAAGTCTAATCAGTCTGTCTTTATATGTTATGTGTCCTTCTTCCCTTACTGCTTTTCTTATTTTTTCTTTGGTTTGAACATATGGTGTTTTGACTATTATGTGTCAGGAGGAGTTTCTTTTCTGATCTGATCTATTTTGCATTTCTTAGGATAGGATTCTTGTATATACGTGGTCATCTCTTTCTTTAGGTTAGGGAAGGTTTCTTCTATAATTTTGTTGAAGACATTTACTATTACTTATTGTTGGAAGTCTTTGCTCTCATCTACACCTATTATCCTTGGGTTTAGTCTTCTCATTGTGTCCTGGATTTCCGGATGTTTTGGGTTAGAAGCTTTTTGATTTTTGCATTTTCTCTGATGGTTGTGTCAATGTTTTAGAATGTGTCTTCTGCCCCTGAGATGATTCTCTCTTCCATCTCTTGTATTCTGTATTCTGTATATGACTCCTAATGTCTTTTCTAAGTTTTCCAACTTCAGAGTTGTCTCCTTTTGTGATTTCTTCATTTTTTCTATTTCTATTTTCACTTTCTTCACCTGGTTGGCCTGGTTGGTTTTCCTTTCCTGTGGTTTTTTTTTTTTTTTTTTTTTTTTTTTGCATGTGTTTCTCCTTTAAGGGCTTCAACTTGTTTGTTTTCATGTATTTTCCTGGCTTTACTGTTCTTCTTTAAGTGTTATTTATGTGCTTCTCGAGGATCTTCATCACTATGATGAAGTATGATTTTAAGTATAAATTTTGTTTTTATAGTAGTTGGGATATCCAGAATTTGTTGTGGTGGGAGAACTGCCTTCTGATGTTTTCTGGTTGTCTTGGTTTCTGTTTTTTAGGTTCTTGTACTTACCTTATGCTATCTTGTTATCAGTGATGCTAGGTGATCTTTTTGTCTCTGACTGGAGCTTGTCTCTCCTGTGGGTCTGTGGGCCTGTGGTCTCTGAAGGGAGATTTCTCCAGGTTGTTTCGCTCTCTGGGTAGGCTGTGAGTTCAGATGACTGTGAGCTGTCTCTAGGTTTTGTCCTGAACAGTCTGTTCCAAGGCAGTATTGAGCTACCTGCTCCCTGAGATCCAGGCAGTCGCTCCCCTGATAGTGAAGAGGAAGTATGAACACAGCTGTGCATTCAGGGGTGAGAATGCTCTTGTGGCTCTTTTAGGTGCCCAGCAATGTGTGGGCAGTCTGCCAGTCCTGATGAAACTCCTCATACTTCTTTATACTCATATATTCACATATAAATGCAATTATTCATATAATTACACACCAATCTGCTCTCTCACACTCATGCACATGTGTATATCTGCACAATTAAATATACTTACTTACTAATATATATTTGGAAGTCACAAGTGGAAACACATTCATATGTGATTACACATACACATTCCTAAAAACTCTTGTACACACAGACTTTTACTTACTTGGTCTTACATGATCTTTCAAACTCCTGAATGCTACACAAGTTTATAAACTGACATATTCATATGCAACACATTTTTTACAATCTTTTTATTCTTAAACACCTCTGAACACTGACACATATTATTGCAGAATCATAAATCACACATTTATAGTTGTTCTCAGTCACACACTCACAGTAATGCTTATATATACTCAAAATAAATAATATCACACTCACATACTTACATATATAATTACACATATGAGCACACAAATATCCTAACAAATCATGAACATTTGGACATGTTGAACATTGCATCTCATCTTAAGCACCTCTCCTTTCTCTCTTCCCAGTTCTGCTATTACAAATCCCCCCAATTACGTCTTTCCCCTTCTCTTCTTGCTGATAGATATAACAGTCTAATTATCCTCAGAGAAGGGAAAGGCCTACTTGGGTACCACCCCACCATGGGATATCTAGTCCCAGCAGGAATAAGTACTTCGCTCTCACTGTGACCCAGCCAGGCATTCCAGGAATGGGAAAAATATCC
Organism: Micromys minutus; assembly: GCF_963924665.1. NCBI lineage: Eukaryota > Metazoa > Chordata > Mammalia > Rodentia > Muridae > Micromys > Micromys minutus. The sequence goes on along the minus strand of NC_137981.1, from coordinate 6,151,294 downwards.
ATGGTAGACAACGGAGTCAGAGGTACCCCCCTGGTTCAGTTGTTAGGGGACTTACATAAAAACAGAACTACACTTCTGCTATAAGTGGTTTTGTGTGAGTGTGTGTGTGTGAGTGAGTGTGTGTGTGTGTGTGTGTGTGTGTGTGTGTGTGTGTGTAAAGTTGGTCCAGCCCCTGAATGCTCTTTGGTTTTTGATTCAGTCTATGTGAGTCACCATTGGCCCAGTTTGGTTGACTCTTTAGGTCTTATTATGATGTAATTGACCACGTTGGCTTGACCAATTCTATCCCCACTCTTCCATAAGATTCCCTGAACTCTGCCTGATGTTTGCTCATGGGTCTCTACATCTGTTTTTATTTGCTGCAGGATGAAGACTCTCAGGAAGCAGTTATGTTAAGATCCTATCCAGAAGCTTAACAGAGTATTCCTTAATAGTGTCAAGAGTTGGCTTTCACCCATGGAGTGGGTGCCATGTTGGGACACTCACTGACTGGTCATTCCCTGAGTCTTTACTCCATCTTTAGTCCTGTACATCTTTTTAAAAAAATTTCCCCTTTTTATTGGATATTTTCTGTATTTACATTTTAAATGTTATCCCCTTTCCCCTCTCCAATCCCTCTTCCACTCCCCTTGCCTCCATGAAGGCACTCCCTCTCCCAGTTTGATGGTTAGCTGCAAACATCCTCATCTATATCTATATCTGGAAGAGCCTCTGAGGAGGCATCCATATCAGGTTCCTGCCAGTAAGCACTTCTTGGCATCAGCAATAGTGCTTGGGTTTGGTGGCTGCATATGGGATGGATCCCCAAGTGAGGTGGTTTCTAGATGATCTTTTGTTCAATCCCTGCTCCTCTATTTGTCCCTTTATTTTCTCCTGTGGGTGTTTTGTTCTCCATTCTAAGAAGGACTAAGGCCTTCACCTTCAGGCCTTTCTTATTTTTGAGCTTCATAAAGTCTGTGAATTGTTTCATGGGTATTCCGAGCTTTTTGACCTACTATCTGCTTATCAGTAAGTTCATACCATGAGTGCTCTTTTGTGATTGGGTTACCTCACTCAGGATGATAGCTTCTAGTTACATCCATTTGCCTAGGAATTTCATAATATCAATGTTTCTAATAGCTGAGTAGTATTCCATTGTGTAAATGTACCAGATTTTCTGTATTCTTTCTTCTGTTGAAGGGCATCTGACTTCTTTCCAGCTTCCGGCTATTATAAATAAGGATGCTATGAACATGAAGAAGCACATGTCCTTGTTGTATATTGGAGCATTTTTTGGTTATATACCCAGGAGTGGTATAGCTGGTTTCTCAGGTAGTAAGTACTATGTTTAATTTTCTGATGGACCTCCAGACTAATTTCCAGAGTGGTTGTACCAGTTTTCAATCTCACCAACAGTGGGGGAGTGTTCCTCTTTCTTCACATTCTCACCAGCATCTGCTGTCACCTGAGGTTTTGATCTTAGCCGTTCTGAATGTTGTGAGGTTGTTTTGATTTGCATTTCCATGATGAGTAAGGATGTTAAATGTTTCTTTAGGTGCTTCACAGTCATTATTATTTCTCAGTTGAGAATTCTCTGTTTAGCTCTGTACCCCATTTTTAATAGCATTATTTGATTCTCTAGTGTCTGACTTCTTGAGTTCTTTGCATTTATTGGATATTAGACCTCTATCATATGTAGGATTGGCAAAGATCTTTTCCCAATCTGTTGGTTGCCATTTTGTTCTTTCAACAGTATGCTTAGCCTTACAGAAACTTTGCAATTTTATGAAGTCCCATTTGTTGATTCTTGATTTTAGAGCATAAACCATTGGTATTCAGTTCAGGAAAATTTCTCCTGTGCCTATATCTTTTAAGTTCCTCTACACTTTCTCTTATTTTTATTGTACATGGTTTTATATGGAGGTCTTTGATTCACTTGGACTTGAAGTTTGTTCAAGGATATAAGAGTGGATGAATTTGCATTCTTCTGCATGCTAACTGCCAGTTCAACCAGCACAATATGTTGAAGATGCTGTTTTTTTTTCATTGAATGTTTTTAGCTCCTATGTCAAAGATCAAGTGATCATAGGTGTGTGGGTTCATTTCTTGGTCTTCAATTCTATTTCATTGATCTATTCACCTGTCTAGTTCTGTACATTTTAGATGCATAGTGGAAGGAAATTAAATTCTAGGACTGATAACAATGTAAAACAAGTCCAGGTATGCCCAGCTAAGCCCGTTGTTAAAAACATCCCTGAGGCTAGGCCAGCTGACTTTAAAAATAAGATAGGAATTCAGAAGCTGGCCCAGGCTGTCTTTTACAACTGAGTCATCAGTCAAATGTAAATTAGATGTTAAGCACAAGTATCCTGACTTAGATAAGCATCCCCCCCCACCAGTCTCCTGACTTCCTAACTGCTTGTACACTATGGGTGTTGGGTAAACTTTGTAAACTTTGTACTCCCCAGTCCCCAACCCGCTCTCCCAACCCCCTCCCTATAAACCCCCCCCAGCTTTTGAGCCTCATAGTTGGTACCTCTATCTCCTGCGTGAGATACGCATTGGCCCGGAGCTCCACCATTAAACTACCTCGTGCTTTTGCAGCAAGAAGGTCTCTCGCATTTCATTGGGTAACCCCGTGTCCCGAGACTCGGGTGGGGGGTCCCCAAATGGGGGTCCTACAGTAGAAAGTTTGGCGTTGTAGGGTTTGTGGATGGGTTAATACCCCCCCTTTTACTGGAATCCTGCCTTGCTATAGGAGGTAGCCACTTCAGTCTTTGTATCTTCTTTTGGTAGGAATCTCAGCTAGAATCAACTCCAAAGACTCCTTGTAATCTCCCCATCCTAGGTCTATAGTTAGTCCTAGAGATGACCACCACCAATTTCCATTCTTTCCCAGCCATACCCAGCACTTCCTCTCTCCACACCAGGTTGCTATCACCTTACTGTTCCTCACTTCCTCTCCCACTCAGTTCCCTCTCTCCAATAAATATTTTATTTTTCCTTCTGAGTAAGATTCACAATTCACCCTTGGGTTCTCTTTATCATCCAGTTTCTTTGGGTCTGTGCAATTGTAGCATGGTTATCCTGCACTTTATGGCTAATATACATTTATATGTGAGTACAAAACATCCATGTCTTTCTGAGAACATTTGCCTGTTCTTGCACTCCACATTCATCCACCTGCACTTTCACAGACATAAAGTTACAGAACACACTTTTATTTACATTACACATTAAAACACACACTGATATTAACACACATCTTTGCAACTCTTGCATTCACATTAATAAATTGTTCCTTGCTCTCCAACTCTTACAATCACTTACATATACACTTTAATACACTCACACTCCTTCAGATACACTTTCAAAAAGAAGTTTACTCATAGTGTGCTCATATATTAAAACACACACTGATGCAACCCCAGAGCTACATGTGCAGGGAACAATTCTCATATACAACTCACTGCTTTTTCACAGTCTTTTATAAAAATACATTCACACACACTGACTTATGGGACAGAATCAGAGTAATTTGTTTTCACATGACACAGCCACAACATTCAAAATACTGCACACTCTTATAATCACTGACACAGACTCATGCATAACACAATAATGTGTACTTACAAACTATTGTGATTTCATACAATTATAGTTACAGTCACTCCTACTCACTAGCTCCCACACAAACACAAATCTACATCTGCAGACACCTAAACACATTCTTGTAATTCACACCCACACCCAACATTCACACTAATACATAGAATTACACACACTTACATACTTATGGTTATATGGCACTCTGTTGCACACTTACATACATGCTATTACACATTCTTATTTTTTAGGGTTTTAAACTTTATTTTATAATGTAACCTTTCTACATTAAGACTTTTAAAGTTTAATATTGTCGACTAAAGTGGAAACTTCTGGTTTCTTAGCAAAGTCAGTTATGCCAAATGCTGTTTTTACTGGCACACACAGGTGAGAGGATGTTTTGCTGAAGCAGACACAGGAAAGGACACATGATGTTAGAAGACCTATAAACCCAATAGATGGTGGATGCTGCTGCTGGTGGTATTGGCATACTTTGTCCTTTTTTTTTTCTTCTTCTTCTTTTTTTTTTTTTACTGGTCATCATTTGTCATGACTTCATAGAACAGAACAAAATGCACCCAAAAAACAAAACAAAACAAACTTCTTGTGTTCTGGCAGCTTCCTGCAAGACTTCTGTGGTACTCTAGCTGACTGGCAGAGTAAAGTGGAAGTTTTTGAATATGTCAGCTGAAACAGTAGTGCTTTGCTGAGGCAGGACCTCTGTTGAGGACATGGGCATGAGTACCACTACATGCATCTTTAAGATGACACTGTGCCAACCACAAGGTCTGTAGTTTGCAACAAAAGTGTTTCAACCCTTCATACAGGACCTGCATACCCTTGTCACCTAAAGCATTATCATCGAGCACATGGCCTCTCAGATGCTGATTGCTATTAAATGCAATGCACAAATCCTGACCACACACTCTGGTCCAGTGAAAATCAAAGAACTTCTTATGAGGTTCTTATGGCTTCTTACCATTTCTGTGGACCATTTCTGCAGGCCAGTTGGAGAGCTTTGCAGTTTCTTCTGGATTGAACTGCCCTTGATGGTTCATGTGTCATGTTTCAAGTTACTGATTTTGCTGTCTGAAGTACGCAGTGCTTGACAGAACAGGTGCAGCTGACACACTGGCAAATTGTGCAATTTGAAGGATCTCACTGGAGCTCACCAATTTAGCAAGGCTAGCTGAACAGAGAGCGCTAGGGATCCTCCCTTTTTTATATCCCCAGTGCTAGGATTCCAGGAACATGCCATCATATCTAGATCTTTACATGCACATTTGGTGGTCTTTCTCTCCTGATAATGCACTCGAAGTACCAGCAGATGCCATATTTTTGCTTTCCGTTAGAGTATTCTTCTTCCAAGTGTACAGGATCACAAGGTGGACTCTGAGCTATGGATGAGGGCACCACATGATGTGCCAGCCTTCCTGTTCCAAGGATCAGGACCCCAGCGAGGCAAGAACACACAGCCAAAGTCTCTCAGCCCCAAGAGACTTCTCACTATTGCACATTCTTGCATGCCCAGACACATACAAACCCACAACCACACCAGCGGATACACTTACCTATATATTTACATATACCGACATAAACACACCCCAAACTGCATAGTCATACTCATATGTTCAAACACCTAATCCAATCTTACTGACAAAACCCACACAATCACCCACTCACATTCTTACACACTCACATTTATAAAGCTTTACATAATTTCTAACATAATTGCACATTCATGCTCAATTACACATTTGTACACACTGACATTTTTACATTTTAAGACTTAAATGCTTACACATTGGCAGAAGTAAAAATGGACAGTCACACATGCTGCTACAAACTTTAATAATTTTTTTCACTGTTGCATGATTTTTCCCACTTATTTTTGATCACACACACATACACTCATATACACTGATTGACAGAAAGACTTATATGAAACATATTTTTGTTTTGTTTATTAAATTTTTGAAATATACTCTTATACATCTTTCCATGCTCATGAATCACTGATCAGTCATACACATTCTTCCATCATAATCACCACACACAAGCATGTACACACACACAGATACATCCACACACTCACTCACAGAAGCAGACACAATGATTACACACTTGCATTCATGCACACTAACACACTCACACCAACACATACATGCACAAAATTTGTGGTGTTTCATTCTTGTACTCACTTATATAGCCATACTCACATGTTCATATTGTGCACAGTTCTTTATATTATTAGATAGATGCTTAGATACACCAATAATCACACACTCAAACCTGAACTTCTTTGCACACTCATACATTAACACTTACCTGTTTTTCACACTTCTGCACTCACATTTAATACTCACATTCATACCTCCACAAACACACTCAAAAGAGAACAATTATATACTCTCCACTCTTGAATACTTACAAAATTTAATACTCACTTACTCTAGCAGACTTATAGATTCTTACACACATTTTCACACACTCAACATTGACACAGTTACATCCTTAAAACACAGTCACACGCATTTTCATATGCTCTTTCATACTCACATAACATATGCTAATAGTTTTAAAGACTCACACACATACATGAATTTACATATATGCATCATCAGTCACAAATTGAAAATTACATGTGCGCATTCATGTAATTACATTTAATATGAACCCACATTCATTCTTGCACATTTTTAGATATCCACATATACTCACTCACACACATTCTCTTCCATACTGTTTCAAAACATTAATTCACACTCACATACACAGAACATAGTCACATGCTCACAGGAAATTACACATGCTCACTTATACTGGTACACTCCTATTTTACACACGATCACATTTACAAAACTATGCTCACATGCACCCATGCACTCTTAGACAATTTTGAACTCTTGCATATTTTTGTTCACATACTGACATGTTCACATGGTTGTAGAGGGTTTCAAATAATCACTCTCACATCACCGTAGCACTATAAAATCTTGTACAACTTTAAATTAATTCACAGACACTATCATGCATTCACATGTGTATACATACTGATGCACACATACTAATTGATATGCCCACAGTTACAAACTAATGTATGTCACATAAGTTCACATACAATCACACTTAAACCTAATCACACCCACACACATAAACTTACACACACACTCTTACACAATCTCATACACTCTCATATTGTTATAGTCCTACATATTATACACACTCACATACCATTACATATTCATATACACATATACATTACACATACACTCAACATACTCGTATGCTCTGACATTACTACACAACCAACCCCATAGTCACACATTATCATCTATTCACCTTATGCTCACAACCCTTTGTAAACCAAAGGCTTATTCTTTTGCAATCTGTCACTAGACTTATAGACACACCTGCACCCTCACTTGCACATGATCATATGCTCAAATTACATGCACATTACACACATCATCATATATTTACATATACTTTATATAGATACATTTTATACAGTATTGTATACTTTTCCCCACATTTACACAGTAATACTTGTATATCTTCATGTACACTTTTGTGCACTCAAACACACATACACATTTACATACTTATACATTCTTTCCCTCTTTCACTCATTTAACATACTCATACAGATGCATACACTCACACACTCTAACATGAAGACATACTGTTATGCAAAGCATATGCCCATGAGCACTCCTGCACAATCACATACATACACACATTCTTGTACACTCATGTCCACACACATTTACACAATAGCCACAATTATAGTAAAATATAACCAAATGTTCATATAAAATTGCAAAATTATATTTTGTACATGCAAACTCTCTTTCACATTTTATCACACTCACAACAAACTCACACACAGACACATTTCTACACATAGTTACACAAGCTCACACACTCACAAACTATTTTACATTCACAGCTACACAATAAGAAACTGACAATTTCATACACAATTGTTTATCATCTAGTCATGCATGCTCTCACGTACTCAAGCACACTCCCTACATTGTCATAAACTTACGTTTAACTATACACAAACATTTGCACACAATTACATGTTTACACACCTATACATGCACAACCACACATCCAATGACACACACACACATCCTTATACAATATTGTATATTCTTCCTTCCATGAATATTTACATGCTAACTTGTTTGTTTATTCACAATGGTGCTAATTTGTGGGTCTGAAGGGTAAACAGTTGGAAATAAAAGAGGCTGATGTCAGTTGAAGCCCCGAAGATGGTTATGCTTTCTGAACTTCCGATTAAAAATCCACTTTGCCTGGATGCACCACACCGGAGCAGATGTGCAAGGCCCCTGGCACGTCCCTAACCCCACCTCCACAGGAGAGAGTGACTTAGACTCTAGCCAGATTAGCCACTCCCTAAGTCCCTCCCCTGCACACACGTAGCATTAGAAAAACAGCTATGCCCAATCTCAGAGGAAAACAAATGGGAAGCGGGTGGTTGGATCCTGGCCTGTTTAAAAAAAACAGAACAAAGGAGAGAAGCACGTGAAAATAAAGACACATTGAAACCTTCTCCTTGGTCCTGACTCCTTAGTCCTCCATGAAAGCTCTATTCAGAGCACCATTGCTGGTCCTGCACTGCTCCTGACACCCTGGCTGGGGTTCACAGCCTGGCCGGCAGGGCTGTAATCTCAGCATCCCGCCAGAGTTCACAGGCCTGGAGGCACCTGCTGGAATTTGTTTCCACGCCTCCCAGCCTGAACTCCTGTGGGCCAGGCAGAGCTCATCAGAAACCTGGGACCTGCAATGTGGAGCTACCTTCCAGAGGAGCAGGGTGGGGACCCCACCACCTAGTACAACACTAAATGACCTACCTATACATCCATATACACACACTCCATATATCCATACAACCTAACACATTAATATATTCACAGCTCTCCATACAGACAAATACACTCATATACCTTCAAAATCACACTCACTCACCTTATTATAACCCACTCACTATCACATAGTCAAACACAATTATACAAACACAAGATCTCAATTTTGCCAAAATCATACATTTATACATATTCACACATTGTACACTCTCATATAGATGAATATGATCATATTGACTTAAAGTGGAAATAACTGTTTTTTGGGGGGACTCAGTTGTGATGTTTTTCTGGAAACTGCATTATGAGTGAGAATGGGCTGGGAAGTAAAATGCCTCCCCACTACGCTTCATGTATTTTCACTACCAGGTGCCCAAAGCACCTCAGTGAGACAAGGAGCTGGGAAGACAAAAAGGTGGCACAGGGACATAGGGTTAATATGCAACTAAATGCACCATCAGAGGATTTTCTTGGGCCTACAAAGGCATCTTCAGTCTTTCCAGGTTTTGTGCAGCATATGTCTGCTAACGATGGTATTCTTGCCTGGCGACTATTAGAAATGTTAGCTTTAAAGCATGTTAAAGAGGCTGCCATATTGTCTGGTTTGCATTCTTGTTAGTTTAAAGAAGTGCTACACAGCATAGGGTAACCTCAGACAGTGGGGAGATGAGCATTGGTTTGACGTGTTCTGCCTATTATCCCTTGCTAATGACACACATGTATTGGTTTGCTTTGCGTAGCATTGTTGATCTTCACTAGAGGTGACACAAGGAAAGAGAAACTCACTGAAGAACTTCTCCTGAGGTTCCTGCTTGCTGCTTCTGAACCACCACCTTGGGCCAGGTGGTGAGCCTTTTGGTTTCTTCAGGATTGAACTATAGCTGCTGGTTTGTGCCTGGTGTCTGCCTTCCTAGAGGTCTGGTCTGTAGCTGCTGAGTAATATTTTGTGTTTGCTACAGGACTGAACTGCCACCAAAGATGATCGAGCCTGCTCCCAAAGACTATTGTTAAAAAGGTTCACTCCCCCCACATCCTAATAACCTTTCCCTTTCACTACCTCTGGTAGGTTGGTGGACAGGAGGAGGGGTTAAACATTTATTAAAAGTAGGTTGCAAAAATTTTATGCCTACAAGAGGATGTTTTTGTTGAAGCAGATATATGGTGCTTTTCTGGAAGCAACCTAGAAAAAGGGCCTCATGTGTTGTTTGCTAGAGTAGATGCTTGAGAGAACAGGTGATGTTTGGAAAGGGTATAAATAGAAACTGAAAGACAGTGAATGATGCTTTATGGTATTGGTTTGCCTTGTCACTCTTTGCTGGTCACTGTTTGTCATGATTCATAGAGAAAAATGCCACCAAAGAACTTCTGGTAGTGTTCTAGAAGCTTCTTGCCACTTCCACAGACATGGGCCAACTGGCAGATGCTAGTAGTTTCTTCTGGATCAACCTACCATTGCTGAATTGTGAATGGTGTTTATGACTGGATTAAACTGATTCATGTGAACTGAATTGCTGATATCCTGCCAATACAGATTGGATTTGCTCCAAAGAACTATTTCTAAATGGCTTCACATCCTTCTTTCCTCTATTAACCATTTTTCCCACTTGTTCTGATGGGTTGTAGGCTAGAGCATATGTTAAAACATTTAAGGACTCTTACTAAATGTAGGTTTTGAAAAATATAAGACTACACTAACATCCTCACTATTGGACACAAGAACATAATCATACAACCTCACAAGCACATTCGTAAATTTGCACACACATAATTTTACATGTACACTTACTCAAACGATTTTACATGAAACTGCCAACTTCTGCACTCTCTCACACTCATATTCACAAACACACATATAGTTGGAAACTTTGAAAAATCTGCTCAGTTGCATTGCAAGAGAGAAGCAAAGGGAGGCAGGGCTTACATCTAGCACACACATTCTTAGTTACAAACATTCATCTGTTCCTATTGCCCATCAGAGATATAATGACAATGGGATAAGAAAGTTCTTCTCCCTTTTTAAAGTTCAAAGAATTCTGAAACAAGTGAATGTGTTTCCTTTTTACTTATAATGATAATGACTCCCGACTAACTGCATTACTAATGTATTACATTGTTCCGTGTAGAACGTATACTTTGCTTCATCAGTGACCATGCCTATGCTTGAGCACAGCAAGATCTCAAGACAGACTCTATCAACTCAATTACCAGAAAGATGTGGATAGGAAACAGCTTTTGCCACTTTTTTAAAAAATGGGAAACAGCTCTTGCAGAAAGCACAAAACACGTTCTGAGCTATAACTGTGTATTTTGTATTTCTTTTTGCCCTACTTGCTCATTTTTACTATATAGCTGCATAAAAGTGACTGCTAATAACCATGTGACGGTGTCAAGATTAGATCATCTTGAAACCTCCTCTAACAATTGCTGTGTTTTCTAAAAACAAAAAGAAAGAACCAAGAAGCGTAGTATCACAGGTGGAAGGAGGTGCCTCTGCAGGCTCATGCTGAGACATCCCTTCCCCCGATGTACCAGTCATATGACAGATACAGTATGGAACAGAGTTTATTTAAGACATGGGGAAGGGAGTTTAGGAGGGAGTAGATACAGAGAAAGGAGAAGAGAGAGAGAGAGAGAGAGAGAGAGAGAGAGAGAGAGAGAGAGAGAGAGAGAGAGAAGAGGAGTAGAGGCTGGCCATGAACACATGGAGAGAGAGAGAGAGAGAGAGAGAGAGAGAGAGAGAGAGAGAGAGAGAGAGAGAGAGAGAGAGAGAGAAAAGAGGAGTAGAGGCTGGCCATGAACACATGGAGAGAGAGAGAGAGAGAGGGTGTGGGGTGGGGGAAGGGGAATGGGGGAGAAGGGATAGAGAATGAATATAGAAAGAGAATAAGAGAATAATAGTGTAAGATATTGAGAGAGGGGTGGGAAAAGGATAAGGAGAGAGGGAAGGGGAGAGGGAGAGGGAAAGAGAGAAACAACCTTTTTTTATAGTGAGTCATGTATACCTGGATGTTGCTAGGTAATTGTGGGGCAGAGTCTAGAAGGAATGCTAACATTTAAGAAATTTGTTTAAGGGGACAGGCTGTGCCAGAGCCTAACCAAAACAGTTGTGGGTATGCACAGCGAAACATTGGACTAAGCATGGCAACCCAATGGGGGAAATTAGGGAACCTTAATGATAATGAACTAAAGTTCTGAACCCGTAAGCCAGTCCCAAATAAATATTGTCCTTATATGAGTTCCCTTGGTCATGGTGTCTTCACAGAAGTAAAACCCTAAGACAGGGAAAGAAGTCTGAAACCTAAAGCCCACCCCCAGTGATATGCCTCCTCCACAAGGCTGTATTCCTCAATACTTTCCAAAAAGATTTATTAACTGGAGACCAAATATTCATATATTTGAGCCAATAGTAACCATTATTATTTAAGTCACTATAGTCACATTATGTCATTTTTGATATTTGTATTTCCTGTTGATTTCTTCAGTGAACTACTTGTCATTCAAAACTGTGATGTTCAATCTCCATTAGTTTGTATATATTATGTAGTTTCTATTGCTCTTGATATCCATTGAATATAAGCTTCTTAAATTTTCCTATATTTTGTGAGACATACTTTGTTTACTTTTTTTTAAACGACTTTATTTTACAAAGCAAAGATAAATGTACAGATTTTAAACATTTTTTTGCTTAAAATTATACATTTTTGTCAGTAATGTTTTTTCAGACATTGAAATAATTTTTACATAAAACCATGTGAATATATTTTTTTCGTCAGAACTTGATTTTTTTCAAGGGCTTGACAGTATGCATTGAAAACCTAATAGTTACAATAAGCATAAAGTACATGCAAAACAAAACGGAACATGGAAATAGTCAAAGTCTTCTTGTTTTGTAAATATATGTATATTTTTTTTCTGTTTTCTTTATTTCTTGGACTTCATACAGTCTGTGAGTTGTTTCTGGGGGAGTGCAATCCTCTGGGGTTAGCATCCCACTATCAGTGACTGCATATTATGTCTGTTCTTTTGTGACTGGGTTATCTCACTCAGGATGATATTCTCTAGATGCAGCCATTTTCTTAAGAATTTGGTTAAGTCATTGTTTCTGGTGGCTGAGTAGTATTCCATTGTGTATATGTACCACAATTTTTGTATCCATTCATCTTCTGAAGGACATCTGGGTTCCTTCCAGCTTTTGGCTATTATAAATAGAGCCGCTATGAACATTGTGGTGCATATATCTTTGTTGTGTATTGAAGTGTCTCTGGGGTATATGCCCAGAAGTGGAATAGCTGGGTCTTCAGGTAGTACTATATCCAATTTTCTGAGGTATCGCCAGACAGACTTCCAGAGTGGTTGTATTAGCTTGCAACCCCACCAACAGTGGAGAAGTGTTCTTCTTTCTCCTCAGCCTCGCCAGCATCTGCTGTCATCTGAGTTTTGGATCTTGGCCAATCTGACTGGTGTGAGGTGGTATCTCAGGGTCGTTTTGATTTGCATTTCCCTGATGGCTAAGGATGTCGAGCACTTCCTCAGGTGTTTCTCGGCCATTCGGTGTTCCTCAACTGAAAACATTTTGTTTAGCTCTGTACCCCATTTTTTAATAGGGTTATTTGATTCTCTGGTGTCTAGCTTTTTGAGTTCCTTGTACATTTTGGATATTAGGCCTCTATCTGATGTGGTGTTGGTAAAGATCTTTTCCCATTCTGTTGGTTGCCGTTTTGTTTTCTTGACAATGTCTTTAGCCTTACAGAAACTTTGCAATCTCATTAAGTCCCATTTGTTAATCTTTGATCTTAGAGCTTGAGCCATTGGTGTTTTATTCAGAAAATTTTCTCCTGTACCTATGTGTTCTAAGGTTTTCCCTACTTTCTCATCTAATAGTTTCAGTGTATCTGGTTTAATGTGGAGATCTTTGATCCACTTACACTTGAGCTTTGTACAAGGAGATAAGAACGGGCCGATTTTCATTCTTTTGCATGCAGAGTGCCAGTTGGACCAGCACCATTTGTTGAATAGGCTGTCCTTTTTCCATTGAATGTTTACTGCTCCTTTGTCAAAGATCAGGTGACCATATACATGAGGGCTCATTTCTGGATCTTCTATTGTATTCCATTGATCCACATGCCTATTTCTGTACCAGTACCATGCAGTTTTCAGCACAATTGCCTTGTAATATAGCTTGAGGTCAGGGATAGTGATTCCCGCAGATGTTTTTTTGTTGTTGAGGATGGATTTCGCAATTCTAGGTCTTTTGTTATTCCATATGAAATTGCACATTGATCTTTCCAATTCCATGAAGAACTGGGTTGGAATTTTGATGGGGATTGCATTGAATCTGTAGATTGCTTTTGGTAGGATGGCCATTTTTAAGATGTTGATTTTTCCAATCCATGAGCATGGGAGATCTTTCCATTTTCTGAGATCCTCCTCAATTTCTTTCTTTAGAGGTTTGAAGTTCTTGTCATACAGGTCCTTCACTTGCTTAGTTAGAGTCACACCAAGGTATTTCATAGTTTTTGTAACAATTGTGAAGGGTACGTTTTCCCTAATTTCTTTCTCCACATGTTTGTCCTTTGAGTACAGGAAGGCTACTGATTTGTTTGAGTTAATTTTGTATCCAGCCACTTTGCTGAACTTGTTTATCAGCTGTAGGAGTTCTCTGGTGGAATTTTTAGGGTCACTCAAGTACACTATCATGTCATTGGCAAATAGTGATGTTTTTATCTCTTCCTTTCCGATTTGTGTCCCCTTGATCTCCTTTTGCTGTCTAATTGCTCCAGCCAGGACTTCCAGTACTATGTTGAATAGGTAGGGGGGAGAGTGGGCAGCCTTGTCGAGTCCCTGATTTTAGTGGGATTGCTACAAGTTTCTCGCCATTAAGTTTGATGTTGGCTGTTGGTTTGCTGTATATAGCTTTTATTATGTTTAAGTATGGGCCATGTATTCCTGTTTTTTCCAGGACTATTAACATGAAGGGGTGTTGGATTTTGTCGAATGCTTTCTCAGTGTCTACTGAGATGACCATGTGATTTTGGTCTTTGAGTTTGTTTATATGGTGGATTACGTTGATGGATTTCCTTATGTTAAACCATCCCTGCATCTCAGGGATGAATCCTACTTGGTCATGATGAATGATCGTTTTGATGTGTTCTTGGATTCGGTTTGCAAGAATTTTGTTGAGTATTTTTGCATCAATGTTCATAAGTAAGATTGGTCTGAAGTTCTCTTTCCTTGTAGGGTCTTTGTGTGGTTTAGGTACGAGGGTTATTGTAGCCTCAAAAAATGAGTTGGGTAATATTCCATCTGATTCTATCTTTTGGAATAATTTGGCGAGTATTGGTGTTATATCCTCAATAAATGTCTGATAAAATTCTGCACTGAACCCGTCTGGACCTGGGCTTTTTTTGGATGGGAGGCTTTTGATGACTTCTTCTATTTCTTTAGGTGTTATAGGGTTATTTAGATGGTTTACTTGGTCTTGGTTTAACTTTGGGACCTTGTATCTGTCTAGGAATTCATCCATTTCCTTCAGATTTTCCACTTTTGTGGAGTATAAATTTTTGTAGTAGGATCTGATGATTTCTTGAATTTCCTCAGTTTCAGTTGTTATGTCCCCACTTTCCTTTCTGATTTTGTTAATTTGGATACTCTCTCTTTGCCCTCTAGTTAGTCTGGCTAGGGGTTTATCAATCTTGTTGATTTTCTCAAAGAACCAACTCTTGGTTTTGTTGATTTTTTCAATGGTTCTTTTTGTTTCTATTTGGTCTATTTCGACCCTAATTTTGATTATTTCTTGCTGTCTACTCTTTTTGGGTATATCTGCTTCCTTTTGTTCTAGGGCTTTTAGCTGTGCTGTCAGGTTGCTGATGTGAGCTCTCTCCAGTTTCTTTTAGGAAGCACTTAGGGCTATGAGTTTTCCTCTCAATACTGCTTTCATTGCATCCCATAGGTTTGGGTATGTTGTGTTTTTGTTTTCGTTGAATTCTAGAAAATCCTTAATTTCTTTTTTTATTTCTTCTTTGACCCTGCTATCATTTAACAGAGCATTGTTTAGTTTCCATGTGTATGTGGGCTTTCTGTTGTCTTTGTTGTTGTTAAAGACCAGCCGTAGCCCATGATGATCTGAGAGGATGCATGGGAGTATTTCAATCTTCTTATATTGATGGAGGCTCGTTCTGTGTCCAATTATGTGGTCAATTATCGAGAAGGTGCCATGGGGTAGTGAGAAGAAGGTGTATTCTTTTACTTTGGGATAGTATGTTTTGTATATATCTATTAATTCTAGTTGGTTCAAAGTCTCTGCTAGTTTTGCAGTGTCCTTGTTCAGTTTCTGTTTCCCTGATCTGTCCATTGGTGAGAGTGGGGTATTAAAGTCTCCCACTATTATTGTGTGGGGTGAAATGTATTTTTTGTGCTTTAGTAGGGTTTCTTTTATGAATGTGGGTGATTTTTTATTTGGAGCATATAAGTTAAGGATTGAGAGTTCCTCCTGACAGATTACCCCGGTAATGAGTAAAAAGTGTCCTTCCTTATCTTTTTTGATAACTTTTGGTTGGAAATTTACTTTATTCGATATTAGAACAGCCACTCCAGCTTGCTTCTTGGAGCTGTTTGCTTGGAAATTTTTTTCCCACCCTTTTACTCTGAGATAGTGTCTGTCTTTGTCTCTGAGATGAGTTTCCTGTATGCAGCAAAAGGCTGGATTTTGTTTATGTATCCAGTCTGATAGTCTATGTCTCTTTATTGGGGAGTTAAGACCATTTATGTTAATAGATATCAAGGAATAGTTGTTTCTGTTTCCTGCCATTATTGCTTTTTTGGGTTGAGTTGTGTCTGTGTTTTTTTCTTCTTTTAGTTTTCTTGTTTAGGAGTTTTCTTGTTCTTACTAGGCTGTATTTTTCCTCATTGTATTGGGTTTTCCACCTATAATTCGTTGTAGTGCTGGGTTTGTGGTCAGATATTGTGTGAATTTTGATTTGTCTTGAAATATCTTTGTCTCTCCATCGATGGTGATTGATAGTTTTGCTGGGTATAGCAGCTTGGGCTGGCACTTGTGCTCTCTTAAGGTGTGCATGGTGTCTGTCCAGGCTCTTCTAGCTTTCATAGTCTCTGTTGAGAAATCGGGTGTGAGTCTGATTGGTCTGCCTTTATATGTTACTTGACCTTTTTCCCTTACTGCTTCTAGTATTCTTTCTTTGCTTTGGGCGCTTGATATTTTTACTATTATGTGTCGGGAGGTATTTCTTTTCTGGTCCAACCTATTTGGAGTTCTGAAGGCTTCTTTTATGCTCGTGGTCATCTCATTCTTGAGGGTAGGGAAGTTTTCTTCTATGATTTTGTTGAAGATATTTACTGTGCCCCTTTGTTGATAATCTTCTCCCTCTTCTATTCCTATTATCCTTAGGTTCGGTCTTCTCATTGTGTCTTGGATTTCCTGGACATTTTGGGTTAGGAGCTTTTTGTTTTTTGCATCTTCTCTGGCTGTTTTGTCTGTTTGCAATGTTGTCTTCTGCTCCCGAGATTCTCTCTTCGATCTCTTGTAATCTATTGGAAATGCTTGCTTCTGTGACTCCTGATTTCTTTTTTTGGTGTTCTGACTCTAAGGTTATCTCTTTTAGTGTTTTCTTTATTGTGTCAATCTCTGTTTTAATTTACCTCTTCCATTCCTTTATTTCTTTGGTTCTGTTTTCCTTTCGTTCTTTGAGTTCTTTGAGTGTTTTTCTTGTTTCTTCTTTAAAAGCTTCTGAATCTTTTTGCTTTTCCTCTTTTTCTTGTTTAAGTAACTCTATCAGCATCTTGAGGCATGATTTCAGATCTATGTCTTCTTTTTCTGGAATGTTTGGAGTTCCGATGTTTGCTGTTATGGGAGAGCTCGGCTCTGGTGTTGCTAGATTGTCTTGGTTCCCTTGGAATATACTCTTTCTCTTTCCTCTTGCCATTTTGTTGTCAGTGATATGTTCTTACCTTTCCCTTGTATCTGGTCTGTGACCCTGGTTCTCCACTGGTTGAGGTGTCAGATGGGTTGAGCCCTGTTTTATGCCTCAGAGTCGTCGGGTGTGAGCAGAAGTTCCAAGTTCTATTTTGGTTTGCTGGATCAGGCAGGGCAGGGCAGGGCAAGGCAGGGGGTGCACTTTCCTTGTGTACTCCACAGAGATCTTTCTGCTCCCCTGCGGTCTAGGTCTCCCACTCACCAGTTGCTCAGCCTCTATGAGCCGCCATTCTGCGTGGCAGGTAGGCCAGGCTCCGCTCTGCGTCTGGAAGTCGCCTCTGGGTGGAAACAGAAGTTCTAATTTTCTGCTCCCAATCGCAGTTGCTCAGCCTCTATGAGCTGCTGTTCCGCCTGGCAGGTAGGCCAGGCTTCGCTCTGTGTCCGGAAGTTGCCTCCGGGTGGGAACAGAAGTTCTAATTTTCTGTTCCCAATTGCTGGATCGGGCAGGGCGGGGCAAAGCAAGGTACGGTGTGCTCTTTCCGTGTGCACTCCCCAGAGATCTCTCTGCTCCCCTGCAGTCTTGGTCTCTCACTCACCACTTGCTCAGCCTCTATGAGCCGCAGTTCCACCTGGCAGGTAGGCCAGGCTCCGCTCTGCGTCCGGAAGTCGCCAGTTGCTCAGCCTCTATGAGCCACCGTTCCACCTGGCAGGTAGGCCAGGCTCCGCTCTGAGTCTGGAAGTCCCCTCAGGGTGGAAACAGAAGTTCCAATTTTCTGTTCCCAATCGCAGTTGCTCAGCCTCTATGAGCCGCTGTTCCGCCTGGCAGGTAGTCCAGGCTCTGCTCTCACTTTGTTTACTTCTATTAGATCAATGATCTGCTGAGAAGACTGTTGCTTTTTAAAATTTTTTCTTACAACTTTATTTAAAAACAGAGATGCACGTACAGAATTTTAAAAGCGTATTGGAATGAAACAATATGAATATATTCTTGTCAGTACTTAATTTTTTTTTTAATCTTGATAGTATGTGTTGAAATCCTACTAGTTACCATGAGCATAAAGTACATGTAAAGCAAAACATAACATGGAAATAGTCATAGTTTTCTTGCTGTGTAAAGATTAAACATAATGATTTTTAAATACCAAAAATTGCCACAAAGATATCTTCTTAGTTCATGAGTTATTAATGATTTAATATCTAGGTTTACCCCACTCTGAAAGGGTGCTATACACTTATTGTTTATTTTTTCTAAGAAGAACTGAGGCTTCCACTTTTTAGCCTTTCTTTTTTTGAACTTTATATGGTCTGTGAGTTGTTTCTCGGGTATTCAGAGCTTTGTAGGGCTAGTATTCAATTATCAGTGACTGCATATTATGTCTGTTCTTTTGTGACTGGGTTACCTCACTCAGGATGATATTTTCCAGATACATCCATTTTCCTAGGAATGTCATAGAGTCATTGTTTCTGATAGCTGAGTAGTACTTCACTGTGTAAATATACCACAATTTCTGTATCAATTAATCTACTGAAGGACATTTGAGTTTTTGATCTTAGCCATTCTGACTGGTGTGAGGTGGAATCTCAGGGTTGTTTTGATTTGCATTTCCCCGATGACTAGGGATGTTGAGCATTTCCTTAGGTGCTTCTTAGACATTCGATATTACTCAATTGTGAATTCTTTCTTTAGCTCTGTACCAATTTTTTAATTGAATAACTTTATTTTTAAAAAAGATAAACATACAGATTTTAAGCATTTATGCATAAAAGTATGAAAATACATTTTTGTCAGTACTTGATTTTTTAAAAGTTTTTATAGTATGCATTAAAATCTTACTTGTTACAATGAGCATAAAGTACATGTAAACAAGATGTAACCTAGAAATAGTCAAAGTTTTCTTGGTGTGTAAAAATTAAGCATAATGGTTTTTTATTTTCTTTCTTTTTTATTTGAACAACTTCATATTTTTGCTTTTTATTTATTCATTTATTTATTTTTTGTTTTTTTTTCCCTAAAAGTGCCCAGGTGGGCTTAAGGCTGCGAGACACACGCACATCTACAGCAACAAGGGCTTCTTTCTATTCCTTCAACATGCATCAGGAGAAGGGAGAGAGGCAGCAAGAGAGAAGATGGGGAAATCTACCTTCCCCAAATCCCATCACAAGGAGACCTATGTGCCAAGAATAATGGAAGTGTGTGCTTCCCAACAACTGGCTCCACACTGGTTAATATTCTCTGGTTTTCCTCAGACAACTATTTTGAAAAAGCTTAAAAAACACAGGCGATTTTGAAATAATTCAATCCTGTCAGAAATCAAAACTCCGATACTAGGAGCAAAATCATCTTTCACTAAATTAATCCCCTTTCCTTTCTTTTTTTCTTTTCTTAAACATTTTATTCGTGTTATAGAGGGATTTCTTTATCATTTGCCTTCTTCTCAATCAGTAGAGTTGAGGAGTACTGAATCCATCAAGCCTTTGATGACACAGGTAAGAATCCAGATTCACATTTCCAGGTACCAAGAGTTCCCTCTAATATCACGATCCAGCCTTCCTCTACTTCTACTGAACACAGCAGTGCCCATTGGTATCTCTGAAGTGTAATCGCATTTTAGGTTGGTATTTTTCCAAGTAAAGCAGCTGTTTAGAATTGAATGCTCCTCTTCTTTTTTGTCTTATAAACTGAACAGCATCTTCATACTTCATTCCGCATTCAATCAATGCAAGTGCAACTAGCACAGGAGCCCTTCCCAATCCTGCAGCACAATGCACTGCAACTCAGCAGCCTGGCTCTTCACGAAATTTGGTTTTTAACAGGTTCAGCCAATCATCTACTATCTGATTAGGGGGTGGAGCTCCATCATCAAAGGGCCAATCTAGAACGTGGATTCCTTCTTTTTCAACTGGAGCTTTATCATATGTAGCATCACAAACTCGAACCAAAGTCGTCACTCCGTATTTCTTAAGTTCCTCTGTGAACTTGTTGAGAGTCGCATTGGTGGGGTTGTGAGTTATCAAAAAACGCATGTTCTCATAAGAGATCTCCACAGGGGCTGGACGGTTCATTATGGCAAATAAAAAGTGTGAGCGTGCGTGTGTGAGTGTGGTGGGGAAAATGGGGGGGAGGAGGAAATCAGTAAATCTTGAAATGTTCTGCAGCAGAAACCATTAAAAAGACCATGAAAACGCCTATTATCGATCACTATTTTCTCTATTCAACTTGCTTATTCCTTATGAAGCCTCTCTCTACAGCACAGGCAGAAGTATTTATTAAGAATCCACTTGAATTCAAATTCAACTTGAGCCTCAATGTCTGCAGATAGATACCTTCAGCTTCCCAAAAAATCCAACTACATACAAAATTTAAGCAGCCTTTAAACTACATTTAGGCACTAGTGAGACAAGTTAAAAGTGTAGGTTCTTTTCCACTTTTGTTTACTTGATGCTTAATTTTACTGGAGTCATTAAAAGAATAAACTTGCAATTAAAAAAAAAAGCCTACTACTTCTGAGGCCAGTCTCGGTGTCCAGAGTCTTCAAGGTAATGTTAATTATGGCACATATAACCCCAAGTTCACTTGTCAGCGAAAAGGCTGTGCTGAGCCTGGCAGAACTCTGCCCTCACGCTCAGAATCGCCATAAATGTGCAACGTATATTCCAAAGAAAATCGCTAGCAAGCTGGGGACTGGGGATTGAAGGCTCCCCCCCAGCCTCGGCGTGAACAACTTCATTAAAAAAATAAAGATAAATAAACAAATTTTAAGCATTTTTGCATAAAAGTATACAAATACATTTTCAGTACTTGGCATTTTTTTTTTCCTCAAAGGTTTGATAGTGTGCCTTAAGGTCTAACTAGTTACAATGAGCAAAAAGTACATGTAAAACAGGATGTAACCCAAAATAGTAAAAGTTTTCTTGGTGTGTAAGGATTGAGAATAATGGTTTTTTTTTTTTTTTCTTTTCCTTTTCTTGAACTTCGCACAGTCTGTGAGTTGTTTCTGAGTCTATTTTCATTCTTCTGCATGCTGAGTGCCAGTTGGACCAACACCATTTGTTGAATAGGCTGTCCTTTTTCCATTGAATGTTTATAGCTCCTTTGTCAAAAATCAGGTGACCATATACTTGAGGGCTCATTTCTGGATCTTCTATTCTATTCCATTGATCCACTTGCCTATTTTTGTACCAGTACCATGCAGTTTTCAGCACAATTGCCTTGTAATATAACTTGAGGTCAGGGATAGTGATTCCTGGAGATATTTTCTTGGTGTTGAGGATGGATTTCGCTATTCTAGGTCTTTTGTTATTCCAAATGAAATTGCACATTGCTCTTTCCAACTCAATGAAGAACTGGGTTGGAATTTTGATGGGGATTGCATTGAATCTGTAGATTGCTTTTGGTAAGATGGCCATTTTCAAAATGTTGATCCTTCCAATCCATGAGCATGGGAGATCTTTCCATTTTCTGAGATCTTCCTTGATTTCCTTCTTTAGAGCTTTGAAGTTTTTGTCATACAGGTCCTTCACTTGCTTAGTTAGAGTCATGCCAAGGTATTTCATATTTTTTGTGACTATTGTGAAGGGTATCTTTTCCCTAATTTCTTTCTCCTCATGTTTGTCCTTTGAATATAAGTAGCTACTGATTTGTTTGAGTTAATTTTATATTCAGCCACTTTGCTGAACTTGTTTATCAGCTGTAGGAGTTCCATGGTGGAAGTTGTGGGGTCGCTTAAGTACACTATCATGTCATCTGCAAATAGTGATGTTTTTACTTCTTCCTTTCCAATTTGTACCCCTTTGATTTCCTTTTGCTGTCTAATTGCTCTGGCCAGGACTTCCAGTACTATGTTGACTAGGTAGGGGGAGAGTGGGCAGCCCTGTCAAGTCTCTGATTTTAGTGGGATTTCTTCAAGTTTCCCACCAGTAAGTTTGATGTTAGCTGTTGGATTGCTGTATATTGCTTTTATTATGTTTATGTATGGGCCCTGGAACCTGTTCTTTCCAAGACTTTTAACATGAAGGGGTATTGAATTCTATCAAATGCTTTCTCAGCATCTAGCGAGATAACCATGTGGTTTTTTTCTTTGAGTTTGTTTATATGGTGAATTACATTGATATATTTCCTTATATTAAACCATCCCTGCATTCCAGGGATGAAGCCTACTTGATCATGGTGAATGATCGTTTTGATGTGTTCTTGGATTCGGTTTGCAAGGATTTTGTTGAGTATTTTTGCATCAATGTTCATAAGTGAGATTGATCTGAAGTTCTACTTCCTTGTAGGGTCTTTGTGTGGTTTAGGAACAAAAGTTATTGTAGCCTCAAAAAATGAGTTAGGTAGTTTTTCATCTGATTCTATTTTGTGGAATAGTCTGGAGAATATTGGTGTTATGTCTGCAAAAATGTCTGATAAAATTCTGCACTAAACCCATCTGTACCTGGGCTTTTTTTGGTTGGGAGGGTTTTGATGACTGCCTCTATTTCTTTAGGTGTTATGGGATTATTTAGATTGTTTACCTGGTCCTGATTTAACTTTAGTACCTTGTATCTGTCTAGGAATTCATCCATTTCCTCCAGATTTTCCAGCTTTGTTGAGTATAGCCTTTTGTAGTATGATCTGATGATTTCTTGAATTTCCTCAGTTTGTTTCAGTTGTTATTTCTTCACTTTCCTTTCTGATTTTGTTAATTTGGATACTCTCACTTTGCCCTCTAGTTAGTCTGGCTAGGGGTTTATCAATCTTGTTGATTTTCTCAAAGAACTAGCTCTTCGTTTTGTTGATTCTTTCAATGGTTCTTTTGGTTTCTATTTGGTCCATTTCTGCCCTAAGTTTGATTATTTCTTGCCATCTACTCCTCTTGGGTGTATCTGCTTCCTTTTGTTCTAGAGCTTTCAGTTGCTAGTGTATGCTCACTCCAGTTTCTTTTTGGGAGCACTCAGAGCTATGAGTTTTCCTCTCAGTACTGCTTTCATTACGTCCCATAGGTTTGGGTATGTTATGTTTTTGTTTTCATTGAATTCTAGAAAATCCTTGATTTCTTTCTCTATTTCTTCTTTTACCCTGCTATTGTTTAACAGAGCATTGTTTAGTTTCCATGTGTATGTGAGCTTGCTGTTGTCTTTGTTGTTGTTAAAGACCAGCCTTAGACCATGGTGATCTGAGAAGATGCATGGGAGTATTTCAATCTTCTTCTATCTATTGAGATTCGTTTTGTGACCAATTATGTGGTCAATTTTTGAGAAGGTACCATGAGGTGCTGAGAAGAAGGTGTATTTTTTTTTTTTTTTTTTAGGATCATATGTTCTGTAGATATCTATTAATTCCAGTTGGTTTATAACCACTGCTAGTTTTATAGTATCCTTGTTCAGTTTTTGTTTCCCTGATCTGTCCATTGGTGAGAGTGGAGTATTGAGGTCTCCCACTATGATTGTGTGGAGCGCAATGCATTTTTTGAGCTTTAGTAGGGTTTCTTTTATGGATATGGGTGCTTTTGTATTTGGAGCATATATGTTAAGGCTTGAGAGTTCCTCTTGTCTAATTTCCCCTGTAATGAGTAAAAAGTGTCCTTCCTTATCTTTTTTGATAACTTTTGGTTGAAAATCCACTTAATTCGATATTAGAATGTCCACTCCAGCTTGCTTCTTGGGGCCATTTGCTTGGAAGGTTTTTTCCGACCCTTTTACTCTGAGATAGTGTCTGTCTCTGAGATAAGTTTCTTGTATGCAACAAATTGCTGGGTTTTGTTTATGTATCCAGTCTGATAGCCTATGTCTTTTTATTGGGGAATTGAGTCCATTTATGTTAACAGATATCAAGGAATTGTGGTTGCTGTTTCATGCTATTTTTGCTTTTGGAGGTTGAATTGTGCCTGTATGTCTTTCTTCTTTTGGTTTTCTTGCTTAGGAGTTTTCTTGTTTTCGTTAGGATGTAGTTCTCCTCGGTGTAATCTGTTTTTCAGCTATAATTCATTGTAGTGTTGGGTTTGTTGTCAGATATTGTGTAAATTTAGTTTTGTCTTGGTATATCTTAGTCTTTCCATCTATGGTGATTGATAGTTTTGCTGGGTATAGCAGCTTGGGCTGGCACCTGTGCTCTCTATGGTCTGCATAATTTCTATCCAAGCTCTTCTAGCTTTCATAGACTGTTGAGAAATCGGGTGTGATTCTGATTGGTCTGCCTTTATATGTTACATGGCCTTTTTCCCTTAGTGGTTTTAATATTTTTCTTTACTTTGGGCACTTGGTGTTTTGACTATTATGTGTCGGGAGGAGTTTCTTTTGTGATCCAATCTATTTGGAGTTCGGTAGGCTTGTTTTATGCTCATGGTCATCTCATTCTTAAGAGTATGGAAGTTTTCTTTTATGATTTTGTTGAAGATATTTACTGTGCCTCTTAGTTGATATTCTTTGCCCTCTTCTATTCCTATTACCCTTAAGTTTGGTCTTCTCATTGTGTCCTTGATCTCCTGGACATTTTGGATTAGGAGCTTTTTGGTTTTTTCATCTTCTCTGACTGTTTTGCATATGTTTTCAATGTTGTCTTCGGCCCCCGAGATTCTCTCTTCCATCTCTTGTAGTCTACTGGAAATGCTTAAATCTGAGACTCCTGATTTCTTTTTTAGGTGTTCTACCTCCAGGGTTGTCTCTTTTAGTGTTTTCTTTATAGTGTCAGTTTTCGTTTTAAATTCCTTCTTCCATTCCTTCATCTCTTGAGTTCTGTTTTCCTCTAGCTCTTTGAATTCTTTGAGTGTTTTCCTTGTTTCCTCTTTAAAAGCTTCTAATTCTTTATGCTTTTCCTCCCATTCTTGTTTAAGGATCTCTATCATCGTCTTGAGGTATGGTTTTAGGTCTGAATCTTCTTTTTCTGGTGTGTCTGGCATTCCACTGTTTGCTGTGATGGGAGAGCTGGGTACTGGTGTTACCAGGTTGTCTTGAGGTACGTTTTTTCCCTTTCCTCTTGCCATCTTGTTGTCAGTCTTGTGTCCCTGGATCACTGCTGGCTCACCGCTTGTTCACTGCTGTTCCAGACTTGTGTCTCTGGGTCACCGCTGGCTCACTGCTGGCTTACTGCTGGCTCACCGCTGTTCCTGGTGGCGGGTGGTCTGAGTGCGTGTTCCTCACACTGTGTGTCCCACTGGGAATAGCCAGATGCACAGTTACTGGTTCCCTGGAGCAAGCTTGTGCAGGGAGGAGGAAGCGGGGAACAGCATGCTGGCTCACCGCTGGCTCCTGTATCCAGTCTTATAGTCAGTGTCTTTTTATTGGGGAAATAAGTCCATTTATTTTAAAAGATATTAAGTAATAGTGACTGTTGTTTACTGGTATTTTTTTATATGTAGATTTATATATGTGTGTTTTTCTTCTTTTTGTTTTCTTGAAAGAAGATTATTTTCTTGCCTTTCCTAGGGTGTGTTTCCTTCATTGTGTTTTCTATCTATTATCTTTTGTAGAGCTGTATTGTAGACAGATATTGTGTAAATTTGGTTTTGTCCTGGAATATCTTGGTTTCTCCATCTATGGTTACTGAATGTTTTGCTAGATATAGTAACTTGGGCTGGCATTGTGTTTTCTTAAGGTTTGTTTGCCATGAGTCCAGGATCTTCTAGCTTTCACAGTTTTTGTTGAGAAGTCTAGTGTGATTCTAATCAGTCTTCCTTTATATATTACTTGTCCCTTTTCCTTTACTGCTTTTATACTTCTTTCTATGTTTTGAAAATTCAGTGATTTGACTATTATATGTCAGGAGGAGTTTCTTTTCTGGTTCAATCTATTTAGAGTTCTGTAGGTTTCTTGTATGTTCATAGTCATCTTGTTATTAAGGTTAGCTAAGTTTTCTTCTATGATTTTGTTGAAGATACCCAGTGGGCCTTTTAGTTGAGAGTCTTTGCTCTCTTCTACACTTATTAACTTTATGTTTGGTCTTTTGATTGTGTCCTGAATATCCTGGATTGGGTTAGGAGCTTTTTGATTTTTGCATTTTCTCTGACTATTGTGTCAAAGTTTTTTATGTTATATCTCTTGCCCCTGTGGTTTTCTCTTTCATCTCTTGTATTCTGTTGGTGATGGTTGCATTGATGTCTCCTGGTGTCTTTCCTAGGAGACAATCTCCCTGGTTGTCTCCTTTTGTGATTTCTTTATTGTTTTGTTTTCATTTTCAATTCTTTCACCTGTTTGGTTATATTTTTCTCTAGCTCTTTAATTGATTTGTGTGTACTCCTGTACTTCTTTAAGTATGTTATTTATGTTCTTCTTGAAGATCTCCATCATCATCATCATGAAGTATAATGTTAAGCCCATATTTTGTTTTTCTGTTTTTTTCTATTATCCTCTACTTGCCGTGGTTGGAGAACTGGGTTATGACGTTGCCCAGTTGTCTTGGTTTCCATTGTTTATGTTCTTGTGCTTGCCTCTTACCATCTTGTTATCTGTGATCTTTGGAGATCTTGTTGTCACTGACTGGAGCTTGCTTCTCCTGTGGGCCTGAGAGCCCATCAGCTCAGGAGGAAGATTGCTCCTGAGTGTTCAGCTCTCTGTGGGCAGGCAGTGGGTTCTGATGGTGGTGACCTGGCTCTGTCTCTGAACCAGAACAGACCCATTCCTAGACAGCACTGCACCACCTGTGTCCTGAGAGTTCCCAGGATCTCTCCTTGGATAGTCAGTGGTAGTAGAGGAGAGTGGGGTCTCATTTGTACGCTAAGGTGGGATAGCATGTCCAAGTCTCTTCTGGGTGTTCAGCAGTCTGTGGGCAGACCCTGTATCCTGATTGCAATGACCCAGCTCTGCCTCTGGGCTGGAAAAAACCTGTTTCCAGACAGCCCTGTACTGCCTGTGCCCTGAGGGTGCTGGGCAGTTTCTTCCTGGATATTCATTGGGGTTGGGGAGTGGAGACTCACCCATGAGCTTAGGTGAGAGAGCACTTCTGAGGCTCTTCTGGATGCTCAGCAGTCTTCAGGCAGGCCCTGAGTCCTGGTGGCAGTGACCCAGCCGTCCCCTTACTACTTTTCGTATTTCTTCTTTGTTTTGTGCATTTGGTGTTTTGACTATTATATGACAGAAGGAATTTGTTTTCTGGTCCCATCTATTAGAGTTCCATAGGCTTCTTGTATGTTCATGAGAATCTTATTCTTTAGGATAGGGGAGGTTTTTTTTTTTTCTATAATTTTGTTGAAGATATTTACTGGCCTTTTAAGTTATGGATCTTTGCTCCCTTTTACACCTACTATCCTTAGGTTGGTCTTCTCATTTTGTTCTGAATTTCCTGGATGTTGAGTTAGGAGATTTTTGCTTTTTATGTTATTTCTTCTATTGTGTCAATGTTTTTTGGTATCTTCTGCTCCTAAGGTTATCTCTTTAATCTCTTGTATTCTGTTGGTGATGCTTGTGTGACTTCTGATCTTTGCCAGATATTTTGTATCTCCAGGGTTGTCTCTTTTTGTGATTTTTTATTTTTCCCCTGTTTTTAGATCCTGGATGGTTTTGTTCTATTCCTTCATCTGTTTGGTTGTGTTTTCCTGTAACTCTTTAAAGGTTTCTACTTGTTTACCTGTGTTCTCTTGTATTTTTTAAAGGAAGTTATTTATGTTCTTCTTCAAGTCTTCTATCATTATCATGAGATGCGATTTTAAATCCAAATCTTTTGTTCCCCCAGAGTGTTGGGATATCCAGTACTTGCTGTGGTAGGAGAACTGGGTTCTGCTGATACCAAGTAGTCTTGGTTTCTTTTGATTAGGTCTTGTGCTTGCCTCTTGCCATCTTTTTTTCTCTGATGTTAGTTGGTTTTGCTGTCTCTAACTGGAACTTGTCACTCCTGTGGGCCTGTGAGCCTGTGAGTCTCTGTTATTAGTAGTAAAAGTAATCCTGAGAGACCAGCTCTCTCCAGGTAGATTTTCTGTCTGGAGTGCCATGGGACAACCTTAGATCTGGGCACAGATGGAGGCTAGAAGAGTCCCTTCCCAGATAGTCTCTCAGTTCTTGTGCCCTGTGTTCTCCTGGCTGGTCTCCCCTCATACAGTAAGTGTAGAGAAAGTGGGGTCTCACCCATGGACTTAGGAGTGAGAGTGCTCCTGGGAGACCAGTTCTCTGTGGGCAGGTTTTTTTGTCCAGAGTGCCATGGAATAGTCCCAGCTCTTCTATTTATAAAATTATAAGAGAGAGACAATTTAACTTCTTTTATATTTTAATGCAATTTCTTTGGTATGTCTTATTGTTTTAGCTAGTGCTTTAAGTACAGTAGTGAAAAGAAGAGAAATAGAGGAAATTCTTATATTATGTTTGATTTTAAAGAGATTGCTTCAAATTTCTCTCCACTTAAGATACTATTGGATGTGGAATTTTCTTATATATTATTTATTATGTTGTAGTATAGTCTAATCCAACTCTCTCTAATTCATTTCTCTCTCTCTCTCTGTCTCTCTCTCCCCCTCCCTCTCTCCCTCCCTCCCCCCTCCCTAGACACACACACACACACACACACACAAACATGCATACTGCATGTGTCTTCAGACACACCAGAAGAGAGCATTAGATATGATAACAGATGGTTGTAAGCCACCATGTGGTTGCTGGTATTTGAATTCAGAACCTCTGGAAGAGCAGTTACTCAATGCTCTTAACCTCTGAGCCATCTCTCCAGCCTTAAGACTTTTATTTTAATGTCATATTAGGTACTATCAATACTCTTTTTTGCATCATTGAGATACAACTTTTGTTTTTAAGTTCATTTATATGATTTGAACCATGCTTTCATCTCTGGTGTAAAGATTATTTGATTGCAGTGGATAATCTATTTGCTATATGCCTATATTTCATTTGCCAGTATTTTATTGAACATTTTAAATCTATATTTATGAGGGATATTGGCTTGAAATCTTCTTTTTTGTGTGTCTTGGAATGTGTGCTCTTTAATGTTTGGGTGGAATGATCTGTGGATGTATATTAAGGAATTTGACTTTATGTCATTTAACTCAATGCTTCTCTCTTAATCATTTATTTGTGAGAGTAAGGTAATGCCATTACTCACTATCACTATGTTATTATTAATCTGCGTCTTACGAGAAGTGTTCTTGTGTACAATACATATATGTTCAGAATTATAAGGTCAATATAAGAGATGTTGTCTCCTGGATGAATATAAAGAGACCTTTGTCTTTTATATGTTTAGTTTGAAGTATATTTTCATATAATATTAGAATAGATACAACTGCTTGTTTATTAGTTTTATTTTTGTAAAATACCCCTTTTTATCCTTTTACCATCTATGGTATATATCTTTGCTAGTTAGGTGTGTTTCTTCGAGGAGGAAACATGGTTAGTGGTGGGCTTTCTTTTGTATTTTAATTTTTTAATTTGTTCATAATATCATATATGAATACAACTTACTTGTACAACTTGTACCTCCACATCTACCTCCTCTACCAATTAATCCCATGTTCCCTTTCTCTTCAATTTATGACCTCTTCTCTTAGTGATAAACACACACACACACACACACACACACACACACACACACACACAATCTACGGAGTCAATTTAGAGTTCCTTGTATGTACATGTGTTTAGAAATGACCACATGGAATTGGATAATCTACTTTGAGGCTTCTCCCAGCAGATCATTAATTTTTCCTCCCTCAGTAGCCACTGGGAGCCTGTAGCTCTTCATCCAGGGATAGGGTCATAATGAATTCTACACTGGCATGTTTATAGGTGTGGCTGTTATTCAGGCCTTGTTTAGGCAAACATATTTTTTGATATTTCATGCATGCAGCATATCTCAAATCAGGCATCCTGGTTCTCTGGCTCATGAAATAAAATTACATTGTCATTACTCGAGAAATTTTAATTTATACTTAGTGGGGTTTATTTTGTTATATTTAAAATTATATTCTCAAGTATTTGAAGGTACTTCTGGAAATTTTCTTTCAAAGCCTAGCTAGGAAATTTGGAACTATTCAGCTTTAGAATATAAATTAGTATGTGTAGAGTTACAGGCTCCATTTCTCCCCAAAGACATTCATAATTAATACAGACACAAAGAACATATGGTTAAATGCTGGTCATAAAGATAGCAATACAGAGCACTTCAGAGGGATGCTCATTTTGCCTGGGAAGATTCACAGTGCAGCTTGTCCAGAAACACTAGAACATTATTTTTCTGTTGAATCCAGACAAGGAAGTCAATAATGCTGAAAACTTTATGAAAATTCTCCAGCCCTTATATCTTATTCTGATTATAAGGGAGTGATATTGATGGGTATTAATTTTAGATTGTTAAAATGATGCTGAGCAGAACAAAATGTATTTTATAGAAAGATTATAGTGTCCATCCAGGAATATTGGCTACATCCTGCTAGTATTTCTCAGATGTCTGTCTCACTCGGAATCTCTGAGACAAGGCATGTTTTCTTAGGACTTTTCTTAGAGCTGCAGCCACCTCTCTATTTCTCAAACTGTAAATAAGTGGGTTCAACATGGGAGTGAGGATGGTGTAAAAGGCTGACACAACTTTATCTTTCTCAGGTGTGTGGTAAGAATGAGGCAGTACATTGGTATAGAAAGCTGCCCCATAAAAAATGCTTACTACTATAATGTGGGAGGAGCATGTGGTGAAGGCCTTACGCCGGCCCTCGGCAGAGCTCATGTGGTAGACAGTGATGAGGATGCGTGTATAGGAGACTGAGATGAAGGATATTGGGATGAGTAGCATCAGCACACAGCATGCATACATCAATGTTTCATAAAGTGATGTGTCTGTGCAGGATAGCTTCAGCACAGCTGGGATCTCACAGAAAAAGTGGTTGATCTCTCGAGATCCACAGTAAGGAAAGCTCATAGTAACAGGTGTCAACATAAAGCCATCCAAAGACCCACCAGCCCAGGAGCCCAGCACCATAAGCAAACACACCCTGGGATTCATGATTCTGGGGTACCGTAGAGGGTTGCAAACAGCTACAAACCTGTCATAAGCCATGAGGCCCAGCAAGAAAAACTCTCCCCCAATCAGTGTCAGGTAGAGAAATATTTGCAATGCACATCCCAGAAAGGAAATGGTCTTTTCTTTGGACAGGAGATCTTGAAGCATCTTGGGAACAGTGATGCAGATATAGATAGTATCCATGATGGATAACTGGCTGAGCAGAAAGTACATAGGTGTGTGAAGACGAGAGTCCACACGAATGAGCACAATCATGACCAAGTTGGCTGTTACAGCCACCAGAAAGATGGAGAAAACCACAGCAAAGATCAGCCCAGGAAATGCTGGGTGGGTGATGAGGCCTAGGAGGACGAAGTCAGTGGAGTTATTGTAAATGGCCTCCATGTCCACAGAGCATGGAAGCTTACTCAGCTGTAGAGACAGAAAAGTGGTATGTCATCTCTTTGTCTTTTTTATGTTAGCTACGTTCAAAGAGATATAGAAAAAGGAAATGTTCACCTCAGAGTTCTCTTGACTCTTTGCTTCAATATTAGCAGAAAGGTATTGCACAAACCAAAGTCTAAACTCAAATTCCCCAGCTTTGATGGATCATCATGGATCCAAATTTTCTACGTTGGATGAAAGTAATAAATGCAACCATCAATAATAATACTTCTTTTCACTTTTTTCTTATTTTTGAACTACTTTATACACAACTCTTATAATCTTATTATTCCATATTAAATTTTCTGTGACATGGGTGACTACACTATATCCTCTTTACTATCTTGCATCCAGTGTACATTGCTTTGTTAATTTAGATTTTTCTCACCTGATAACATAATTACATGTTAGTGTTTTGTACATATAATATTTCTAACTAAAGAAATTGTTGTGATATGAACACATAACTAAGCTTTTGGACAACAATTACTATTATTTTTGCTATTGGAATCACTACAGAGCCAAGAATCAATTTGGGACATTGATCAACATGCTAGTGAAGCCAGCATCTTGTGAGAGTTAGTTCTGAGGTTATCTCCACACTGTCCTATTATCTGGATTCCTGTCTTATGAGAGGACACTTTTAAAGTGAGAATACTTTAAGAACTCATTTCTGCTTGTCCTTCAAGATAGCATGGGGTAAGAGTTCTCAGATCAGCATCTCTAGAAACTCTCCTTAGCAAGTGGTAGTTTAGGTTTCTCATCATGGAGATCTTTCTAATTGACACCATGAAATCAGCAATGACTTGTGATAAATGCTACAGCATTGTATTTGATAACATATTCTTCTCTTAAATTATTGTCCTGGAAAAAGATAAGCAGATTTTCCTGATAGGGTGTTCCAAAACTATGTAAATGTGACCCTTTAAGAATCCATTACTAACAGGGCTTGCCTCCGACTTTATTTTCTGCTTTATTATTGAGCTTTAATGTTTAAAAATAAAAATACATCCTTAATCAAAATGAGAAAATAACAATAGTTTAAAACTCCTAAATTGTTTGACTCTCATATTTTCTCCATCCAAGAATACAAATGTGTTCTTCCAAAGTAGGTTTAGTGATATCAGGGTATATATTTAGAAGTTTTATTATTAAATCATGGCATACCACCTCTTGACAGAAGTTTTAAAGAAACATATTTTAATAAAATATGTTGTATGTATCTGTATCTTCCAGTTTTACAATAGTTAAATAATTTTCGAAGCTCCAAGCTGAAGTAAAACTCTTTAATACTGAAGCAAAAATTAAATTAAAAAAGCTATAGAGAAATACTTTTTAACTTTCCTGTAAGATAACTCTTTGCTATAGTGGATGTTTCCAAATAGAAGTGTCAAAATATAAAGGGAGGAAAATAGAAAAATTTTTGTTAGTATGTGTTAAAATATATATTTGTCATCTATTATGAGTCAAGAAAAGGAAAATCCCTGAGTATTAAATATTAATTCATGACAAGACTGAGGGAAACCAGCTATTTTGCCTTCTCTAACATGAATCGAGCTCTGAGGCACTCACAAAAAGAACTATATATTAAAACATTACAAACTGAAACTCCACTAATAAAACTTCTATAACGAATGGGTGAAAATCAAAATACTCATGCTGGCAGCAAATATTATTTTGATTGATAATATTTATGTTTTGTTTGTCAAAATTATAGATTTTATATGTTAGTTACTGGTATTGCCAAGTTATCTTCCAGTTACTCATTTAAAAAATATTCCAAAGAAAATAGAAATAGCAAGCATATGATACCAAATTCAAGTTAAAAACAAGCTAGAAAAATAAAAACACTGCTTCTGCATAAGCACACAAGCTAAGAAATTTTGTTTCATTTAAAGATTCAGATCATACCATGTACTTTATTAAAGAGCTGCAGGATCCTTCTAGACACTCAACACTCAGATATAGTGACACTTAAGCACTTGCTATAGGCCATCTCATCAAGTCACCTGGGTATGCTTCATGGGATTGATAGCCTACTAACTCCAGTCTATCCAGGGCTTGAGCTCAGTATGGTTACTTGGCTGACCTATTACCTGACTTTCCAGTGGTTCATTGCCTGGCCCTGCAACTGCAACTAAAACCAGCCTTGTGCTTTGACAGGCTTTAGCCTGGACAATTTTGCAAGCAGACTGTGACTCATGAGGGTATCTGCATGCATTATGATACCGTCAGTGAGCCCTTTTAGATCATGGAGCTTTTTGTCTTTTCCATACTTTTCTGTAACCTATCATTATGCAAATTATGTTATGGGATCTGAAACTAATTAATTGGCAGCTAAGTTAGAAATGGAGTAAAAGAATCTAAGATTGCCAATGACCAAGTTAAATCAAGAATATTTGATGAGTTAAAGCCAATAAAACTATGTAGCTGGTAAATTTATTGTTATTTAATAAAACTTGACATTATAAAAAGACATAAACTTGACTCTGTTACTCATAGAGCTTTCTCAGGACAATAGATATTATTAAGTTGCTGTGACTGGATTACCAGCAAAGTACTGTGTGAGTTAGTTCGGTTTACATGAGTTTTCAGAGTCCTACTTCAAGGCAAGAGGTGACCGTGCTCCTTGTTTCTAGCCAGAGAACCCCACATTCTTAACCATCATTTTCCATTGCTTCAGGCCCCACTGCTGTATTCTATTTTCCTCTCTAGTTATAGTATTCTAAAAACCTAGTAAGATAGCAGAGAAGGAGAGAAGAGAAAAGAACTATAAGAGAATGAAAATGATTTTTCATTTTATGACCATCATGCTCTTTCTGTGTTAATTTTACAGCTCCACATAGCTATAAAATTTTATCTGCAGACTCCGTAGTCTGGGTCTGACCTTTTTGCTGTTTGGGATCTTGTTAGACCATCTGAGTTGTTACACCTACTAGTATCACATAGGGTCACCTATTCCAACACTACAGGCTAAGCTGGGGGAAGCAAGACGAATGTGGGGGATGCTGTGGCGGATTGGGTTTGTGGTTGAAAAGAATGGCAGAGCTCTGTAAGAGTGGCCTTCGCCATGGAGAAAGAAGACATGGGAAAGAGGAAGGTCTCTCTGCAGGGCCAAAGTTCAGGACAGCATGCTTGCAGGTGTCATGGAAGTCCAGACAATATCTTAAATGAGTGCCCTTCAAGTGAGATCAGGAAAAGCCCTTTATAACTAGTATAACACCAGAGGATGCCTGTACTGAGATTCTGGCAGACATGTCATAAAGGAAAGGGGTGAGTTAGTTCAAAAGCAGTAGAGAGGAACCTTTAGATACAGGGTGTGAAGAAGAGAAACCAGGATAAAGTCTGGGAGGCTAACTTAAAAGATCAGGAAATGGGGTATACATGCATGTTATCCCAGTGGGAAACAGCAAGAAAATAATAATTTGAGAAAGATAGCTTTATGGTGTAGAAAGTAACACCATAGGTTTTAAGTAGTAATATTAAGTTATTTAGAGCCACATGAGCTGTGACTTTTGAGAATTTCTTCTATTCTTACTTTTGTTCCCCTATATGCATTACTTTTACTGTATATAATGAAACCCAATTCTATCATCACATATCTCTTAAAGTTCTCTCTCCAGCTCCTGTACTCATTGCCCTGGGCAATGATTTATCAGCAGTGAATAGCTATCTCTCTTTTGTATCTCAACCTTCACAGTTGATTTAGAAGTTGTCAAAATAGAGAATGAAGTATGAAAGTCCCAGGAGAAATTTGTGTTTCTTCTAAACTGTTGTAGTATGCTGATGTGTAGATAACACTTACTGTACACTTAACTAACTGGTCAGGCATGACTTTAGTAAGATTCTGTGCTTCAGTTTCAGATGATAATTGTCAAGTAAATAAATTTCTGAGTAGCAGCGTCAGCTTGTATACTGGCAAATAGAAACAAAAGGATGATGGGGGCATATGAATGATCTGGTCCACCTCACTGATGGTGTAGCAGAGAGCTGAAAGGTGAGGGGGAGGGAGCAATTTCACAGCAGCAGCAACAAAGATGCAAAGCAGAGACCTGAAGTTCTACATACAGGACCAACATTGCAGCCTGTAATTTAAGCTTTCAGTGTGTGGCCACCACCCCAAGATACTAAGTTACTTAAAGTATACTTTCAGACAACAGGCTATGCCTTCTCAGGGCTTCTTGGTGATACCACCTATTGATAATGAGAATGTTTGATATCAAGGTACATATGTATATCATACAAAAAAATAAAATAAAGGTTTAAAAAACACCTGTTGGAAAGAGACAGTATTCAACCCTTTTATACTGATCTAAACACATAGAGTCATCCTCGACGCCTGCTTACCCACAGAGAAATGAAAAGTGTCTCAGTGGTCGCTGGTGCTGTTCGACTCTTATCAGTTAAGGATGAACATCGGAAAACTTCCACTGATGAATACTAGCTGTACTCTTTTAAGCATTAGCTCTTTAAAATTAAGTTTCTAAAAACATTTGTATTTATGTATCTGTGTGATGTTATGCCATATTTCTGAGAGAATCCAGGAACTGGAGTTACAAGCGATATTTGGGTACCCTATATGAATGCTGGGAACTCCTTTAGTAAAGTACCAAGCATGTCTTAGTGCTGAGCCATCATTCCAGCCTCTTTTATCCCACTTTTCCTTGAAGTAAATGCATCTCTGCCATTATCCTCAGATTTCTGTTATGCTCCCTTCAAGCTAAATACTGCTATTTGATAATCTCCTTGCCAGAGTAAATGTATACACTTGCTCCTCTTAGTACTGGGAGGGTACTGCTTCCATTTGCATCCTTTAAGATGACTCTAGAGTAACTTCTAATAGTTTTGCAACACTCAAAGAAATAATCCCTGTAGTTATGCCCTCATTCTTCTGTAAAAGTCCAGGATCCTACCTCAAGCTGGTGAGTCCAGGACTTAATGAGACAGCAGTGAGAAGTAGACTTCTTAAATACCTACCCATGGAAACAAACTTAAGTCAAAGCAAACTTTCATTGAAGGTGGATTGCTCAAGCCCCATGAGGAGGCTCTGTGTCATTAACCAGCCATGTGTCTTGAGCTTTGGAGGATGCTTTGCTCTGTCTGCCAGGTTGTTCTTTCCCCAAGTGAGAGCTGACATTAATTTTTGATATTTCATCATAGATACAATTTTTTTTATCTTGGCATCTCTCCGGTTTAATGAAAAGGATGAACTCCATGATTGAATGCTTCCTCTCACTCCCTCAGTGCGGTCATGGGTGTGTTACTTCTGTGACTTCTACTCAGTGCTAAGGTCTTAGACACAGGCTTTGTAATGTTACCCCTGACATTATAGATGGAGGGGGGAGCAAATGAGAAACTATGCATATATACCTGCTTATGGTACTACACAGTTTCTAGTTCTTTCTAACAACTATTTTACAAGCAATCCAGAAGTGCACAAATCCTTCTTCTAGTTGTTGTGTTGACTGGAATGGACCTTGTTCCATAAGTGGCTTTTTCTCAAAGAGCTGCAGGTGGGTTACACCTGAATATTTATCCCATTGGTTCTACATTGCTGCATTACTGCATTGCTGCATTCCTGCATTGCTGCATTCCTGCATTGCTGCATTACTGCATTGCTGCATTGCTGCATTACTGCATTGCTGCATTACTGCATTACTGCATTACTGCATTGCTGCATTGCTGGTGATAACTATGCTGGCTACAGCCACTGAGGAGTATAAGTTATAGTTACCAGTAGTTTCCATGTATCACAGAGTACCACACAGCAGCAACCATCATATCTTGAACTAGTTGTGAAGTGCTTCTGGACCAGTTAGATCAGGCTTCTTCTATTATCATAAACAATTTTGCTAAAGAAAAAAGGCATATCAGTGAACATAAGTTGTGTATTTCTAAACCACACCAGAATTTTTTGTGTAATGTTAAAATTAATTTTTAAATAAAAGTATAACAACCCAAGTTTTTTTTTTTAAATATTTATTTATTATAAGTACACTGTAGTTGTCATCAGACACACCAGAAGAGGACATCAGATCTCATTACAGGTGGTTGTGAGCCACCATGTGGTTGCTGGGAATTGAACTCAGGACCTCTGGAAGAGTAGTCAGTGCTCTTAACCGCTGAGCCATCTTCCCAGCCCCACAACCCAAGTTTTTAATACACTCTGGGCAACTTATGATACCACAGTCTTGCTCATGTTTCTTGCTCTTGTTTTTATCTCTCATTTCTTACTCTTCCTTTTCAGAAGTGATATTTGTATGGAAGTAGAAATAGTCAGAGTACCTAAAATTTGAAAATAATTTTGAAAATTGTGTGTTTATATTTTAACATATGATTTGATTTAAATTAATTTTTTTTACCCACACAATTCAAATGTGAATCCTCATTTGAAAAACAATCCTGCTGTATATCATGATAGAACTGAAGAAAGCTTTTTATACATTTCCTCGTGTTCCTCTGAATGATGCACATGCCAGTGTGTCTGGGACAAGAGAAAACCTGAATATTTCACATAACCACTTGGATAACTACTTAGAAACCATTGACAAATGGTTTTTAAAGGCTCAAAGGAAATTCTGAAGAGACTGGAACTTCTGATGGATTTATTAAATCACACACACATGGTTCTATCACATTCTGTGTGTCCTTGCATGTATTCTAGATATTTTTAGATGTAGATATTCTTAGATGTTTTCTCACTTGTTGAATAAAATGCATCGGTATATTCCAGTCTTTTCTGAGCACATTAGAGCTCATTATTGGTGGGTGTTAAGTTGAAATAGCATGACTTTGTTTTCTGTTTCAATACATATTGCTTTATCATGATCATCTCTAGTGTGCACTAAGTGTTTTTATAAACAGTTAAATAAAGAGTATAATATTTTTTTTATTCTTTTGAGATGGTGCTGTGAGATACTGACAAGAGTAGCTGGCATACCATGCAAAGATGACATGTAGTCACAAGTTGGGAATCTGATCCTTGCGGTAGTGTGATACTACATGAACACACATACACTCACCCATGATAGGGTGATCAGATCAAAATAAGGGCACCAACAAACTCTAACTAAGTGAATCAGTGATGTTTATTAAGGTTATTTACAAGATCAAAAATGACTCAAAATGGTTGCATCATCAAAAGTCAAGTCATGAAACCTTGGGACTCACTGTATAACTTAAAGGCATCTCTACAGGTCAGATAGTGTCTCTTCTAGGCAGCTAAGTTATTCTGAGATTCTTCCAGGAAGGTCAGTTGGTCTCTGTCTTCTAAGAAACTTAGCTGATTTGTCTCTTCCAGGCATGAGGGGTCCCAGTGTATCTTGTAAGTTTCAGGGACTTCATAAATCTTCTGAGTTGGTTTTCATCCAATTATGTAATTACAAAAGTAACCAGGAATACAAAATGTAAGAGCTGCCT
Organism: Micromys minutus; assembly: GCF_963924665.1. Taxonomy (NCBI): domain Eukaryota; kingdom Metazoa; phylum Chordata; class Mammalia; order Rodentia; family Muridae; genus Micromys; species Micromys minutus. The sequence continues at coordinate 6,112,119 of NC_137981.1, read as the reverse complement.
ATATTTACAAATGCCATGCATTTTTATTACTGAACAGATAATTGCATGATAATTTAGCAGGAAAAAATAACAATTTTACGGCACTGATCTCCAAAATTTGACATGTTATGTTAATAAAATTTAATAGAGAAAATGTTTCATATAGTCAAAACTATTTTTTCCAACAAGTGATAAAGGCTTGGTAGGATTATGTATTTCTATTAGAGAAATAATCAGGTGCTGACATCATATTTGCAAGACAAACTGTCTTTGTAATAGTTGGTTGGCAGAGTGAGATGCCAGTGAACAGATGGCAGGGCACATTCCCTTTAGCTCAATGGGACATAGCGGAAACAGCTTACAGCACAGCTCCTGGGGGATGTGCACCTTGTCAGCAGCAGTACAACTTCATGAAGCTTCAGTTGCATTTCTTTTTCATCCAAAATAATTCATTGCTCAGAATATATGATCTTTCAAAAATGACAAAATTACCAGTATCTGACACATTAGAAACTTACACTAAGCTTCACTGAATGTTTTATAAAACCATCCCATAATGGATGGAGAAACAGCAAGGAGCAGACTGCTCAGCCAGATCAAGATCAATGTTGGACCATACCAAGCAGATCTACACTATGCTCACTTTTTTGCTTCTTCTTTGGCTTCAAAATATCTTCAAATTCTCTTCAGGCTTCTCATTGGCTGCTTTCCCATTGGGCACTCTTGTATATTCCTGTGTTTTTCTCCCACTGGGAAAACTGAAAGTAAATATTCAGCAATAGCCCACAGTCTAGGGAAGGAGATAAATGTCTGTCCAGCTCTGCCCCTTCCTTTATAATAAGCTCCTTAGGGGACTGTGTTCATTATCTCATATAAGCCAGAGGATGATAAATGGCCAGTAGAGAATAAACTCACTTACTTTCTCTGGGCCTGAGGGTGGGAGAATAGTAAAGATTCTTTGATCGCAAATATTCCAGGTCCTGCAACTTCCTAATGAGAGCTTGGAAAGCACCTCACAATGACAAAGAAAATAAGATATGGGGGAGGGGCTCTCAGATTTATCAGATATTAATAGCTTATTGCTTTTATTCTGTTATTGTTGACTTGTGTAAGTAAGAAATTGTCAGGAATACTTTTAAGGTTACCATATACATTATAAATATATATTAATCATTCCTCCTCTCTCTAGCTGTCTTTCTTGTTGTCATGTGGTAGACCAGCTTCAGTGTCTTGCATATAGTAGTAATATTATAAACTAGTCATATATACTAATCAGCCCCATGAGTAGTTTTATATTCTAGTAACTTATGATATTTTATATACTCAAGATTATTTAGTTCACATCTCATATGTAGATATGCAGTATATACTCAAAATATGGTTAAATAATATATGTATTTTCTAAGCTTTCCTTCAGTTGGTTGACATGACTATGACTTACTGTACACAATCTTGCAAGGCTATTGCTCTAGGCATAGGGCATGGATTACAGCATGGAAGACAGGTTATTAAGCATTAGAAGCCTACCAGTAACTGTCAGGCAAATTACTATTGGTTTGAACAACAGTATATTTGTTACCATGCTTGCTACAGAATTTAATAATTGCAATTACACCCCTAAAATATGAGTCTTTTTACAGTAAAATATATTTTCTAAATAACATTATTAGGGAATACATCTCCACGAATCCAGTGGCCCATCATTTATCTTAAACCCAGTCAAGGTCATGTTGTTCATCTTCTCAAGAAGACCCAACCTGACGATGACTATCCTGTTATTTATTCATGTTTCAGACAATTTTTTAAAAATTTCTATCTTATTTTTCTCCTTAAGGAATAATAAGAAATCTAACCAAGACAAGAATTCCTTATAAAATTTACTACATTTTAGGTCTATCACTTAGCTTCTTCCTGGCACATAATCAGAATGTCTTTCTCAGAGTTTGTCCTTACATTAGAGGCTCTGAAAGTATACAGTGAGCAAATTAAGTGACCAAAAACTTTGATTTGCTTTCAACAGAACTTCCCTCCTCTCTTTCTATGAGTTCTTGCTGGCATCCATGGCTGGATCTTGCTGGAGGCCTCAGTCCTTGTACTTCACTGTGCTCATTTTCATAGTCACTTCCGAATGGCTTATTCATAAGCATGGTACAAACCAATCCACCTTGAGTTGAAGAGATTCACAGACTAATTTATATGGGCATAATTTTTTTAAACATGTCAACATGTGGTTTATTGAGCATTAAAAATGGGCATTTTGAGACATGAATGTGTACATGCATAGAAAGAGAACTAAATTAAGCAAGGACAGATGTTGGGAGGAGCTATACAACTGTGCCATGAAACACTTCATGTGCTCTTCTATAATATTTGACAACCCATCAATATATTCTTTTATTTTTGGTTTTCCTTAAAATTTCTGCAGCATTATCATCAAATAGTCTGGACAGAACATTTTGGTGATTACAGACTTAATTAATTATCCACAATTTCATCAACATTAGGCCTTTCTAGAAAATGCAACATATATTCTTTTCTATAATATGTTACCAAACATACTGTAATTCCATTATGGGGGTAATTCTTTATAAATTTAATGTTTACAGTACTTTCACTTAAAAAAACCTAAATAAATTTGTTAGATTTACATTGTTGATCCTAAACAAAGCTGTCACACCAAAAAAAGAGTTAGAGTTTACTCTTAGCAAACTATGAGTGAACTTGGACATAGAGCAGGTTACCTTCCAATGACACATTCCACCCTGAATATCATTACATGAAGTTTTATAACCACACAAAAACAAAAGTTGTAACTCAGTCCATTTACCAAACACATTGGTGAGAAAAGCAGAAAGGTAGATTATAGCAAAGTGGCAATAATGTATGCTTTCTGTTCTTGAAGTAAATTGACTTGGGGAAAAATTTCGTATGAGAAAACTATAAATCATAATTACATAAAACATGAATAAATATTCTCTTAAGCATGTGGTTGCTAACTCTGATCTATGAATTTGACAGAATCTAGAGTCACCTAGGATTAGCTACATTAAATTAGATATTCCAGGAAGACATACTATGATGGTATACTGTGGAGTCACAGATGTAAACATCACCAATAAAAACAATAGATAGAAGAGAGAATTTTAGCAGCAGAAGATACCAGAGAAATCATTGACAGAAAAGTCAGAAAAAAAATGCAGAAGTCACAAAGATTCTAACCCAAAACATTCAGGAAATCCAGCACAAAATGAGAAGTACAAACTTAAGGATAATAGGTGTAGAAGAGAGCAAAGACTCCCAACTAAAGGCCCAGGAAATATTTTAAACAAAATTATAGAAGAAAACTTCCCTAACCTAAAGGAAAAGATGACCACAAACATACAAGAAGCCTACAGAACCCCAAGTAGATTGAACCAGAAAAGAAATTGTTCCTGACACAGAATCGTCAAAACACCAAATTTTCAAAACAAAGAAAGAATACTAAAAGAAGTAAGAGAAAAAGGACAGGTAACACATAAAGGCTGATTTAACCAGACTTTTCACAATACACTATGAAAGCTAGAAGATCATGGACAGACATCATATAAACCCTAATAGAACACAAATGCCAGCCCAAGTTACAAATGCCAGAGTTTTATCCAGCAAAAGTCTCAGTTACCATAGATGGAGAAGCCAAGATATTCCAGTAAAAAACAATTAACACAATATCTGTCCACAAATCCAGCACTACAAAAAATAATAGATGGAAAACTCCACCACAAAGAGGGAAACGTCACCCTATGAAAACCAAGAAACTAATACTCTTGCTAGAAACCCCAAAAAAGAAAAGCACACAAACAATTCTACCTCTAACAACAAAAATAGCAGGAAACAATAATCACTATTACTTAATATCTCTTAATATCAATGGACTCAATTTCCGATCAGACTGGATACATAAAGAGGATCCAGAATTTTGTTGCATATAGGAAACTCATCTCAGCAACAAAGACAGGAACTACCTCAGAACAAATGGTTAGGAAAAACTTTCCAAGCAAATGGTCCCCAAAAAACAAGATGTAGTAGCCATTCTAATATCAAATAAAATAGATTTTCAACTAAAAGTCATCAAAAAAGACAAGGAAGGACACTTTTTACTCATCAAAGGAAATATATATCAAGAACTCTCAATCTGCTCATATAAGGCTGAGCTCCCAGTATACCTGAACAAGCACTTTTACACCTGGACTAGGGGTGAGCCTTGGGCACAGGCCTGGGAAGGTCACACCGGGAGTTCTTGGAGCACAGGAAGCATGGTCTTTCTGGAAAAGTGTTCTTTCTGGCTCCCAATGAGGGCCAGGTCTCCAGCACCGAGACTTAGCAGTCATAGATACAAGTATCATTAACAGACTACAATAGATGGAAGAGAGGATATCTGGGGCTGAAGACAACATAGAAAACATAGACAAAACTGTCAGAGAAGATGCAAAAAACAAAAATGCTTCTAACACAAAATGTCCAGGAAATTCAGGACACAATGAGAAGATAAAACCTAAGAATAATAGGTTGAGAAGAGGGCAAAGAATATCAATTAAATGGCACAGTAAATATCTTCAACAAAATCATAGAAAACTTCCCTGCCCTTAAGAATGAGATGACTATGAACATACAAGAAGCCTACAGAGCTCCAAAGAGATTGGGCATCTCTTTCTTTTTTTTTAATTGGATATTTTTTATTGGATTTTTACAATTTACATTTCAAATGTTATCTCATACCAGCTTTCCCCTTCATATCACTTCCCTTCTTTCCCTGCTTTTATGAGAGTATTTCACTACCCACCCACCCATCCCTTATTATCTTCCTGCCCTGACATTACTCTACAGTGGGGCAATGGAACCTTAGCAGGACCAAGGGCTTTTACTCTCATTGATGTTCTACAAGGCTGTCCTCTGCTACACAAACAGCTGGAGCCATGGGTCTGTCCATGTGTACTCTTTGGATGTTGGTTTAGTTCCTGGGAGCTCTTGTTGGTTGGTACTGTTGCTCTTATGGGGTTGAAGATCCCTTCAGCTCCTTCAATCCTTTTTCCAAATCCTCCATAGGCGAACCTGTTATTAGTACAATGATTGGCTGTATATCTGATGATGTGGAAGAGCCTGTAAGGAGACATCACTAAATTTTGTCTCCATATTTTCTCCTGTGAATATTTTAGTTCACCTTCTAAGAAAAACGGAAGCGTCTGTACTTTGGTTGTTCTTCTTCTTGAGCACCATGTGGTTTGTAAATTGTATCTTGGGTATTCAAAGACTTTGGGCTGATATTCACTAATAATATACAATGTGGGATTTTTTTGTATGTGTGTGTGATTGGGTTACCTCATATAGGATGATATTTCCAAGTTCCATCCATTTGACTAAGTATTTCATGAAGTCATTGTTTTCTATAGTGGAAATGTAGCACATTGACTGTATCCAACTTCTGTTGATGAAAATCTGGGTTCTTTCTAGCTTTAGGCTATTATAAATAAGGCTGCTACAAACATAGGGAATCATGTGTCCATGTTATGTGTTGGAGCATGTTTTGGGTATATGCACAGGAGTGGTATAGCTGGGTCCTCAGGTAGAACTAACTATGTCTAATTTTCTGAGGAACCTCCAGAGTGATTTTCAGAGTGGTTGTACCAGCTTGCGTTTCCACTAGCAATGGTGAAGAATGCCTCTTTTTCCACATCCTCAACATCATCTGTTGTCACCTGAGTTTTTTTGTCTTAGCCATTCTGACTGAGGTAGAAATCAGGGTTGTTTTGATTTGCATATCTCTGATGACTAAGGATGTCGAATATTTCTTTAGGTGCTTCTCAGCCATTCAATATTCCTCAGTTGAGAATTCTTTGTTTACCTGTAAACTTTATTTTTTAATAGAATTATTTGATTCTGTGAAGTCTAACTTCTTGAGTTCTTTGATTATATTGGATATTAGCCTTATCAGATGTAGGATTGGTAAAGATTTTTTTCCAATCTGTTGGTTGATGTTTGTTCTTTTAAAAATGTCCTTTTCTTTGTAGAAGCTTTGCAATTTTTAGAGGTCCCATTTATCTATTCTTGATCTTAGAGCATAAGCCATTGGTGTTCTGTTCAGGAACTTTTCTCCAGTGTCCATGTGTTTAAGGCTTCCCCATTTTACCTTCTATTAGTTTCTCTGTATCTGGTTTTATGTGGAGATTTTTTGATACACTTAGACTTGAGCTTTTTATTTTCTTTGATTCAATTTTATTTTAAAATGTATTTTTTGCAAGACACCTTTGCCATGTTTATTTTATTTTTAAATTCATTTTATAAAATATTATTATAGCTCACAAAATTTGTTTCATAATAATATTTGATGAATACATACATTTTTCCTTTTTTTTCTAAGAAGGACTGAGGCTTCCAGAGATTGACCTTTTTTCCTACTGAGCTTCATAAGTTCTGTGAGTTGTTTCTTGGGTATTCAGAGCTTTCTGGGGCTAGTATCCCCTTATCAGTGACTGCATACCATGTGTATTCTTTTGTGACTGGGTTACCTCACTCAGAAAGATATTCTCTAGTCTCATCCATTTGCTTAGGAATTTAGTAAAGTCATTGTTTCTGATAGCGGAGTAGTACTCCATAGTATAAATGTACCACAGTATCTGCATCCATTCCTCTGTTGAAGGACATCTGGGTTCTTTCCAGCTTCTGGATATTATAAATAAGGCTGTTATATACATGGTGTAGCATGTGTCCTTATTATATGTTGGAGCATCTTTGGGGTATGTGACAAGAAGTGAAATACCTTGTATTCAGGTAGTACCATGTCCAATTTTCTGAGAAACTGACAGACTGATTTCCAAAGTGGTTATACCAGCTTACAACCCCACCAACACTGGAGTAATGTTCCTCTTTCTCTGCTTTCTCGCCAGCATCTGCTGTCATCTGAGTTTTTGATCTTAAACATTCTGACTGGTGTGAGGTGGAATCTCAGGGTTCCTGATAACTAGGGATGTTGAGCATTTCTTTAGGTGCTTTTTGGTCATTTGTAATTCCTCAGTTAAGAATTCTTTGTTTAGCTCTGTACTCCATTTTTTAAAAATAAGATTGTTTGATTCTCTAGAGTATAACTTCTTGAGTTCTTTGTATATATTGGATATTAGACCTCCATCAGATGTGGGGTTGGTAAAGATCTTTTCCCAATCTGTTGGTTGCTGTTTTGTTTTCTTGACAGGGTCCTCTTGACAAAAACTTTGCAATTTTATTAGGTCCCATTTACCGATTCTTGATCTTAGAGCATAGACCACTGGTGTTCTGTTCAGGAAAATTTCCTTTGTGCCTATGTGTTCTAAGCCTTTCCCCACTTTCTCTTCTAATAGTTTCAGTGTACCTGATTTTATGTGGAGATCTTTGATCCACTTGCTCTTGAGCTTTGTACAAAGAGATAAGAAAAGATTGATTTGCATTCTTCTGCATGCTGACTGCCAATTGAGCCAAAACCATTTGTTCAAGAGGCTGTCCTTTTTCCATTGAATGTTTTCAGTTCCTTTGTCACAGATCAAGTCACCATAGGTGTGATGGTTCATTTCTGGGTCTTCAGTTCTGTTCCATTGATCTACCTGCTTATCTCTGTAACAATACCATGCAGTTTTGAACACAATTGCTTTGTAATATATCTTGAGGTCAGGGATGGTGATTCCCACACACATCCTGCTGCTTAGGTACACAAAGAACAATGTAAGACCATGCCTATTGCACTCTGTTTCTGGTGGCAACTTAGATAAAGTATGTTTCTTTCAGCTACAAGGAATGGTTCTGTTTCCATGAAGTGTATGTTAAGCCAATAAGAAAAGCTAATGACATCCATTGATCCCAAGTAAAGTTATGCAGTTGCGAATAAAACTCGTTAAATCCTTTTTGAAAATAATGTTCTTGAGCCAAATATTTTATTTGCTTCATAACAAAATGCTTACATACCAGCTGAGTTTTTAAAAGCTAATTATACACATTGGAAAACAAAGATCTTGCCGCTGGTTAGGAGCACAGAATAAAATGCAGGGCCATGCCTATTGCTGTCTGTTTCTGGGGGCAACTTAGATAAAATGTGTTTCGTTCAACCATAAGGAATGGTTCTGTTTCTGTGAACTGTATTTTAAGATAATAATAAAAAAAAAAAAAAACTATTGACATCCATTGATCCCCAAGTAAAGTAATGCAGTTGAGAACAAAACTCATCGGATGTGTTGAGAAGATAACATTGGTAAGCCCTATGTTCTGTTTTCTACATAACAAAACACATACTTACTGGCTGAGTAGTTCGAAGCTAATTATACACATTGGAAATCAAAGCAATGTGCTACTACTTAGGGACACAAAGAACAACGCAGGTCCATGTCTATTGCCCTCTGTTTCTGGTGGCGATGTAGATAAATTATGTTTCCTTCTGCTACAACAAATGGTTCTGTTTCTGTAAACTGTATGTTAAGTCAATATGAAAATCTAATGACATCTATTGATCTCGACATAAGGTAATGTGGTTGTGAACAAAACTTGTCGAATGCGTTGTGAAGATATTGTTCGTGAGCCAAATATTCTGTTTGATTGGGAACAAAATGGATACTTACCAACTAAGTAGATTAAAGCTAATTATACACATTGGAAACCAACTAAACGTGCTGCTGCTTAGGGGAACAGAGAACAACGCAGGGCCACAACTATTGCACTCTGTTTCTTGTAGCAACTTAGATAAAGTATGTTTTGTTTAGCTACAACGAATGGTCCTGTTTCTGTGATCTGTATGTTAAGCCAATATGAAAACCTAATGACATCCATGGATCCCGATGTAAGGTAATGCAGTTGTGAACAAAACAAGTCGAACGTGTTGCGAAGATAACGTTCGTGAGCCAAATATTCTGTTCACTTCGCAACAAAACGCGTACTTACCAACTGAGTAGTTTAAAGGTAATTATTCACATAGGAAACCAACTAAACATGCTGCTTCTTAGGGGCACAGAGTAAACCGCAGGTCCATGTCTATTGCCCTCTGTTTCTGGTGGCGACTTAGATAAAGTATGTTTCATTCGGCTACAACAAATGGTTCTGTTTCTGTGAACTGTATGTTAAGCCAATATGAAAAACTAATGACATCCGTGGATCCCTATATAAGGTAATGCAGTTGCGAACAGAACTCGTCAAACGCAAAAATCGAGAACAGCTACATAAAGAGCACAGGAAGAAGGAGAAGGGTAGGGAAAAGTGAACATGGAGATTCTGAAAAGAAACACAAAAAGAAAGAGAAAACCAAACACGAAGATAGAAGCCCAGAAAATCATAAAGACAAGCATAAAGACAGAGATAAGGAAAAAACGAAAAGAGGAAAAGATTAGAACTGCTGCGGATGCAAAAATAAAGGAGAAAGAAAATGGCTTCTCTAGTCCACCATGAATAAAAGACGAACTGGAAGATGATGGCTATTTTGCTCCTCCAAAAGAGGATATAAAGCTACTCAAGAGGCCTTGAGATGAAGGTGATGCTGATTATAAACCCAAGAAAATTAAGACAGAGGATAGCAAAGAAGGAGAAGAAAAGAAAACTAAAAAGAAAAAGAGGATGGCAAACTTAAAAAGCAAAGATAAAGATAAGAAAAAAAGTTGCTGACCCAGATAATAAGAAAAAGAAACCGAAAAAGGAGAGGAACAGAAGTGGGAAGAACTCTGTCCAGAAGGCATCAAGTGGATATTCCTAGAACATAAAAGGTCTGTTTTCACTCCACCATATGAGCCTCTGCAAGAGGATGTTAAGTTTTACTATGATGGTCCCAAAGCAAAAAAGTAGCTACATTCCTTGCAAAAGTGCCTGACCATGAATATACTACTAAGGAAATATTCAAAAAAATTCTTTAAAGATTGGAGAAAGGAAATGACTGATGGCAAATATATATATATATATATATATATATATATATATATGATATAAGCAAATGCAACTTTACACAGATGAACCAGTATTTCAAAGCACAATCAGAAGCTCGGACACAGATGATCAAGGAAGAAAAATTGAAAATCAAAAAAGAAAATGAAAAATTATTGAAAGAAAATGGCTTTTGTGTAATGGATAATCATAGATAACAGATTGGCAACTTCAAGATAGACCCTCTAGTGCTTGCTTTGGCATCACATATACTAAAATTGGAATGATACAGAGAAGATTAGCATGGCCCCTGAGCAAGGATGACATGCAAATTCATGAAGCATTCCATATTTTAAAAAAATGAAAGCCTCACTCCTTTTGAGGAAAAAAAAAATAAGTGTGTAGCACCCTCTCAGAGTGTGGTACTCCTGGACCTTAAATCATTAATAATCCAAGAGCTAAGAATATAGCCTTGTGGCAAATTTGGTATTCAAAAATCATTATGCTTAATCTATACACACCAAGAAAACTGACTGTTTTCATGTTACATTCTGTTCTACATGTACTTTATGCTTATGGTAACTAGTAGATTTCAATGCATACTATGGATTGAAATTATAAACTTCTAAAGGAATTAAGTAAAGACAAAAATATATTCATATAATGTTATGCCAAAATGCCTTTAAAATCTGTACATGTATCTCTCTTTTTTAAAAAATAGAGTTGAAAAAGAAAAAAAAATTAAAAAATAAGATAAAGCCTTCAGGGCTTTTCTGAGGCCAAGGCTACCACCCTAAGATGGGTATGCTGAAAAGAATGATCATGTCTGAGTACATCATAATCAACTGTAGCAAAGATACGAAGGTTCCTTCTACTTCTGGACATAAATGGAAGGAAGTCCGACATGATAACAAGGTTACTTGGCAGGTCTGCTGGATAGAGAATATTCAAGGTTCTATCAAATACATAATAAATCCCAGTTCATGAATCAACGGTGAGAAAGTCTGGCATAAGTATGAGACTGCTCAGCATTTGAAGAAGTGTGTGGAAAAGATCCAAAATCGGTATCAGGAAGACTGGAAGTCCAACGAGATGAAAGTTCAGCAGAGCGTTGTAGCATTGTACTTCATTGATAAGGTTGCTCTGAGAACAGGTAATGAGAAGGAAGGAGAGACAGCAGACACTGTGGGTTGTTGTTCATTTAGAGTATAACACATCAGTCTACACCCAGAATTGAATGGTCAGGAAGGAGTATGTGGTGGAATTTGACTTTCCTGGGAAGGACTCAGTCAGATACTATAACAAAGTTCTAGTCGAGAAATGAGTTTTTAAAAAACTTACAACTATTTATGGAGAACAAGCAGCCTGAGGATGATCTTTTCGATCGACTTAACACTGGTGTTCTAAATAAGCATCTTCAAGATCTCATGGAGGGTTTGACTGCCAAGGTGTTCTGTACCTTCAATACCTTCATCACTCTGTAGTAACAGCTTAAAGAATTCACAGCCCTTGATGAGAATGTACTAGCAAAAATTCTTACAACCATGACAATCGAGCTGTTGCAATTCTTAGTAACCACTAGAGGGCGCCACCAAAGACCTTTGAGAAGTCAATGATGAACTTGAAGTCTAAGATTGATGCCAAGAAGGGTCATCTAGCAGATGCTTGAAGGGACCTGAAAAGTGCTAAGACTGGTGCCAAAATCATGAAGGATGCAAAGACCAAGAAGGTAGTAGAGTAAAAAAGAAGGCTGTATGGTGACCAGAAAAGAAGCTGATGAAGTTGAAAGTTCAAGCCACAGATCGAGAGAACAAACAAATTGCTTTGGGAACCTCCAAACTCAATTATCTGGACCCTAGCATTACAGTAGCTTGGTGCGAAAAATGGGGGCTCCCAATTGAGAAGATTTACCAGAGGGAGAAGTTTGCTTGGGCCACTGATATGGCTGATAAGGACTACGAGTTTTGACCAGTCTCAACAGGGGTTCTGTGGAAAGAGACAATGTGGTTTGGGGAAGATAGATAAACTGAGACTCACTTGCCCTCACACCTGAGGGAGAGGCCACAAGTCTTTGCAAAAAGACAGACCTGGAAATATTATAAAGGAGAGCTCAGGCAGTTGTCCTATGGACAACTTGTTTAAAAATATTTTAGACATCAAAATTCTAGCTGCATGATTTATTTTAAATTTTGTTCTTATTTTCAAGAGAACAAGTGGATGGGACTTTGTCAGCATCTTGCCAGGCAAATTCAGTTTTGCTGCAATGTTTGGATTCTCTTAGCTACTGTATGCGAAGTCTGATTATATTGGTGCATTTTTACAGTTAGGGTTTTGTAATAATTTCTATATTTTAATCGAACCAAATTCCTAAACTTTCTCCTATCCCCTATTTTAGGTATTTAAAATTAAGTAGAATGAAACAAAAACCCAGCGCACCTATGAAAGCTGTAATTCTATCACCATGGGAATCAGTTTTCATTAAATTTGAAGCAGTTGTAACATTGACAGTGTTTTGGTTCAGGCAGCTATTCACAAAAAAGCATGATAGAAAAATATTTCCTGACTTGAGTGTTTCTTTTTAAATGTGAATTTTTATTTTGTTTTAATTATTTTAAAACATTTAAGCCTTCTTCATGATCTGAGAGATCATGTAGCTTGGGGTTGGGGAGGAATGAAGGGCTAGTGAGTCTAAGAACAATGGAAAAAAAAAACAATGACTGAAATCATTTTCCCATCATCCTTTGTTCTGATCATGTTTTTGTACCCTTTAGGAAATCCATCCTTTTATTTGAAAACCCCAGTCTTTCATTTGAAATATTTTATTAGGTCAATAAATTTAGAGGAAAATGAGCTTATGCTTCAAAAAACAAACAAACAAAAATACAAAAACAAAAAGGGAAAAAATCAGTATTTTAGGGTTTTTATTTTCTCTTTTGTATTTGTGTTAAAAATGGAAAAGACATAAAAAGAAAAATTTTAATGTGAAAACTTTTTTTGTTATAATCATTAGTTTTAGAGGCAGTGTTATTTTAGTGTGTGTGCAGAGTCCATTTCCACATCCTTCCTCAAGTATCTTTTATTTTTATCATGAATTCCCCTTTAATCAACTGTAGGTTATTTTAAACAAACTGCTACAACTTAAAAAAAAGAAAAAAGAAAAAAGAAAAAGGAGCTATAGCAGCAGATCCTACTATAGATACTACTACAAAAGCCTATACTCAACAAAACTGGAAAATCTAGATGAAATAGATGTTTTTCTATTTCATATACCAAAGGTAAAGTACCATATACCAAAGTTAAATCAAGAGCAGGTAAACTATCTGAACAGGCCCATATCCTATAAGGAAATAGAATATGTCATTAAAAACCTCCCAACCAAGAAAAATCCCAGAGCCAGATGAATTTTGTGCAGAATTCTACCAGACCTTCAAAGACCTGATACAATATTCCTCAAACTATTCTGAGGGATCCTAAGGCCTTTTACCATCTTACACCCTTCTTACAGCTTCCTCTTCCCACTGAGTGTCTTACAACTCTCTTCTCTCACTAAGGGCCTTTGTGGTCCAACACTTTTCAAGGAGTGGTTCAACCTTATCTGGGAAGCCCCTGGATTGCAGGGAAAGAGCATTGATATATAACCCATGCAGGCACCATTAACAGCACTTTGTGGAAAGAAGTGTCTAATCTGGGCAGCCCTGGAATGTAGGGCATAGGTCCTGAGATGCAACCCATGTTGGCAGCAGCCAATCAATTTAAAAGTCACCTAAACCCACCAATACTTGCATGCCTAGTCACCATCACTATAGCCCACCCATTACAAAGTATATAAAAACTATACTGACTGAGGGCTTGAGGTTGCCTCTCCTCTAGATGTAGGTCACCCCAGTGCACTGAACCAATAAATCTCTTGCTTTTGATCCTAATCTCTAGTCTCATTCACAGGAGTCTCAAATTGGTAAGACTCAATTTGGATCTTACAATTCCATAGAATAAAAACAGAAGGAACACTGCCTAATTCATTCTATGAAGCCACAATTATTTTGATACCTATACAACAAATGGACCCAACCAAAAAAGAGAATTTCAGGCCAATCTCACTTATGAATATCAATACAAAGATGCATAATTATATTCTTGCAACCTGAATCCAAGAACACATCAAAACCATCATTCACCATGGTCAAGTAGGCTTCATCCCAGGGATGCAGGTTGGTTCAATATGTGAAAATCCATTAACATGATACTTTTATAAACAAACACAATGAAGAAATCACACAATCATCTTCTTAGATGCAGAAAAAGCATGTGATAAAATACAACACCCCTTCATGTTGAAAATATTGGAGATATTCAAGGCCCATACCTAAACATGATCAAAGGAATTTACTGCAAACAAACAGCTAATATCAAATTAAATGGAGATATACTTGAAGCAAACCCACTAACATTAGGAACATGACAAGAATGCCCACGATTTCCATATCTATTCAATATAGTACTCAAAGTGCTAGCTAGAACCATAAGACAACAAAAATAAATAAAGGAGATACAAATTAGCAAAGAAGAAATAAATGTATGTATCACTATTTGCAGATGATATGATGATATATATAAGTGATCCCAAATAAAATAAAATACAATCCCAAATCAAAACCAGTGAACTTCTCCAGCTGATAAACAACTTCAGCAAAGTGGCCAGATACAAAATTAACTCAAATCAGTAGCCTTCCTTTATACAAAAGATAAACAGGCTGAGAAAGAAATTAGGGGAACAACTCCCTCCACAATAACCACAAATAATATAAAATATTTTGAGGCAACTCTAATCTAACAGGTGAAAAATTGCTATGACAATAACTTCAAGTCTCTCAAGAAAGAAATTGAAGATCTCAGAAAATGGAGAGATCTCCCATGCCCATGGTTTGGCATAATTAACATAGTAAAAGTGGCCATACTACCAAAGGCAATCTACAGATTCAATGCACTTCCCATAAAAATCTTAATAGAATACCTCAAAGAAATAAAAAAAAGCAATTCTCAAATTCATCTGGAAAGGCAAAAAACTCAGAATAGTGAAAACAATTCTTAGTAATAATGGAATGGTTTGGAGAATCACCATCTGACCTCAATCTCTAACAGAGGTCTATAGTGATTGAAACTGCATTGTATTTGTACAGAGACAGACAGGTTTATCAATAGGATGTAATAGAATACCCAGAAATAAAACCACACACTTATTCAGACTTGATCTTTGACAAAGAAGCCAAAAACATACAATGGTCAAATGAAAGCGTCTTTAGTAAATCATGCTGGTCTAATTGGCTGTCTATTTTTAGTATAATAAAAATTAGCCCATATTTGTCACCTTGCACAAAGCTCAAGTCCAAGTGGATCAAGGTTCTCAACATAAAACCACGTACACTCAATTTAATAGAAGGGAAAGAAGAAAAGATTCCTAAACTCATTGGCACAGGAGGAAAATTTCTAAACAGAACTCTAATGGTGCAGCTCTAAGATTAAGAATAGATAAATGGGACCTCATGAAACTAGAAAGATTCTGTAAGGCAGAAAAAAAACACAGTCAATAAGAGAAATTGGCAACCTACAGATTGGGAAAAACTTCACTAACCCCACATCTGATAGAGGGCTAATATCCTAAATAAACAAATAACTCAAGAAGCTAACCACCAAAAATCAAGTAACCAAATTAAAAATATGGGGTGTAAAACTCACAACAGAGGAATCTCCAATGGAAGAGAAGCACCTAAAGAAATGTTCAAAGTCTTTATTGATCAGAGAAGTGCAAATCAAAACAATTCTGAGATTGCTCCTTACATCTATCAGAATGGCCAAGATTAAAACCTCAGTGTGGAGAAAGAGGAACACTTCTCCATTGCTGGTGGAATTGTAAACCTGTACAAATACTCTGGAAAGCAATTTGGAGGTTCCTCAGTAAATTGAAAATAAATCTACCTGAAAACTCTTTAATACCACTCTTGAAAATATACCCAAAAGATGCCACACCACTCCACAGGGGCACATGTTCCACTAAAGCTTATAGTGGCCTTATTTGTGATAGTCAGAAGTTGGAAACAGCTCAGATGATTCATGACAGAAGAATGGATACAGAAATTGTGGTTCATTTACAGACTGGAATACTACTCAGCTATTAAAAATGAGGTCATCCTGAGTTTTTCAGACAATTGGATGGAACTAGAAAATATCCTGAGTGAGTTGACTCAGACCCAAAAGGACATGCACATTATGTACTCACTCATAAGTGGATATTAGCCAAAAAAGTACAGAATACCCAAGATACAGTACACAGAACTCAACAAGGTCAACAAGCTAAAGGGCCCAGGTGAGGATGCTTCAGTCTCATTTTGGAAAGAAAAGAAAGCAACTACAAGAGGGGAGAGAGGGAGAAGCCTGAGAGGCAAAAGGGATGGGGTGGGGGAAGAGGGCAACATGATTTGGTACTGGATTAGAGAAAAGGACTGAATTCCTGAGGACTAGCAGAAAGAATGAAAACAGACAACCTCTGGAGGTAAGAGATTGGAAGGACACACTAGAATGTCCCAGAAATCTGGGAGGTGGGAGATTCTCAGGACTCAAAGGAAGGGACCCAAATAAAATGCTCTACAGCGGAGAGAGGCAACTTATAGAGCCCACATTCAGGAGGAAGACAGTGCTTCAAGTAATGAGGTTGCTCTCCTACAGTAAAAACTCTGACCTATAATTGTTCTTATCTAAAAAACTGCAAGGATGGAAATCAAGAAGAGCCTGGGGGGAAAAAAAGGTCTAGTGACAGGCCCAAAGTGAGATCCAGCTCAAGGGGAGGTCCCAAGGTCTGACACTGTTACTGAGGCTATGGAGGGCTCACAAAAAAAGGACCTATCATGACTGCCCTCTGAAAAACCCAACAAGCATATAAAAGAGTCAGATGCAGATATTTGCACCCAACCAATGCTGATGCCTGTGGTTGAATTAGGGAAAAGCTGGAAGAAGGTGAGGAGGAGAGCCATCCTGTAAGAGGCCCAGCAGTCTCGATTAACTTGGACCCCCAAGATCTCTCAGACACTGGATCACCAACAAGGCATCATACACCTGCTGAATGAGGCGTCCAACACATATACAGCAGAGGACTGCCAAGTCTGGATTTAGTCATAGAACATGCACCTAAACCCCAAGAGACTGGAGGCCTCAGGGAGTTTAGAGGTCTTGTGGGGTGAGTGGGGTAAGGACATCCATGTAGAGACAGGGTGGTGGGGAGACTGTGGAACAATTGGAGGGTGAACCAGGAGGGGAATTAAAACTTGAGTGTAAAGAAAAAAAAAGATGGCTGAGGCCTCTGAGAAGTCTTGCAAGATCTCTCCCACCTGAGCCCACAGTAAGGCCAAAGCCTGCCACATACCCTACAGGCTGTCCTGGGAGGGAAGACCTGGTGATCTCCTGGGCAGATAACTCGGTGCACTCTGGAATTGGGTCCTTTCTGGCCCAGGGAGAGGGACTGGTGATTACCATCAACTCAGGACTTGCCTGCAAACAGCTGAGCTCCCAGAGCAGCTTCTCAAGGGCTCTCCCATCTGAACTCACAGAGACATAAAGGGAGTTCTGCAATCAGAGCTCACTGCCTGCCTACAAAGAGCCAAACACCCAGAAGCAATTTCCTTCCTGAGCCCACAGGCCCTCAGATCCACAGAAGAGACGGGCTCCAGTCAGAGACAACAAGATCACCTATAATCACAGATAACAAGATGACCAGAAACATACAGGAAGCCTACAGAACTTAAAATATATTGAACCAGAAAAGAAATTCTTCCTGACACATAATAGTCAAAACTCTGAATATTCAAAACAAAGAAAGAATCCTAACAGATGTAAGGAAAAAACGACAAGTAACATATAAAGGCAGACCAATCAGAATTATACCAGACTTCTCAACAGAGACTCTGAAAGCTAGAAGGTACTGGACAGACATCATACAGATGCTAATGGAACATAAATACCAGCTCAGGTTACTATATCCAGCAAAATTCTCCATCACCATAGCTGGAGAAACCAAAATACTCCAGGAAAAAACTACATATACACAATTTCTTTTCACAAGTTGAGCCCTACAAAGGATGATAGATGGAAAAACCCAACACAAGGAAAAAATCTGAACACAAGGAAAAGCAAAAAAATAATCGTGAAAGGAAACCAAAACAAGAAAAGCACACAAACATAAGTCTACTCCTAAGAACAAAAATAACAGAAAAAAAGAATCACTATTCCTTAATATCTCTTAACATAAATGGACTCAATTCTTCAATAAAGAGACTTAGACTATCAGACTGGAAACATAAACAAGATCCATATTTTTGCTGTATACAGGAAACTCATCTCAGAGACAAAGACAGACACTATCTCAGAGTAAAAGGCTGGGGAAAAAAAAAACTTCAAAGCAAATGGTCCCAGGGAACAAGCTGGAGTAGCTATTCTAATATCAAACAAAATAGATTTTCAACCAAAAGTTATCAAAAAAGATAAGGAAGGGCACTTTTTACTCATCACAGAAAAATCTATCAAGATGAACTCTCAATCTTGAACATCTATGCTCCAAGTACGAGGGCACCCACATTTATAAAAGAAATCCTACTTGAGTTCAAAGTATATATTACACCACCCACAATAATAGTGGGAGACTTCAACACCTCACTCTCATCAATGGACAGATTATAGAGGCAGAAACTAAACAGAGACACAGCAAAACTAGAAGAGGTTATGAACCAACTGGAATTAACAGACAGCTACAGGACATTTCATCCCAAAACAAAAGAATACACTTTTTTCTCAGCATGCATTGGTACCTTCTCCAAAATTGACCATATAGTAATTCACAAAACAGGCCCCCATCAGATTCAAGAAGACTGAAATACTCACACGCACCCTATCAGATCACCATGGATTAAGGCTTGTCTTTATTAACAACAAAGACAATAAAAGCCCACATACACACAGAAACTGAACAACGCTCTGCTCAATGATAACATGGTCAAGAAAGAAATAAAGAAAGAAATTAAGATTTTTTTTGGAATTTACTGAAAATGATAGCACAATATACCCAAACTTATGCGATGCAAAGAAAGCAGTATTAATAGGAAAACTCATAGTTCTGAGTGCCTCCAAAATGAAACTAGAGAGAGCATACACTAGCAGCTTGACAGCATACCTAAAAGCTCTAGAGAAAAAAGAAACAGATATACCCAAGAGGAAATAATCAAACTCAGAGCAGAAATCAACCAAATAGAGACAAAAAGAACTACATAAAGAATCAACAAAACCAAGAATTGGTTCTTTGAGAAAAATCAACAATATTGATAAACACTTAGCCAGACTAACTAGAGGTCACAGAGAGAGTTATCCAAATTAACAAAATCGGAAATAAAAGGGGAGCCATAACAACAGAAACTGAGGAAATTCAAAAAATTATCAGATCCTACTACAAAAGCCTGTACTCAACAAAACTGGAAAGTCTGGAGGAAATGGATAAAGTTTTAGACAGTTACCAGGTACCAAAGTTAAATTAGGATCAGATAAACCACCTAAAAAGTCCTATAACGGTTGGGGCGGGGAACATAGACTACAAGCTGCATAGAGACAGAGAGGCAAAAGGGTAGAGGACATAGAGACAGACTTAGGGAGCCATGGAAGCCAAGCTGCCCAGAGGACCTCCTGATCCGAAACTTTCCTGCCTTCTTCATCTTCTGATTCCCTAAACCTTGTGTGGAAGCACGACCCATTGGTCCACCCCAGTTGGCACCTGCACAGGGCCCAGGGTAAGGAGAAAAGGGTTCATCAACAGTTCCAAAATTAGGAGGCACCTTATCTTCTCCAATACATTCTAGGATATTCTGGTCTCCGTGGTCCTTTGGCAGAGGAAGCTGATGGTCCATCTTGGGTTCCCGAGAGTCTTGCCAAACACTCCCAGGTTACAAAAGCGATGGCTACATCATAAGCGCCAGAAGTTGAGGATGCAGAAGATGATGAGTTTCAAGGCACAGCAGAGCCCAAAGCGTCTATCCAGTCTACCCAGAAGCGTCTGCTCCAGACTTGGAAACAGATTAAACACTTTACTGCTGAAGGAATTTGAGTGGTCAAGGACAAAGGGCAGTGTGTTTCTCCTACTCGCTTATTTTCAGCGGTTCTGGCATTATTCTCTACCCCGACAGTAGAAAATGTGGGAGTCTATTGGGCTTAGGTAAAAGATCCCACTTTGGTCTACCCAGTCATGTGGGAGGATTCAGCAACTAGGGTGTTTACTAATGATATAGTGTTTCTGACAGTCCTAATATTTCTCATGGGCTGCCTTGCACTGAGCTCCATCATTCCTATTTGTCACTGGAGGGTCACTTGGATAACTCTAATCCAAGTTATCCAATAAGCTTGTGTCTTTGAGGTACAGGAGAGTTTTTTAAACATAATCAATTTACCCATCATTTTAGTTTATCAGTATGCAATGAGAATCCTGTGCACTGGTTTTCAGAATGGAATTCCAACTCCATGGTTCTAAACAATTCTGTGCTTCTGAATGGATGGCTTAAGGTGCTTGTCAACTTGTCTTGGAGATATCCACCTAGTCTGGATGAAGATAGCTTCTCAGGTGCTGAGGGCCATTCAGGAGGAATGACAAATGGCTTTAGGACTCATGGAATTTGGCCCACAGGTTACCACAGCCACATAGGTGAGCCTTGGTAAGGCACAGCCCCAAGGACCACGTGTCCTGAGGACTTCCTGCGGTTACAGAGTTCTGCTCTTCTTGCTGCCCTCACATCCCTCTTAATCTAAGAATTGTATGAAAACTCTAAGGGGGCTTCCAGCCCCTCACTGGGCAGTATCTCTGTCACTCACAAAACTAATGTTTAGTATCTTTCAGGCATTGTTGATGGAGCAGATTAATGATTCACTAATCACCCTAGGAAAGAGTTTATGGATGTAGGTTGTCAGCAATGACCAACCGCTCTTAGAAAGCATTTGGAAAAATAAAGTTGTTAGTGAAACTAGGTTGAGATATTTTTGCTAGTGGCTTTGATGTAAAAAAATCTTAGGGAACAACCTAAAGTTCAGAAAGGCCAGTTTTATTAGTTATGCTAGGGACCCTTTATGGTCAGGGAACAATGGCAGCACTGGCTAACGTGAGTCTTACTGGGGTTGGACTGACTGGGATAATTGATTTCTTATACTCAGGTTTGCCCTCAGCTTCCTGATACAGTTTATTAAGAATTGCTGATGAGTATATACACATTTTAAGGATTTAAGGTAGATATGACTTATTTTCATATAAAAGTTTAGATTTGTGATTAAAAGATACTTACATGATTACTTTTAGAGACAAATAATAAAATAATTGCTCCTTTCTTTGTAACTGCAAATTACTGCCTGCCAGTCAGTGAAACTGGCTGAGAAAATTATCTTGTTTGCTCACACTTTGTTAATCTATACCACGTTGCTTAGCTAAGAATGTAAGTGGGTTTTAGGGAATAATTGGTTTTCATTACCTGTACTATGTGATGTTTCTTGTAAAGGTATTGGAAAACACACTTTTTCATAATCATTCATCAGAAGAAAACTGAAAGGTAATCACATTGAGCTGCATACTACTGGAAAGATTTTGCTGGGATATATAAGTGGTGGAAGAAAGAATAAAGTATTAGAGTTGTAACACCCCCCCCCCCAAAATGTCCTATAACACCTAAAGAAATAGAAACAATCATCAAAACCTCCAAATCAAAGAAAGTCCAGGACCTGATGGGTTTAGTGGAGAATTCTATCACACTTTGATAGAAGACCTAATACCTGTACTCCCTGAACTATTCAACAAAATAGAAACAGAAAAAACACTACCCAACTCATTCTTCAAAGCCACAATTACATTCATACCTAAACCACACAAAGACACTACAAAGAAAGAGAACATCAGACCAATTTGTCTCCTGAACATTGATACAAAAATACTCAATAAAATTCTTGCAAACCGAATCCAAGAACACATCAAAACAACCATCCACCATGTTCAAGTAGGTTTTATTCTAGGGGTACAGGGATAGTTCAATGTATGGAAATCCATCAACATAAACCACCATGTAAACAAACTCAAAGAAAAAAAAACCCACATGATCCTCTCACTAGATGCTGAGAAAGCATTTGAAAAAATTCAACACCCATTCATAATAAAAGCCTTGGAAAGATCAGGAATCCAGGGCCCATTCCTAAACATAATAAAACCAATATGCAGCAAACCAGTAGTCAACATCAAACTAAGTAGAGAGAAACTTGAAGAAATCCCATTAAAATAAGGGACGAGAGAAGGATGTCCACTGTCCCTCTACCTATTCAATATAGTACTGGAAGTCCTGGCCAAAGCAATTAGACAACAAAAAGACGTCAAAGGGATTCACATTAAAAAGGAAGAAGTCATAATATCTCTATTTGCAGATGATATGATAGTATACTTAAGTGACCCCCCCCCAAAAAAAACCCACCAGAGAACATTTACAGCTAATAAACAACTTGAGCAAAGTGGCTTGATATAAAATTAACTCTAACAAATCAACCACCTTCCTATACTCAAAAGGTAAACAGGCTGAGAAAGAAATTAGAGAATCAACACCCTTCACAATAGTCAAAAAGACTATAAAATACCTTGAGGTGACCCTAATCAAGCAAGAAAAGGATCTGTATGACAAGAACTTCAAGACTCTGAAGAAGGAAATTGAAGAAAATCTCAGAAGATGGAAAGATCTCCCATGCTCATGGATTGGAAGGATCAACATTGTAAAAAATGGCCATCTTTCCAATAGAAATCTACAGATTCAGTGAAATATCCATCAAAATTGAAATCAAATCTCCATAGAATTATAAAGAGCAA
Organism: Micromys minutus; assembly: GCF_963924665.1. Lineage (NCBI taxonomy): Eukaryota > Metazoa > Chordata > Mammalia > Rodentia > Muridae > Micromys > Micromys minutus. The sequence goes on along the minus strand of NC_137981.1, from coordinate 6,089,333 downwards.
TTTGCAAATTCATCTGGAATAACAAAAAGCACAGAATAGTGGCATTTATTCTCAGGAATAAAACTTTTCTGGGCGAATCACTATCCCTGATCTCAAGCTATATTGCAGAGCAATTGTAATAAAAACCACATGGTACTGGTACAGAGATAGCCAGGTAGATCAATGGAAGAGAATTGCAGACCTAGAAATGAACCCACACACCTATGGTCACTTGATCTTTGACAAAGTGGTAAAAACTTTCAATGGAAAAAGGAGAGCCTCTTCGACAAATGGTGTTGGTTCAACTGGCAGTCACCATGCAGAAGAAAGTAATCAATCCTTTCCTATCTCCTTGTACAAAGCTCAAGTGCAAGTGTATCAAAGACATCTACATAAAACAAGGTACACTGCAACTATTAGAAGGGAAAGGGGGGAAGATCTTAGAACACATAGGCACAGGGGAAAATTTCCTGAACAGAACACAAATGGCTTATGCTCTAAGATCAGGAATCGACAAATGGGACCTCATGAAGCAAGGCTTTATGTAAGGTCTGTCAGATATTCTGTGTCAGAAGGCTGACGATGATGCTCAAGTGTTGTAAAGAATATTGGGGACTGTCCAGGCCATCACCTGTCTGTCAATTCTTAGTCTTGAAAGCTGTTGGTTGCACTTCCTTTTACTCATGTAATATTTATTTCTTCTCAGGTCTCTGGTGGAGATGAAGACTAAAATTTTTAGAAGATATTTTTAAGTTAAGATGTTTTCGGGTTAATAAAGGTAACTATGATAATATTAATTTAGATGCAAAACTCTGAACTCACCAAAATAAGATAGATAATAGAATACTTTCCCCTGAATTGACAAATACAAACAGACTAAACTTTTTTTTATTTAAACAACTTTATTTTAAAAAACATAGATAAATGGACAGATTTTTAAAAGCATTTTGCATTAAAATATATGAATGTATTTTTGTCAGTACTTGATTTTTTTAAGGTTTGATTGTATGCATTGTAATCTTACTAGTTACAATGAGCATAAAGTATATGAAAAATAAAATGTAACATTAAAATAGTAAAAGTTTCCTTGGTATGTAAAGATTAAACACAATAAGTTTTAAATACCAAGAATTGCCACAAGGCTACATTCTTAGCTCTTGAATTATTAATGATTTAAGGTCTAGGTGTACCACACTCTGAGAGGGTGCTATACAATTTTTTTTAAAGAAGGACTGAGGCTTCCACTTTTTTGGCCTTTCTTTTTATTTATTTATTTATTTATTTATTTATTTATTTATTTATTTATCTTGAGCTTCATATGGTATGTGAGTTGTTTCTTGGGTATTAAGAGCTTTGTAGGGCTAGTATCTAACTATCAGCGAATGCGTATTATGTTTACTCTTTTGTGACTGGTTATTTTACTCAAGGTGACATTCTCTAGATTCATTCATTTGCCTAGGAAATTAGTAAAATCATTGCTTCTAATAGCTAAGTAGTACTCCATTGTGTAAATTACCACAATTTATGTATCCATTTCTCTGTTGATGAACATCGGGGGTTCTTTTCAGCTTCTGGCCATTATAAATAAGGCTGCTATGAACATGGTGGAGCATGTGCCCTTGTTACTTCAGGATTATGCCCAGAAGTGGAATAACTGGGTCTTCAGGTAGTACTTTGTCCAATTTTCTGAGGAACCACCAGACTGATTTTCAGAGTGGTTGTACGAGCTTACAACCCCACCAACAGTAGTGTTCCTCTTTCTTCACATCCTCACCAGCATCTGCTGTCATTTGAGTTTTTTACCTTAGCCATTCTGACTATGTGAGGTGGAATCTCAGGGTTGTTTTGATTTGCATTTCCCTGATGACTAGGGATGTTGAGCATTTCCTTAGGTGCTTCTCAGTCATTTGATATTCTTCAGTTGATAATTCTTTGTTTAGCTCTGTATCACATTTTTAAATAGGATTGTTTGAATCTCTAGAGTCGAACTTCTTGAGTTCTTTGTACATATTGGATATTAGACTTCTATCGGATGTGAGACTGGTAAAGATCCTTTCCTAGTCTGTTAGCTGCAATTTTATTTTCTTGAAAGTGTCATTAGCCTTACAGAAACTTTGAAATCTCATTAAGCCCTATTTATAGATTCTTGATCTTAGGTCTTGGTGTTCTGTTCAGGAAAATTTCCCCTGTGCTTATGTGTTCTAAGGTTTTCACTGCTTTCTCTTCTAAAAGTTTCAGTGTACCTGGTTTTATGTGGAGATCTTCGTCCAATTGCATTTGAGGTTTTTGCAAAGAGATAGGAAAGAATCGATTTGCTTTGTTCTGCATGCTGACTGCCAGTTGAATCAACACTGTTGATATGTTGAAGAGGCTGTTCTTTTTCCATTGAATGTTTTCAGCTCCTTTGTCAAAGATCAAGTGGCCATACGTGTAAGAGTACATTTCTGGGTTTTCTATTCTGTTCCACTGATCTACCTGCTTATCTCTGTACAAGTACCATGCACTTTTTAACACAATTGCTTTGTAATAGAGCTTGAGGTCAGGGATGATGATTCCCATCCAAGATTTGTTGTTGACAATAGACTCCACTATTCTAGGGTTTTTGCTATTCCAGATGAATTTGCAAATTACTCTTTCCAACTCTATGAACAATTGAGTTGGAATTTTGATGGGGATTGCATTGAATCTGCAGATTGCTTTTGGTAAGATGGCCATTTTTACAATGTTGATCATTCTAATCCATGAGCATGGGGGATCTTTCCATTTTCTGAGATCTTCTTCAATTTCTTTGTTCAGAGATTTGAAGTTCTTGTCATACATGTCCTTCACTCTCTTAGTTAGGGTCACATCAAGGTATTTCATATTGTTTGTGACTATTGTGATGGGTATTTTTTTCCCTAATTCTTTTCTCAGCATGTGTGTCATTTGAGTGGAGGAATGCTATTGGTTTGTTTGAGTTAATTTTATGTCCAGCCACTTTGCTGAAGTTGTTTATCAGCTGTAGAAGTTCTCTGGTGGAATTTTTGGAGTCATTTAAGTATACTATCATGTCATCTGCAAATAGTAATATTTTGACTTCTTCATTTCTGATTTGTATCCCTTTGACTTTTTTTTTTAATCTGTCTTATCGCTCTGGCCAGGACTTCGAGTACTATATTTAATATATAATAGGAAAGTATGCAGCCTTGTCTACTCCCTGATTTTAGTGAGATTGCTTCAAGTTTTTCACCATTAAGTTTGATGTTGGCTGTTGGTTTGCTGTATATTGCTTTTATTATGTTTAGGTATGGGCCTTGGATTCCTGATCTTTCTAAAACTTTTAACATGAAGGAGTGTTGAATTTTGTCAAATGCTTTCTCAGCATCTAACGATAGGATCATGAGGTTTTTTTCTTTGAGTTTGTTTATGTAGTAGATTAAGTTGATGGATTTCCATAAATTGAACTATCCCTTCATCCCAGGGATGAAGCCTACTTGATAATGGGAATGATCATTTTAATGTGTTCTTGTATTCAGTTTGCAAGAATTTATTGAGTATTTTTAAATCAATGTTCATAAGGGAGGTTGGTCTGAAGTTTTCTTTCCTTGTAGGGTCTTTGTGTGGTTTGGGAACAAGTGTTATTGTGGTTTCATACAATGAGTTGGGTAGTGCTCCATCTGACTCTATTTTGAAGAAGTTTGGAAAGTATTAGTATTAGGTCGTCAATGAATGTCTGATAGAATTCTGTACTAAGCCCATATAGTTTTGGGCTTTTTTGTTTGGGAGGCTTTTGATAACTACTTTTGTTTCTTTAGGTGTTATGGAACTGATTAGATGATTTATCTGATCCTCATTTAACTTTGGTGTCTGGTATCTATCTAGAAATGTTTCCATTTCCTCCAGATTTTCCAGTTTTATTGAGGATAGGCTTTTGTAGTAGGATCTATTGATTTCTTGAATTTCCTCAGTTTCTCTTGTTATGTCTCCCCTTTTATTTCTGATTTTGTTAATTTGTATACTCTCTCTGTGCCCCCTAAAGTTAGCCTGGTTAATCGTTTATCGATGCTGTTAATTTTCTCAAAGAACCAGCTGCTGGTTTTGTTGATTATTTGTATGGTTCTTTTTGTTTCTACTTGGTTGGTTTCTGCTCTGGGTTTGATTATTTCCTACCATCTACTCCTTTTGGGTGTATCTGCTCCTTTTTCTTCTAGCACTTTCAGCTGTGCTGTCAAGGTGCTAGTGTATGTTCTCTCCAGCTTCTTTTTGGAGGCACTAGAACTGTGAGATTTCCATTTGTACTGCTTTCATTGCATCCCATAGGCTTGGGTATGTTGTGCTTTCATTTTCATTACATTCCAAAAAATTCTTATTTTTTTTATTTCTTCTTTGACCTTGTTATCGTTGAGTAGAGCATTGTTCAGCTTCCATGTGTATGTGGGCTTTTTGTTGTCTTTGTTGTTATTAAAGACTGTCTTCGTGATCTGATAGGATGCATGGGAGTATTTTGATCTTCTTGTATTTGTGACTGATATGATCAATTTTTAAAAAGATGCCATAAGGTGCTGAGAAGAAGGTGTATTCTTTTGTTTTAGGATGAAATGTTCTATAGATGTCTGTTAATTCCATTTGGTTTATAACCTCTGCTTGTTTCACTGTGTTTCTGTTCAGTTTCTACTTCCATAATCTGTCCATTGATGACAATGGAGTGTTGAAGTCTATCACTAATATTGTGTGTGATGCAATTTATGTTCTGATCTTTAGTTGGTTTTCTTTTACGAATTTGGATGATCTTGTATTTGGAGCATAGATGTTTAGGATTGAGTATTCATCTTGATAGATTTTTTTCTGTAAGGTGTAAAAAGTATGCTTTCTTATCTTTTTTTGATAACTTTTGGTTGAAAATCTATTGTGTTTGATATTAAAATGGCTACCCCAGCATGATTCTTGGGGCCATTTTCTTGGAAGTTTTATCCTAGCATTTTTCTCTCAGGTAGTGTTTATCTTTTTTTTCTGAGATGAGTTTTCTGTATTCAGCAAAATACTGGATCCTGTTTATGTATCCAGTCTGATAGTCTATGTCTCTTTATTGTGGAATAGAATCCATTGATGTTAAGAGATATTAAGGAATAGTGATTGTTGTTTCCTCTTATTTTTGTTGTTAGAGGTAGAAATTATGTTTGTGTTTCTTTTAGTTTTCTTGATTAGTTATTTTCTTGCTTTTCCTAGGGTGTAGTTTTCCTCCTTGTTTTGTACTATCCATTGTACGGCTGAATTTGTGGTGAGTTATTGTGTAAATTTAGTTTTGTCCTGGAATATCTTGGTCTCTCCAACTATTGTAATTGAGAATTTTGCTGGATATAGTAACCTCGGCTGGCATTTGTGTTCTCTTAGAGTCTGTATGATGTCTGTCCAGAATCTTCTAGCTTTCATAGTCTCTGTTGAGAAGTCAGTGTAATTCTGATTGGTCTGCCTTTATATATTACAAGTTTTTTTCCCCTTACTGCTTTTAGTATTCCTTTTTTTATTTTGAAAATTTGCAGGTTTGACTATTGTGTGTTGGGAGAGTTTCTCTTCTGATCCAATCTATTTGGAGGTCTGTAGGCTTCTTGTATGCTCATGGTCATCTTGTTCTTAAGGTTAGGGAAGTTTTCTTCTATAATTTTGTTGAAGATATTTACTGTGCCTTTTAGTTGATTTTTTTCCCATCTTCTGCACCTATTATCCTTATGTTTGGTCTTCTCATTGTGTCCTAGATCTCCTGGACATTTTGGGTTAGGAGCTTTTTGATTTTTGCATCTTCTCTGACTATTTTGTCTGTGCTTTCTACATTGTCTTTGGCCCCTGAGATCCTCTCTTCTATCTCTTTAGTCTGTTGATGATGCTTGCATCTGTAACTCCTGATTTCATTTTTAGGTTTTCTATCTCTAGGGTTGTCTCCTTTTGTGATTCCTTTATTGTTTCTATTTCTGTTTTTAATTCTATCATATGTTTTGTTGTGGGTTTTTTTTTTTTTTTTTTTTTTTTTTTTTTTTTTGTAGTTCTCTGAGTGATTTCTCCTGGTTCTCCTGTAATTGTTTAAGGGATTTATCCACGTGCTTCATAAGATCTCCATCTTCATCATGAAGTATGATTTCAAATCTAAGTCTTTTTTTTTTTCTAGTGTGTTTGGCAATTCAGTACTTGCTGTGCTAGGAGAGCTGGTTCTGATGTTGCCAGGTTTTCTTGGTTTCCTTTGCTTAGGTTCTTTCGCTTTTCTCTTGCCATCTTGTTATCTTCAATTATAGGTGATCTTGTTGTCACTAACTTGCACTTGTCTCTTCTGTGGATCTGAGGGCCTGTGGGCTCAGGAAGAAAATTGCTTCTGAGTGTTCGGCTTTTTGTGGACAAGCAGTGAGTTCTGATAGCAGAGAGTCAGTTTTGTCTTGTGGGTTCAGGTATGGGAGCTCTTGTGAGGCTGTTCTGAGAGTTCAGCCCTCTGCCCACAGGTCCTGAGTCTTACTGGCAGAGACCTTGTCCTTTCCCTATACCAAAAAGTACCCATTTCCAGAGAACACAATATTCTCTGCTCTCTGAAAATTTCTGGTGTGACCTCCTCAGGCCTATGTCTCAGAATCACCTCTGGTCCAGGTGTAAAAACACTGTGGAGCATATCTTTGTGCACCACCATTTCCCAGGCAGATCCAGAGACCCGATGACAGAGGCCGGGCCCTCACTGTGGGCAGGGAAGGACCCTTTTCCAGGGAGCACATCAAAACACTCTGTACTCTGGGTATTTATGGCATGACCTCACCGAGCTTGAGTCCCAGGCTCTCTGCTGGTCCAGGTGGAAATACACCTGTGCATCTGGTTTGCATGCACAAACTTTCCAGGCATATCCTGATTCTAAACTTTATTTTTAATAAAAAAATTGTTTCTACTTAGAAGCATTCTGAATGTCAACAAAACAGCCACATTTTTTAAGTTTTATTGTTTGCAATTACAGAGTGGTATTCAGTTAACGGAACAACAAGTATCTTCATATAAGCTGCATCAGAGACAACTGAAGATAAAAGCAAAACAAAACAAAACAAAAAACCCAAACCAACCAAACTACTGTCCCCAAATATAACTAATTGGTGCTGTACACCAACAAGAACCTGCTTTAAATTTCCATGCCAATTTACACCCCCCAGACTGTACCAGATCAGGCTAGTGGCTATTGAAAATACCACCATGACAGAGCTATCTAAAGACACATTTGGTGGTGTGTTAACTATCCAAAAAAAAAAAAAAAAGACACTGTACACCGTTATATTTCAATTTTTTATTTAAAAGAGTAAGATGTGTATAGGGTCGGGGGGTTAAATGCTTTATAGACCAGAAAAAAAATGTGCTAGAACCAACTTCTTCATCATCTTCGTTTCATCTTCATCTTCCTCTTCTTCCTCCTCTTGCTCATCCTCTTCATTCTCCTCATCATCTTCCTCTTCCTTCTTTTCCTTGCTCTTTTCAGCCTTGACCACCTCCATTTTTGCTGTATCTGGTTTTCCTTTAGCTCTGTAGGCAGCAATATTCTTCCCGTACTTATTCAGCTTGGCGGCCTTCTTCTCATAGGGCTGCTTGTCATCCGCGGCAGTGTTGTTCCACATCGCCCCGAGTTTCTTTGTGACATCATCAATGCATAAGCCAGGATGCTCACCTTTGAGTTTTGGGCAGTACTCAGAACAGAACAAGAAGGTCAAAGGAGGCCTCTTGAATGCATTGGGATCCTTGAACTTCTTTTTGGTCTCCCCTTTGTGGGGGGATGTAGGTTTTCACTTCTCTTTCATAATGAGGCTTGTCAGCCTTTGCCATGACTTCAAATTTCCCTCTTTCTTTAGCAGACATGGTCTTCTAGCTCTCTGAGTGCTTCTTGGAGAACTCTGAGAAGTTGACAGAAGCATCCACGTGCTTTTTCTTGTGCTCCTCCCAGCAGGTTTGCACAAAGGATACATATGAGGATATTTTGCCTCTCAGCTTCTTAGGCTCTCCTTTGTCTGTGTTTAGTTGATTTTCTACTGTGAGGCACAGGGCACTTGTCCTGGCGCTGTCTTGATCCAGACTGGACTTTTTAAATGTAACTCTAACCTAACAATTTTCATAATTGTTCCTACTCTATGCTGTTTATTATCAAACAATATACATACAAAATAGCCTTTTTATTAAGACAAAAGAGAGAACTCTTGAGGTTTGGTCTATTGCTATGTATTGTAATGATAAATAATTGTTCTGGTTGCCTCAGGGATAAGGAGAATACTGTGTGTCCTTGCTCCTTAATTTAAAATTATGGGTTGAATATAGATGCCTTAGAGCCTGTAGCTGAGCAGAAGATAGGTAGGCTGGGCTTTGATTCCCAGGCTTGGGGTCTGAGGAGAGATTGTGAAGAGAGGAGAGAGGAGTAAAGAAGACACCATAGGGTAGGTGAATCATCAGAACATGGCCATGGGGGTCACCCAGTGGGACTAAGAGCAACCCAGGGGGAGCATGGCAAGTTGCATCTCAGGGTTAATGACTGGAAAATAGACGAAATAGCATAAAGAGTTGCTATCTGCCCAGCTCTAGTGCCTTAAGGCTAATTATAAATTTATTTGGAAACTAAATGATCAAGTGAGGGTTTGAAACTCCCAGTTAAATTTTAGTACAACACACCACTTCTCTTTTTTAATTAAAAACATTTAATTAAACAATTTTTTATACAAAACATTCCAGTGACTGTTTTCCCTTCCTCTTCTCCTCTTAGCTCCCCCACGTCTCTTTTTCTCCAAATCTACTTTCCCTGCATTTTGTCTTCAGGAAAAAAAAAGCAAGCCCCCAAGATACAACACAACCTCCAAACAAGACAAAGCAAGATACCATAAAACAATTAAAAGACCCTGAGACTTGCTTCTGGCTCATTCCGCTCCTGGTTCACGTTCCCTGTGCTCCCTGGGAATGGGTGCAATGTGCCCAGGAAGCTTCCTTCTCAACCACCATGAGGGTGGTCATGTTGTCCATGCCAGGAAGGACCAGATCTTTCTGGAACTGTAAACAAAACAAAGCCTTTATTCCCAAAGTTGCCTTGTCAGAATATTTTATCACAATAATTAAAACTAATTATTGAGTAGTGGGACAGTTACTATGATAAACCTGACCATGTGGTTTACAGGAAAACTTATGTGTGAGAAAAATTTGAAATAGTGTAGAATTTAGAACAAAGATGTCCTCAAATGATGTATTCAAAGTTCATGATCATAATTGATACTGTGTCAAGTTCAATTAGATCAATTATTGCTGTCTCTGTTGTTTCTACTTTTAAGCTATTTAAAATGGCATTATATAGAGTCTGAACATTTTGTGTTATTGTGTCTCTCATCTTTATGTGTCTTGTGTTTTTATATCTATAATTTTAAACTTATTTATATCTCTGAAGTTTTATCCCCAGCCTCCTTCCTGTTTTAGCATTAAAACATAACTTTAGGCAATCTTTACCTGCTCAGAAACATTGCTCTCCATTTGTGTTTGGCTTCTGCTTTTCCAGGCTCTGAGTTACACTCTCCTGTCTTTCTGTTTTTAGGGGGAAGCACTTCTGTCTCCCATGCTATATCTTGGAGCTGCCTCACCTATCACCCTCCCCTGAGTTGGATGTTGGGGTTCCCACAGGTGTTAGCTTCTTTGAGCAGCAGGAACTGCTTCTCAAAGGTATTTTTACCCCCTGCCTAGCTAGGAGATTGTGTCCAGCTTTGGAAAGTTTGCCTGTAGGGACTGCTACTGTTGATGAGAAGAGCTAGTTTAGTTGTAATTTTTTTTTTAATAAGTAGGAGTTTTGGCCTCTGCATTGCCTTTCTGTTTTGTTTCTGTGTTTTGTTTTGTTTTGTTTGTCATTACCTAGTTGGCTACAGGGCTTGTTCCACCTCAGAGGGACTATTCAAGAAGCTGGGAGCTCCCGCTTGGGAAAGTTCAAAGCTCCTGCTTTAGAAACTGGTTGCTATGTAACTGGGTTTGTTTGATTTCATTTGTTTTGTTTTTGTTTTCTCTAGCTTCTTTTATGACTTTATTTTTCTATTAAATAGCAGGACTATGAAATTGTAGCCAGGGAGTGTATAAGTTTTGCCAAACATTTTGTCAAATATTAGTAATATTTTATTTTATTTTATTTTTCAAATTTTCAGTCTTTTTTCTCTTTCAACATTATTTTAAAAATGAGAGATACATGTACAGATTTTTTATTTTTTATTTTTTTTACTTTACTTTAAAAAACACAGATAAATGTACAAATTTTCAGCATTTTTGCATAAAAGTATGCGACTACATTTTTAAGGTTGTAATTAAGTATTTGTGGGTACATATACATACACTTATGTATATATGTAACAATAATGTTGGAAAAGAGGCTATTAATTTGAGGGGATAAAAGATAAAATAGAAAGGGCTATAGAGAGGAAAGAAGGATGTGATACAGTTCTATTTTAATTAAAATATATTCTTTTTTTTTTTTTTTGAACTTCACACAGTCTGTGAGTTGTTTCTGGGGTGATCAGAGCTTTCTGGCGTAAGTATCCCATTATCAGTGACTGCATAATATGTCTGTTTTTTTGTGACTGGGTTATCTCACTCAGGATGATATTCTCTAGATGCATCCATTTTCTTAAGAATTTCATTAAGTCATTGTTTCTGATAGCTGAGTAGTACCCCATTGTGAAAATGTACCACAATTTTTGTATCCATTCATCAAATGAGGGACATGTGGGTTCTTTCCAGCTTCTGGCTATTATAAATAGAGCTGCTATGAACATTGTGGTGCATATATCTTTGATGTATGTTGGAGAATCTCTGGAGTAAATGCCCAGAAGTGGAATAACTGGGTCTTCAGGTAGTACAATGTCCATTTTTTCTGAGGAACCGCCAGACTGATTTCCAGAGTGGTTGTATTAGTTTACAACCCCACCAGCAGTGGAGAAGTGTTCCTCTTTCTCCTGATCCTCACAAGCATCTGCTGTCATCTGAATTTTTGATCTTAGCTGTTCTGACTGGTGAGGGGTGGAATCTCAGGGTTGTTCTGATTTGCATTTCCCTGATGACTAAGGATGTTGAACACTTTCTTAGATGTTTCTCAGCCATTCAAATTACTCGATTGAAAACTTTTTGTTTAAGTCTGTACCCCATTTTTAATAGGGTTGTTTAATTCTCTTGTGTCTAGGTTTTTGAGTTCTTTGTATACCTTGGATATTAGGCCTCTATCTGACGTGGGGATGGTAAAGATCTTTTCCCACTCTGTTGGCTGCTGTTTTGTTTTCTTGACAGTGTCTTTAGCCTTATAGAAACTTTGCAATCTCCTTAAGTCCCATTGGTCAATCTTTGACCTTAGAACTCGAGCCATTGGTGTTCTGTTCAGGAAATTTTCTCCTGTGCCTATGAGTTCTAAAGTTTTTCCTACTTTCTCATCTAATAGTTTCAGTATACCTGGTTTAATGTGGAGATCTTTGATCCACTTACACTTGAGCTTTGTACAAGCAGATAAGGAAGGGTCTATTTTCATTCTTCTTCATGCTGAGTGCCAGTTGGACCAACACCATTTGTTGAATAAGCTGTCCTTTTTCCATTGAATGTTTACAGCTCCTTTGTCAAAAATCAGGTGACCATATATATGAGGGCTCATTTCTGGATCTTCTATTCTATTCCATTGATCTACGTGCCTATCTCTGTACCACTACCATGCAGTTTTCAGCACAATTGCCTTGTAATATAGCTTGAGGTCAGGGATAATGCTTCCCTCAGATGTTTTCTTGTTCTTAAGGATGGATGTAGCTATTCTAGGTCTTTTGTTATTCTAGATGAAATTGCACATTGCTTTTTCCAACTCAATGAAGAACTGGGTTGGAATTTTGATGGGGATTGCATTGAATCTGTAGATTGCTTTTGGTATGATGGCCATTTTTAAAATGTTGATCTTTCCAATCCATGAGTATGAGAGATCTTTCCATTTTCTGACATCTTTCTCAATTTCCTTCTTTAGAGGTTTGAAATTTTTGTCATACAGGTCCTTCACTTGCTTAGTTAGAGTCACACCAAGGTATTTCATAGTTTTTGTGACTATTGTGAAGGGTACCTTTTCCCTAATTTCTTTCTCCACATGTTTTTCCTTTGAATTTAGGAAGGCTACTGATTTGTTTGAGTTAATTTTATATCCAGCCACTTTGCTGAACTTGTTTATCAGCTGTAGGAGTTCTCTCGTGGAAGTTGTGGAATCACTTTAGTACACTATCATGTCATCTGCAAATAGTGATATTTTTACTTCTTCCTTTCCAATTTTTATCCCTTTGATTTGCTTTTGCTATCTAATTGCTCCGACCAGGACTTCCAGTACTATGTTGAATAGGTAGGGGGAGAGTGGGCAGCCTTGTCAAGTCCCTGATTTTAGTGTGATTGCTTTAAGTTTCCCACCGGTAAGTTTGATGTTGGTTGTTGGTTTGCTGTATATTGCTTTGAGTATGTTTAGGTATGGGCCTTGGATTCCTGTTCTTTCCAAGACTTTTAACATGAAGTGGTGTTGAATTTTGTCAAATGCTTTCTCAGCATCTAGTAAGATAACCACGTGGTTTTTTTTTTTTTTTTTTGAGTTAGTTTATATGGTGGATTACTTTGATGGATTTCCTTATATTAAACCATCCCTGCATTACAGGGATGAAGCCTACTTAATCATGGTTAATGATTGTTTTGATGTGTTCTTGGATTTGGTTTGCAAGCATTTTGTTGAGCATTTTTGCATCAATGTTCATAAGTGAGATTGGTCTGAAGTTCTCTTTCCTTGTAGGGTCTTTGTGTGATTTAGGAACGAGGGTTATTGTAACCTCATAAAATGAATTAGGTAGTGTTCCATTTTGTGGAATAGTTTGGAGAGTATTGGTATTATGTTGTCAATAAATGTCTGATAAAACTCTGCACTGAACCCATCTGGATCTGGGCTTTTTTTTTGGTTAGGAGGGTGTTGATGACTGTTTCTATTTCTTTAAGTGTTATGGGATTATTTAGATGGTTTACCTGGACCTGGTTTAATTTGGTATCTTGTATCTGTCTAGGAATTTATCCATTTCCTCTCGATTTTCCAGCCTTGTTGAGTATAGGCTTTTGTAGTAGGATCTGATGATGTCTTGAATTTCCTCAGTTTCAGTCCTTATTTCTCCACTTTCCTTTCTGATTTTGTTAATTTGGATACTCTCTCTTTGCCCTCTATTTAGTCTTGGAAAGGTTTATCAATCTTGTTTATTTTCTCAAAGAACCAGCTCTTAGTTTTGTAGATTCTTTCAATGGTTCTTTTTGTTTCTATTTGGTCTTTTTCTGCCCTAAGTTTAATTATTTCTTGCTGTCTACTCCTCTTGGGTGTATCTGCTTCCTTTTCTTCTAGAGCTTTCAACTGTGCTGTCAGGTTGCTAGTGTATGCTCTCTCCAGTTTCTTTTTGAAAGCACTCAGAGCTATGAGTTTTCCTCTCAGTACTGCTTTCATCGCATCACATAGATTTGTGTATGACCTGTTTTCATTTTCATTAAATTCTAGAAAATCCTTAATTTCTTTCTTTATTTCTTCTTTGTCCCTGCTTTCGTTTAATAGAACATTGTTTAGTTTCCATGTATATATGGGCTTTTTCTTGTCTTTGTTGTTATTAAAGACCAGCCTTAGACTATGGTGATCTGAAAGGATGCATGGAAGAATTTCTATTTTCTTGTATTGATTGAGGCTCATTCTGTGTCCAATTATGCTGTCAATTTTCCAGAAAGTGCCGTGAGGTGCTGAGAAGAAGGTGTATTCTTTTGTTTTAGGATGATACGTTCTGTACATATCTATTAATTCCCATTGGTTTATAGTCTCTGCTAGTTTTACACTGTCCTTGTTCAGTTTCTGTTTCCATATCTGTCCATTTAAGAGAGTGGGGTATTAAAGTCTCCCACTATTATTGTGTGGGGTAAAATGTATTTTTTGAGCTTTAGTAGGGTTTCTTTTATGAATATGGGTACTTTTGTATTTAGAGCATATATGTTAAGGATTGAGAGTTCCTCCTGACTTATTTTCTTTGTAATGAATAAAAAGTGTCCTTCATTCTCTTTTATGATAACTTGTGGTTAAAAATCTTCTTTTTTTTAATAAAAAAATTTAATTTTAAAAAATAACATTTTTCTTCCTATGTCAAATCACGTTGCTATTTTATATAACAGAATATCTGGTAATATACAGGATTTTGTCTTTAAGGTTGTACTGTATTTTTTTTAAACAACTTTATTTTACAAAACAAAGATAAATGTACAGATTTTAAATATTTTTTGCTTAAAATTATACATTTTTGTCAGTACTTTTTTTTCAGATTTTAAAATAATTTTTACATAAAACTATATGAATATATTTTTTAGTCAGTACTTGATTTTTTTAAAGGTTTGATAGTATGCCTTGAAAACTTAATAGTTCCAGTGAGCATAAAGTACATGTAAAACAAAATGTAACATGGAAATAGTTAAAGTTTTCTTGTTTTCTAAATATTTTTTATTTGTTTTGTTTTGTTTTCTTTATTTCTTTGACTTCATACAGTCTGTCAGTTGTTTCTGGGGGAGTGCAAGCCTCTGGGGTCAGCATCCCACTATCAGTGACTGCATATTATGTCTGTTCTTTTGTGACTGGGTTATCTCACTCAGGAGAAAATCTTCTTTATTTGATATTAGAATGGCCATTCCAGCTTGCTTCTTGGGGCCATTTGCTTGGAAGATTTTTTTTCCCCAACCTTTTATTCTGAGATAGTGTCTTTGTCTCTGAGATGAGTTTCCTGTATGCAGAAAAATGCTGGGTTTTGTTTATGTATCCAGTCTGATAGCCTATATCTTTTTATTGGGGAGTTGAGTCCATTTACGTTAATAGATATCGAGGAATAGTGGTTGCTGTTTCCTGCTATTGTTGCTTTGGTAGGTTGAATTGTGCCTGTGTGTCTTCCTTCTTTTGGTTTTCTTGCTTAGAAATTTTCTTGTTTTTACTATGAGGTGGTTCCCCTCATTCATTGGGTTTTCCACCTATAATTCGTTGTAGTGTTTGGTTTGTTGTCAGATATTATGCAAATTTAGTTTTGTCTTGGAATATCTTTGTCTCGCCATCTATGTGGATTGATAGTTTTGCTGGGTATAGCAGCTTGTGTTGACACTTGTGCTCTCTTAGGGTCTGCATGATGTCTGTCCAGGCTCTTCTAGCTTTCATAGTCTCTTTTGAGAAATCAGGTGTGATTCTGATTGGTCTGCCTTTATATGTTACATGACCTTTTTCCCTTACTGCTTTTAGTATTCTTTCTTTGCTTTGGGCACTTGGTGTTTTGACTATTATGTGTTGGGAGGAATTTCCATTGTGGTCCAACCTATTTGGAGTTCCCTATGTTTCTTTTATGCTTGTGGTCATCTCATTTTTAAGGGTAGGGAAGTTTTCTTCCAGGATTTTGTTGAAGATATTTACTGTGCCTCTTAGTTGATATTCTTTGCCCTCTTCTATTCCTATTATCCTTAGGTTTGGTCTTCTCATTGTGTCCTGGATCTCCTGTACATCTGGGTTAGGGGCTTTTTGATTTTTGCATCTTCTCTGACTGTTTTGTCTATGTTTTCAACGTTGTCTTTGGCCCCCGAGATTCTCTCTTCCTTCTCTTTTAGTCTGTTGGAAATGCTGGCATCTGTGACTCCTGATTTCTTTTTTAGGGTTTCTACCTCTAGGGTTGTCTCTTTTAGTGTTTTCTTTATTGTGTCCATTTCTGTTTCAAATTACTTCTTCATTTCTTCATCTCTTTGGTTCTGTTTTCTTCTAATTCTTTGAGTTTTTTGAGTGTTTTTCTTGTTTCCACTTTAAAAGCTTCTAATTCTTTATGCTTTTCCTCCCGTTCTTCTTTAAGGATCTGTATCATCATCTTGAGGTAGGATTTCGTGTCTGAGTCTTCTTTTTCTGGAGTATTTGGCATTCCACTGTTTGTTGTGAAGGGAGAGCTGGGTTCTAGTGTTGCCAGGTTGTCTTGGTTTCCCTGGGATACATTCTTTCACTTTCTTCTTGCCATCTTGTTGTCAGTGATTGGCTCTCGCCTTTCCCTTGTACGTGGCCTGTGTTCCTGGATCTCTGCTGTTCTGGTGGTGGATGGTCCAATTGCCTATTGTGCACTCTGGAAGCCATTGGCTGGGAACAGAGGGCCCAATGCCTCCGGGTTCCTGGATCCCTGGATCAAGCAGGGCAGGCACACCTTTTCCATGTCCTCCGCTGAGCTCTCTCTGCCCCCTGGCTAGTCGGGATCCGTTCTCACCCGGTTCTTGCCAGTCCTGTGTGTCTGGGTCTCTGCTCTTCCTCAGTAATATTTTAATAAGTGTGTCAGTTTCGAACTTAACCCAGCTACCTCCCAAATAATTGAGGCTGAACAACTATACTTATTTAACAAACTGTAAAGGCACAACAAATGAGCAGTATCACTCTATTTCAATTCTCTAAGAGCATCTGGTTGCTTCCCAGTCAGAAGCCTCAGGATACTTGCATTTTAGTACTGACATGTTTCTTTGGGCTCCAGTTGTGTTCTCATGGTGTCTCCTGAACTCTCTCCCCTGGTAAGCCACACTTCCTCTCTCTTTTCTTCCCCCTACCCCTTTTATCTGGAAGGAAGTCTAGCCTTAATCCCTTCTGCACAGTCACTGGCTCTTCTTTATTTTGAATTAGCTTTATTGACCAATCAGGGAATAGTTGGGAGCAATAATTACACAACTTTGAGGTAGGAGATTTTTAGAATATGGTTTTCACCTAAATATAGAAGCAGAAAAAATATCACCACTTAAATAATATAAGGATACTCTTTACACAGGACATACTCACAGTAGTCTACATGTCACTAAGACAGGAAGGTAATTGGTAAATACTATCCCAGACTATTCTTGGTTTCTTTGTATATCTTTGGGTAGTGGGTGAGGACCCTGGGAATAAGGCTGTAAAATCGATTTTCAGGAGAGGAATGTAGAGAAAAACTACATGGTCATAACTTGAGAAGAGTACAAATTCAGACCGACTGTCCTGCTTCTTCTTCTTCTTCTTCTTCTTTTTTTTTTTTTTTTTTTTTTTTTTTTTGATTACTAATTGTGTATTGAAAGGAGTAAGAGGTTCCACGACATCAAATAAACCAGTTCTGAGATTTCCCAAGATAAAGTTAACAGCTCCGGCTTCTTCAGTGTTTATCAAAGTACAAAAGAAAAAAGTAGAGGTCTTCGTTCGATGGCAAATCGGACCCTTGCAGGCTGAGGGAGGAAGCTACTTCACACATGGAGATGGGGGTGCTCCAGGACATGGGTCTTTAATGGACTGACCCTCCCACCTTGCACGCACTCCTGCTGGTGAGACCCAGGCCTCCTGCCAGCGCGTCCAAGTGGGCCCAAGAGTAAGCTGGGTATGCAGGCTGCCATTGGGCCTGGCCACACACCAAGTACAAGTCAGGCCCTGAGCCCCACAATGGCTCCCAGCCCACCCCTAAGTGACTGTGTGAGCACAGGTACAAGCACAATGCTATGGAATGCAGGTGACCCAAGGACAGGCAAGTCACGGGGGCTCTACTGTGACCATGCAGCGGATGGTGGTTTGTTCGTCACCTTCTCTCCTGTTCCCACAGGGAAACAGGTGATCTGACAACTAGCATTCAGGCAAAACCTACACTAGGCATAGTCTCCATTCTGTGTGTTCAAGTGTTCTTGTCCTGTATTTTTAACTATTTTTAAAAAATGCACTGAGTTTGGGTTAAAAACCAACCACCAAATGGATGTTGACACCAGTCTACACCCCAATGGCTCCCGGAGGCCAGATGCCCCTATACCCAAATCCCTTCTCAGTACTGACAGTGAGTTGATTCTCTTTTTACAATAAAAAAGCTAAGTAATATTGCATAGGAGTACCAGAAACTGCCTCAGTGGAAACTGAAACTATTTACATTAAATAAAAACCTGGCTGCAGGCTGGGTCTGCACATGTACAGCACGGTGCGATGCACACTGTGACCAACCCAAGGAGACAGCTTCTGGCACTCAGGACCACAGAGTCGCACGTTTGCCACATGAGAGGAAAGCTGAGGGCGGAGAAGAGGAAGTGAGGGGGAAGGAGGGGTCTGGTTCACTTCTGGTACCGGAGCTGATTAGACAGCCAGTCTAGTCCTTCATAGAGCCCGTCCCCGCTGGTGGCACAGGTAGATTGAATGTACCAGTTCCTGTGGCGTAGAGAGTGCAGCCCCAGCTTGTCTGTGATTTTGGCCGCATTCATGGCACTGGGGAGGTCCTGCTTGTTGGCAAACACCAAGAAAACAGCATCTCGGAGCTCATCTTCAGCTAGCATCCTCATTAGCTCTCCACGGGCCTCGTTCACACGTTCTCTGTCATTGCTGTCCACTATGAAGATCAATCCTTGGGTGTTCTGGAAGTAGTGACTCCACAGCGGCCGGATCTTGTCCTGCCCGCCCACATCCCACACGGTGAAGCTGATATTCTTGTATTCAACAGTCTCCACGTTGATACCAACGGTGGGAATGGTGGTCACAATTTCACCCAGCTTCAGTTTGTATGGAATTGTCTTCCCTGCAGCATCCAGGCCCACCATGAGCATGCACATTTCTTTTTTGCCAAAAAGGCCCTTGAAGAGGTTTGCAAAGATATTCCCCATGCTTATGGACAGGTGGAATCGATACTGGCCAGAGACCTCCGCGGCGGCTGCTCACAGCCAGGCGTTGGTTTCGCTCCCACCGACTGTCCTGCTTCTTAAGAAATGCACGCTATTAGTTAATCAAACTTGTGGCCTTGTTAGGAAATAGTTTAGTTAATTGTAGAAGTAAGGCTTATTTACTTTCCTGTATTAACAAGCAGCTCGACTATTCAAATATATTACAAACAGATAGATGGTGTTCAAATCCTCCAGGGATCTATAGAATATGGCATTTAAAATGTTTTAATAATAAGACTTTTTGATGGTGAGACAAGTCTGATTCTGGCACCACTTCCATATTATTTCAAGGAAGATGATGAACATTGAAGAACCTCCTTATGGAGTTTACTTCAAATGTGGAAAACCTATCCATGAGGCGAAAATCAATTGCCCTCTTTCAACTACTGATAGGAGGCTGTCAAAACCGTGAATAGGGAAAACAGAGAGGGAGTAGACTTTCAAACTTTGTTAAGACAAGGTGTACAGTCCTTCAGTATTCCTGCTTCACAAAAAAGTCTGTCAGATATTCTGGGCCAGTAGGCTGAAGATGGAGGCTCTGAAGCTGGACAGAAACTGTGGGTGACTTTCCATGTGGTCAGCATCCTCTGCCATTTCTATGGTTTTAGAAGCTGCTTGCTCTGCACTTCCTATTGATTCAGGTAATATTTCTATTTCTTCTCAGGTCTTTGTTGGGGTTGAAGACTAGACAGTTTTAGTCTTGTAGTTGTCTGTGTTACCAAATTAAAAAAGGAAACTCATAGAAGAGATGTCAAATTTATAAAGGTTTAGAGACATAAAAACTCAAGTTGTAAAGAATAGAAGGAAATGACTTAAAATCTAAGAAGATATTTTTAGGTTAATGGAGGTTATGATAGAAAATGATGTACAAAACCTTGAACTCATCAAGGTAGGATAGATTGCACAGTACGTTCTCCAAGAATGCCAAATATAGATGAACTTGACATTGTGAATGTAGTTCTTGCCTGATAGATTTCATAGTTCTTCATAAGGTGTGTAGTTTGGTGATCTTGGAGAAATAGTCTTTTGTTGGAATGAAGTGGAGAGATGTTGAGATAATACTATTGTGCACTGTGTAAAGATTATTCAGATGCTGATACCTGTGCCAGCAGAGAGTTTTGTTCAGAGTGGACTTTAATATTATTATTTATACAGCTGAATCATATTTTGTAAACATCCCCACTCTCACCTTCTGATTGGTTTAAATAAAAATCTGATGGCATATAGCAAAGGTAAGAAAGAAAGTGAGGATTTCTGGACAGAGGTAGGAATTCTGGGAAAGGGTCAAGCATGGAATTTCCCTGCCTGACAAGTGGGAAGAAGCAGGTTTTAAGACAAGAGTCTGATAGGTAACAAGTCATGTGGCAGACATACAGAATATGCTATAAGAGCTAGCTGGGAACTAGAGTAATTAAAGACGTAAAGGTGTTACAAATAGATGTAAGTCTCCATATCATTATGTGGAAACTGGTGATCCCAATGAAATCCTAGTTTCAAGTAAGGAAATTGTTCCCAGGGCTATGGGAATGGAAGAACTGGCCATGTCCCTCACCAGATGCCATACTTAGGAGAGTGGACCATGAGCTGACTCTGATAGCATGGATGGGCTGCTGGTGAGCTGACCTGGGGACATGACAATAGGAGAGCTCATAAACTGACCAGCTCAGGAACCTCTCAGGTCCAGATCCTAGGCTTTTAATTGGTACGCCCAAACATCTACCTTATGGATGTTGGAGCACATGAAAAAGCTGGTCCTACAGGCACAAAACTACAGGATATCTATGAGCAAAAGGAGTTCCAGTGAGCTTTCAGTATTGATAGAGTAGCAGAAGCCAGAGGCCTTATGCCAGACCAAGGAATGATTGCAATGAGTATTTGTAAACAAAGAAGTATGGACAAAATGGTGTTCTGTGGGACACACTGTGACAAACTACAGCTTCTACAAGATTTTATTCTCTGTTAAGGAAGGAGGTTTCAAGAGTGGAGGGCAGGTACTAACAGAGGGGGAGATGAGTACATAATGTGAAATTCACCAAAAAGCAATAAATAGTTTTTTAAAAAATTAAAGCATAGTAAAATGTATTAAAAATTCTTAGTGGTAGCTTTTGTTCTGAGTAATTTACATCATGAGGTGGATACTTAAAATACTTTGCCACATATTTTATGAGTTCAGTGACCAGCTCTGTTGAGGCTACA
The DNA here is from genome assembly GCF_963924665.1 of Micromys minutus. Classification (NCBI taxonomy): domain Eukaryota; kingdom Metazoa; phylum Chordata; class Mammalia; order Rodentia; family Muridae; genus Micromys; species Micromys minutus. The sequence continues at coordinate 6,068,444 of NC_137981.1, read as the reverse complement.
GAGATTAAACCATGAGCTAATGTCTACTGTAGTACTGTATTATTCTTTATCTTGTTATCTTTTTACCTTTTACTACATTTGAAAAGTGTTTATCTTATATTTAACTCTCAGTTTTGTGTGTTTTCAGTGTCTTGGAGCCTTTCATACACTTTAATGTTGTCTTTGCTGGCAATTTCACTTAATTTCCTCAATCAACTGCACTTTGTCCATAAATAGTTTCTGTAGATGTGTTGCGAACAAATGAAAGTTAAATACTGATTTATTTTTACTGAATGTAATAACTACTTAATTATTTTAATGAAAGCAATGCCTATTTGAAAAAAACCTGTGTCCCAGGAATCTTGCCAACACGTGATAATGAATAGGAACATAGAGGTAGCTGCATCAGCTCTGGCCAGATCACAAAGTGTAACGTTTCTTTTCCCTTTATGGTGAGCTAACATCACTAGCATCCTACTTACTCTGCATCTTAACAAATGCCTAATACCATCTAAGTCCTTCTCTCCTTGATAGCACTCACACCATTCAATATTTGTAGACTTATTCAACTTCAAAAGATAACTCTCAAGAAAAATTCTTCAGTTTATATTCTGAGGAAACACAAAGCAGGATATAAGAAAGGAAAGAAGATTTCGGCACTGCAGTGCATACCTGTAATCCTAGTACTCAGGAGGTTAGAGCCATAGGACTTTCTATAGGTTCAAGGGTATCCTGGGCTACATAGCACATAGCAAATTCAGCTAGTTTTATGTAACAAAATATTGTCTCAAAACTCAGGAAAAAAAGGGAAGTGTTGAGGGAAGTAAATAAAGGAAATAAGGGAAATGGAGATGTCACATTTGCCCTGCTCACTCAACCTTTGTTTGCACTGTAGTCTTTCAGCTCAGTCCCAGGCACACTGACAATTTTCCATTTATATGAAAAGGAGGCAACAGTCAAAATCCTTGGACACTCATTGAGAACTCCTTATCTTTGCCAGTACCCTCCTCAGAGCTCCAGACACATCCTTGTTCCTCATGCTGTAGATGAGGGGGTTCAGCATGGGTGTGAGGATGGTGTAGAACACAGAAAAAATTTTGTCTTGGGATGGGGAATGGTAAGAGTGTGGTACCATATAGGTGTATATGGCAGCCCCATAAAATAAGGTTACCACTGTCATATGAGATGAGCAGGTAGCAAAAGCTTTCTTCCTTCCTTCCACAGAGCTCATGTGGTAGACAGTGGCCAGAATCCGGGCATAGGATGAGATAACTACAGAGAAAGGAATCAACAGCATCAGAACACAGCACACATACATCACTGTCTCATAGAGGGCTGTGTCTGCACATGCCAACTTCAGCACAGCAGGTGCCTCACAAAAGAAATGATTAATCTCTCGTGAACTACAGAAAGGAAAACTCATGGTGATTGGGGTGAGCAGGAAGCCATCCAAAGATCCCCCAAACCAGGAGCCTGCTATGATAATCCAACAGATTCGGCGGCTCATGAGGACAGGGTACCTCAGTGGATTGCAGATGGCCACATAGCGATCATAGGCCATGAGGCCCAGAAGAAAGAACTCGGCTCCCACAAGGGTGAGGTAGAGAAAGTGTTGAGCTGTGCATCCCACAAAGGAAATGGTCCTCTGCCCTAGAAGGTAATCAACTAGCATCTTGGGCACAATGGTTGAGATGTACATCATGTCAATGAAGGACAAGTGACTGAGGAGGAAGTACATTGGGGTATGGAGGTGAGTGTCTGTATGGATCAGAAAGATCATAATTCCATTGGCCACCAGTGCAGTGAGGAAGATGACAGAGATTGTGGCAAATATGAGACCTGAGGTTTCTTCTGTGTTGAACAGCCCCATGAAAGTGAAGTCAGTAGATGATGTGTTGTACCCTTCCATTGATCTTATGATGTTGCTGATATAGCATAAAACCTCCTAAATAAAATAGTGGCACTCCATTCACTTCCAGAGAATCAAAATTACAATCTAAAAGTTCAATAAAAGAACACATTTGAAACATACTTGTCTTGGTATTTTTAAATTGATACACAATTGATTTGTATAAGAATATTAATATCTACAAAACTTAAGCACAATTTATTCTTATTAATCAATAATTTCTTAAGTGCGTTGAGCAAGAAGTTAGTATACATTTCTATATCATAATCATATTCATATTTTATGACACCTAATCATATTATTATACCATAGTGTAGTGTGTCTGTGTAAGGTTGACTAAGGCACATCCTTCCTTCGGTGAAGTACACTTGGTATTTTTATAAAGTACATCTTAGCAATGGTAAGCATAATTACCGTCATTAAAACATTTCTGGCTCTGGCTGTGCAAGGTCTGTCTACCATTCAGCTATGAGTGTGTGTAGTCTAACATTCACACCCGGTTAGATTCCAAAAGCATACCCTACTTCTGTTTACACATGCAACAACACACGTGCAAGGTGAAGTTCACTGTCAAGGCAGAATGTTCTTGCAAACTCAGACATCAAAGGGCCTGAAAAACATTCTTACTTTTAAAAATAAATTTTAGTTTTAGGATAATGGGGCAATGTAGTTATCATTATGATTATCATAACGATTAGTGATTGAGATCAATAATTAGGATTCTAAGGAAAAAGTACAAAGAAATGCATAAAATATATATTGAGCTATAGCTCATTTTTTAATTTGAATTTTATAGTGTTCATAATTAAAAAAAACTCAATAACTCTATCTCTCATAATTTCTGATTTGGGTAAGGAAAAACATTACCACAGCAATGTATATAAAAATCAAGAGCAATCTTTTATGTGCTTTATGGCTAAGGTTGCAGAAAACATTTCCCAAAATTTCTGAGTTAATTCTAATCTAATGCTTCACTAAATGTTCTAAGCCTATGACCATTAAACATGATTACACAGAAAACAATGGTGGTGACTTTGTGAAGGGCACAGTGGCAGATGTCCATGTATCCATTGGTTACCTTTACTATGTACTGAGATATCCCTAGGTCAGTGATAATTGCCTTTTCCCAGGACTGGGAGCTGTGCCTCTTATTTGAGAGAAGATTTGATCAGGAAGTGTCAATTCGTTTCTGGGTTCTCACCATCTCCCAGAGCAGCAGCTCAAAATTTACTACAGCCATCACATATGTGTCAAGCACATGAATCTGCTTATTTTAGCTATCTCTAAACAATAATTTGATTGATAAAATTACTTTTATTGGCAAAATATAATGAGTGACTTATTGTAAGTGATTAGGGTTATTATACTTTATTTTTCTGATTTCAATTTTTTTGGTACTAAAAATTAATAGTTTATTCAAATATGATATAAGATTTAGTCTTACAATATGCCTTCTTACTTTACTTTTTATTTTCTTTAAAAGGACCCATTAAGATCTGTAAGTACAGAAAAATCTTGATAAGTTATGGAATAGTGTACATGGTATTCACATTCCAGATGCTTGCATCATTCATAACTTTGACTCTAGCACCTATGAAGCCCTCTGGACCATAGAGGAGAGCCATGTGCCGTTTCTCACACTTAAACACTTCTCTCTGCCCCTCACCCTGACATCTAAACAGGTCTTTAACAATTTCTGCTGTCTGGCATTTTTTCATAGCTAACCAGTCTTAAAGTCACAGCTGTGTGAAGACTAAATCTAAGACCCCCCCTCCTCTTCACAGCCTACCTGCTATCTCCTCCTGTCTGGGTACAAAAGATTTTCCTGGTTAAAGAGAAACTCCCTGATGCAAACTATGAATCTAAATAAATTATCCAGACAAGTTTATTTTCTGCACATTCAGTGTGAGGGAAGATCATGAGCCAAATTATATTTGTTGAATTCTGCTGGCCGTAGATTATATCCCTTTGTGATGTTTTAATACACAGGAAATAAATAAGAAACACTTGTAATGACTCTGTACCTTTATACAAAAATTTGGCTCTGAGGTGACCTAGTAGACATAAAGCAAGACATAATTAGAACTTAGGTAAACTGAATCCTTGTGACATAAGTAAATTCTATTACCTGGAACTTTTTTTCTTTAGACTCTGAGCTTCAATACTTATTTACATTAGGTTAGTCTAATGAAACACTTAGAGTTAATGATAAATTTACAGTCATGTATTTCTTCTCATGTTGAGTTCAGGAAGAATTTCACTTTCAGTTTTTATATGAGACCAACCTCACTGCTGACTCAGTATTTATACATTACGCTTATAGTTAGTTCTATAATAGGAGTTTTTAGCCAAGTCAACATAGAGTATTACAAATTAAAAATCAGATAAAAAACAATGTGATTACATATATAATTATATATAATATAAACAATGTGATTATTTATATAATTATATATAATATGAACAATATGATTACATATTAAAGCATATATATATATATATAGTAATATATATATTACTCCATGCAACGTTGTAGTATTGTTTTATAAAACTATTGGGACATATGTAAGATTTTCTAATGTTTCATTTAAATTATGCACAAATCATGAATTCAAATTTAAATAATTCCTGATCATTAAGTAGATAAGCCCAGGTATAAAACCACTTTAATAATTATATTATGTACCTTTTCAATTATTCCTTGACTTGAAGGAAAGTATATTTGGATGAAATTTTATGAAAATAGAAGCACTGTATAAAGCCTGCAGAAAACCCAAGGGTCTTTGGGAGCATAAATAAGCTTGTATTACATATCGAATGACCACAAACTGAAAAATAAACATTGAATGCAATTAGGTATGATTTTATTGGATAAAATTCTTTCTCCGGGTTAGATAGCATTTAATTTCAAATCTCGTACCTAGGGATAAAGAGATGCACTTATTTTAAACTGAAATATACTAAATAGCTTCTAAATAAAATACTAAAAGAGCTTCCTTTTTGGTAAAATGGATGCTTTCTTAATTATGCAAGGTTGCAAATTTCTTCCTATAACATTACTACACTATGAGATGAAGAAACAGTCTCTCCCTGATATATACATACCATCTAAGTCTATCCTGCCAATACACAACAGCCAACGGCCTGAAGTGTAAGTTTTATTCTTAATATGCTTCTGTGTTATCACGAGTGGACTTTTTTCCAAGTGAAAGCACACATACCATGTTTCTCAATAACAGGCCTGTGCTGAGGCTGCTCTGCTTTGGCTTAGCTGAGAGACTGTCACATGGAAACCTCATCCTCATGTTCTCTACCTGTTTAAGTGTCCCTTATTCCTTTTTACAAATACTGAACTCTTCATTATTATTGAAGATAAATTTAAGTATTTTCCCCTCTGACAACATGGAGAGAGCCTGGGTTCAAGACAAATGTATCTACAAATGCAACTTTGTCATTATATAAAACACCCCCATTTCCCCAGTCACTCCAGACCTTACATGTCCAGTTCCCAGTCATCTTGCCCTTTCCATGGTATAAGTGTGGGAATAAAGGACACCTCACTATGTAGAGAATTAGGATGCCTGTGCATATATGTGTTTACCCGTGACTCACAAATAGTTTTTAAAACATACTATAATTTTTTGAGACCATATCACTATATCTCTCCCTGAAAATCCCCACAATACCCTTCCTTTCTAATGTTTTGTTCTGAACCTACATTTTTCTCAATATTAAAATTTGGCTAATTTTTAAAGGAGTATAAATAGTGCCAAAGTGACATATTTCAATACATAACATATTTTGTATGTATGTGAGGTACTATGGCCTTCCCCAGTGCCCATATGCCAATAGAAAACCTGTCCGAAAGCATTTTGTGTTTGTGTTGGGAGGTGAGCTATCTGATTGCACCCTGGATTTGTAGCATTAGAGAAACCAGTGTTTCGTTGTTCCACATGGGGATTACAAATTCCAGCCGACCACCTCAGTGCTGTGGAGAGCCAGCCATCTGTCTGTGCTGTGCTATTAAAGTGATACTAAGGCAATCAGCCTTTCCATTCTCAATCCCTGACCAATCCCAACAGAAACTTCTTCAAGAAGAGGGCGGGATAAACAGAGAATTTGTGTAAGTGTAGATGAGAACTCCTAGACTATTCACTACATTACTTAATCTTTAGTTTCATATTGTTTAAACAACGCCACAAATTATTCATCTATTAGCTTCAATTTCTAAAAGCCTTCAAGCACTTTTTATCACTTCAATCCCCAGTTTTTTTTCTTACCATACAATGTAAATATTGGCAACTGAAGGCCTCATGGCATAAACATGTTTTAGTAGAAAACATCGATCTATGCTTTGGTGATAAGCTATGCTTCTCCTCAGTGAGATCATACAATACAGGAGGTTAGTTCTCTGCCTCTTCCAGTGTAGCAGGCACGTTTTAAGGATAGGAAGAGTTACACGTGATTTAACAAGACAGAAAATGTCCAGCAAACTACCATGACATTGCATTACTAAATAAATGCTGTAAAGTAAAAATGGATTTTTTAAAGATGGAAGGTATTCAGCATTTAGAAGAGAATATTGCTACATTTAGTTGACCCCCAGTTTGTAATGAGATTAAAATACATTAAACAATCAATTGTGGGATTCTATAACAGAAAAATGGCCCACCTATGTGATCAGCATTTGCCAGAACATTACTATACATGATCCAGCACACGAGGTGTCCTTCATGTGTGATGAGTACATCAAAAGATGAACATAACGAGAGGCATACAATAAATTTCTAAGTCTCTAACTATAATGATAGTTAAAAGACAGCATCATTAAAGAAAAATAATGCATACCCAAATCCTTAAAACAGCATGTCACACAGGAATAAGAACACTGATTCCTCTTCAAATGCCAAAAAAAAAAAAAAAAAAAAAAAAAAAAAAAAAAAAAAAAAACATGGCTTACTTCCAGTTGCTAAAAGGAAATTATTTCTACTGAAGAAGAATAAAGATGAAGAATAAACAATGAAGAAAAATGAAGAATAATACCCTTTTAAGTTCTGTTAGGAGGCAACCCTCATACCATTATAGTATACTGGATCCATTTGGAGTTGCTGGTTGATAGGATAGAAAGCACACATAGTAAGAAGATGAGGCCTTAAATAGGTTTTTTTAAAGCCACAGAGAGAGCCAGAGTAGGTCTCTGACCAGCATTCCTCAGGGGACTTTGCGGACAGGCAGGCCTCATCTAATGAGAAATGTTCCAATGGAAGAGAATGTGTCTAAAGTCACAAGAGCTTTGAAAAAATACTTTCCACTGCTGGCTTCAATGTGTTGAGAAAGTATGACAAAATTATGTGTGGAATGTGATCTCTTAAGGATTTCTTCAGAATTTTTCTGCCATTTCCTCACAGAGAACTCTAAAAGCAAATGCTATAAATAAGTGAAAATATAGTCAGGTTTTTGTTATAATTTGGTGTTTTCTTAGTGGTTAAATAATTATTGTTTTAAAAAGTACTAAAAATATATCAGAAAGGTATAAAAAAGCATAGAAACTCCTCCCTTTCTATAATACCAAAAATATTTATAAAACATTATATGGGTAGCTCTTAATATATAAGGATATGCACATTTAGGTTTTTCTGTATAGTTTCTTCTGCATATGTGTGATGATTATTATAATGCTAACTCATATGCATCAATATAGATATAGAAGTGCTTCTGTATAATGTCACAGCTTCCAATATTCTTTGGAGATACAACTTTTCAACATTCAATGGACAAAATATAAACTTCCCAATTACAAAGACAAAGTAATAGCAACATAAAAGAATGGATGGTCACAAAACAAGACCAAAATCCAGAAGAGAAATATTAAACTATATATTTCCATGGCTAAAAATTAGTAATAAAAATAAAATAATATTATTTAGGATCATTGGCATGTATTTTAGTGGATGTTTCTTCTCACATGTTTGAGACCAGTGAGCTTCAACACCAAAATATAGAACAATATAGACAAAAATATTATCTGATGATAGCCATGAACTCAATCTTCAAACATGCAATATAGATTACACCCATGGCATGTATCTCTGAATTATATTTCTTTTCAGACTGCTGTTTTCATAGCGCTGATGGCCACAGAGGTCATGTCACCACTTAGGAAGAAGAGAGCTCATCACTGAGCAGAGTTCTCCATTGGTTACTGAAGGTCAATAATCTCTGTGAGCCAAAGAGTTTCAGCGAAGTTTTTGATGGAAGTCAAGATGAAAACCAAGAGATTCTCTGTTGGTGTGGGTCTTCATTGATGTTTTGATTTCTATTTAAAAGATGAATATTTTGAGTGAGCCAGCAGTGAGCCAGCGTGTGGTTCCCCAGGTTACCCCTCCCCACCCCAGCTTGCTCCAGGGAACCAGTAACCCTGCATCTGGCTATTTCCAGCCAGACAACATGGAGTGAGGAACCGCACTCAGATCACTGACCACCAGGAACAGCAGTGAGCCAGTGGTGACCCAGCGATAAACCAGTGATGATCCAGCAATGATCCAGGGACACAAGAATGACAACAAAATGGCAAGAGGAAAGGGAAAGAATGTACCCCAGGGAAACCAAGACAAGCTGGCAACACCAGTACCCAGCTCTGCCATCACAGCAAACAGCGGAATGCCAAACACACCAGAAAAAGAAGTTGCAGACCTAAAAATCATACCTCAGGATGATGATAGAGATCCTTAAACAAGAATGGGAGGAAAAGCATAAAGAATTAAAAGCTTTTAAAGTGGAAATAAGAAAAACACTCAAAGAACTCAAAGAACTAGAGGAAAACAGAACCAAAGAGATGAAGGAATAGAAGAAAAAATTTAAACTAGAAATTGACACAATAAAGAAAACACTAAAAGAGACAACCCAAGAGGTAGAACACCTAAAAAAAAAAATAAGGAGTCAGAGAAGCAAGCATTTCCAATAGAGTACAGGAGATGGAAGAGAGAATCTCTGGGGCCAAAGACAACATTGAAAACACAGACAAAACAATCAGAGAAGATGCAAAAACCACAAGGCTCCTAACGCAAAATGTCCAGGAGATCCAGGACACAATGAGAAGACCGAACCTAAGGATAATAGGAATAGAAGAGGGCAAAGAATATCAACTAAGAGGCACAGTAAATATCTTCAACAAAATTGTAGAAGAAAACTTCCCTACCCTTAAGAATGAGATGACCATGAGCATTAAACAAGCCTACTGAACTCCAAATAGATTGGATCAGAAAAGAAACACCTCCCTGAACATAATAGTCAAAACTCCAAGTGCCCAAAGTAAAGAAAAAATATTAAAAGCAGTAAGGAAAAAAGGTCATGTAACATATAAGGGCAGACCAATCAGAATAACACCCAATTTCTCAATAGAGACTATGGAAAGCTAGAAGAGCCTGGACAGACATCATGCACACCCTAAGAGAGCACAAGTGCCAACCAAAGCTGGTATACCCAGCAAAACTCTCAATCACCATAGATGGGGAGACCAAGATATTCCAAGACAAAACTAAATTTACACAATATCTGACAACAAACCCAAAACTACAATGAATTATAGGAGGAAAACCGATTACAATGAGGGGAACTACATCCTAATACAAACAAGAAAACGCCTAAGCAAGAAAACCAAAAGAAGAAAGACATACAGGCACAATTCAACCTCCAAAAGCAAATATAGAAGGAAACAGCAACCACTATTCCTTGATATAAATGGATTTAATTCCCCAGGAAAAGAAATAAGCTATCAGACTGGATACATAAACAAAACCCAACAAATTGTTGCATACAAGAAACTCATCTCAGAGACAAAGACAAACACTATCTCAGAGTAAAAGGGTGGGAAAAAACATTCCAAGCAAATGGCCCCAAGAAGCAAGCTGGAGTGGCCATTCTAATATCTAATAAAGTAGATTTTTAACCAAAAGTTATCAAAAAAAATAAGAAAGGACACTTTTTACTCACTGCAGGGGAAATTTGTCAGGAGGAACTCTCAATCCTTAACATATATGCTCCAAATACAAAAGCACCCATATTTATAAAGGAAACCCTAAAAAGCTAAAAAATACATTGTGCCCCACACAATAATAGTAGGAGTCCTCAATAACCCACTCTCACCAAAGGACAGATCAGGGAAACAAAAACTGTACAAGGATACTGTAAAACTAGCAGAGGTTATAAACCAACTGGAATTAATAGATATCTACAGAACATATCAACCTAAAAAAAAGAAGAAGAAGAAGAAGAATACACCTTCTTCTCAGCACCTCATGGTACCTTCTCAAAAATTGACCACATAATTGATCACAAAAGGAGCCTCAAAAGATATAAGAAGATTGAAATACTCCCATGTATCCTTTCAGATCACCATGGTTTAAGGCTGGTCTTTAACAAAAACAAAGACAACAAAAAGCCTGAACACATGGAAACTAAATAATGCTCTGTAAAATGATAGCAGGGTCAAAAAAGAAATGAAGAAAGAAATCAAGGATTTTCTAGAATTCAATGAAAATGAAAACACAACATAACCAAATATTTGGGATGCAATGAAAGCAGTACTGAGAGGAAAACTTATAGCTCTGAGTGCTTCCAAAAAGAAACTGGAGAGAGAATACATCAGCAACTTGACAGTACAGCTGAAAGCTCTTGAACAAAAGGAAGCAGATACACCCAAGAGGAGTAGACAGCAAGAAATAATCAAACTTAGGATAGAAATCGACCAAATAGAAACCAAAATAACCATTGAAAGAATCACCAAAACTAAGAGCTGGTTTTTTGAGAAAATCAACAAGATTGATAAACCCTTAGCCAGACTAACTAGAGGGCAAAGAGAGAGTATCCAAATTAACAAAATTAGAAGGGAAAATTAAGAAATAACCACTGAAACTGAGGAAGCTCAAGAAATCATCAGATCATAATACAAAAGCCTATACTCAACAAAGCTGGAACATCTGGAGGAAATGGATGAATTCCTAGACAGACACAAAATACTAAAGTTAAATCAGGACCAGGTAAACCATCTAAATAATCCCATAACACCTAAAGAAATAGAGGCAGTCATCAAAAGCCTTTCAACCAAAAAAAGCCCAGGTACAGATGGGTTTAGTGCAGAATTTTATCAGACATTTATTGAGGACATAATACCAGTACTCTCCAAACTATTCCACAAAACAGAATCTGATGGAAAACTACCTAACTCATTTTTTGAGGCTACAATAACCATCAAGCCTCAACCACAAAGAGACCCTACAAAAAAAGAGAACCTCAGACCAATCTCACTTATGAGCATTGATGCTAAAATATTCAACAAAATCCATGCAAATCGAATGCAAGAACACATCAAAATGATCATTCACCATGATCAAGTAGACTTCATCCCTGGCATGCAGGGATAGTTTAACATACGGAAATCCATCAATGTAATTCACCTTATAAACAAACTCAAAGAAAGAAACCACATGGTCATCTCACTAGATGCTGAGAAAGCATTTGACAAAATCAACACCCCTTCATGTTAAAAGTCTTGGAAAGAACAGAAATCCAAGACCCATACCTACACATAATAAAAGCAACATACAGAAAACCAACAGCCAACATCAAACTTGATGGCGAGAAACTTGAAGCAATCACACTAAAATCAAGGACTTGACAAGGATGCCCACTCTCCCCCTACCTATTCAACATAGTACTGGAATTCCTGGCTGGAGCAATAAGACAGCAAAAGCAAATCAAAGGGATAAAAATTGGAAAGGAAGAAGTAAAAACATCACTATTTGCAGATGACATGATAGTGTACTTAAGTGATTCCACAACTTCCACCAGAGAACTCCTACAGCTGATAAACATGTTCAGCAAAGTGGCTGGATGTAAAATTAACTCAAACAAATCAGTAGCCTTCTTAAATTCAAAGGACAAACATGTGAAGAAAGAAATTAGAGAAAAGGTACCCTTCACAATAGTCACAAAAACTATGAAATACCTTGGTGTGACTCTAACTAAGCAAGTAAAGGACCTGTATGACAAAAATTTCAAACCTCTAAAGAAGAAAATTGAGGAAGATCTCAGAAAATGGAAAGATCTCCCATGCTCATGGATTGGAAAGATCAACATATTAAAAATGGTCATCATACCAAAAGCAATCTACAGATTCAGTGCTATCCCCATCAAAATTCCAACCCAGTACTTCACTGAGTTGGAAAAAGCAATGTGCAATTTTATCTAGAATAACAAAAGACCTAGAATAGCTACATCCATCCTTAAGAACAAGAAAACATCTGGAAGAAGCACTATCCCTGACCTCAAGCTATATTACAAGGCAATTGTGCTGAAAACTGCATGGTAGTGGTACAGAGATAGGCACGTGGATCAATGGAATAGAATAGAAGATCCAGAAATGAGCCCTCATGTATATGGTCACCTGATTTTTGACAAAGGAGCAGTAAACATTCAATGGAAAAAGGTCAGCTTATTCAACAAATAGTGTTGGTCCAACTGGCACTCAGCATGCAGAAGAATAAAAATAGACCCTTTCTTATCTCCTTGTACAAAGCTCAAGTGCAAGTGGATCAAGGATCTCCACATTAAACCAGGTACACTGAAACTATTAGATGAGAAAGTAGGGAAAACCTTAGAAATCATAGGAACAGGAGAAAATTTCCTGAACAGAACATCAATGGCTCGACCTATAAGGTCAAAGTTTGAGAAATGGGACTTAATGAGATTGCAAAGTTTCTGTAAGGCTAAAGACACTGTCAAGGAAACAAAATGGCAGCCAACAGAGTGGGAAAAGATTTTTACCAACTCCACATTAGATAGAGGCCTAATATCCAGGGTATACAAAGAACTCAAAAAGCAAGACACCAGAGAATCAAACAACCCTATTAATAAATGGAGTACAGACTTAAACAAAAAGTTTTCAATTGAGGAATATCGAATGGCTGAGAAACATCTAAAGAAGTGCTCAAAATCCTTAGTCATCAGGTAAATGCAAATCAAAACAACCCTGAGATTTTACCTCACACCAGTCAGATTGGCCAAGATCCAAAATTCAGATGACAACAGATGTTGGCGAGGATGTGGAGAAAGAGGAACACTTCTCCACTGTTGGTGGGGTTGGAAACTAATACAACCACTCTGGAAATCAGTCTGGTAATTCCTCAGAAAAATGGACATAGTACTACCTGAAGACCCAGTTTTTCCACTTCTGGTCATTTACCCCAGAAACGCTCCAACATACAACAAAGTTACATGCACCACAATGTTCATTGAAGCTCTATTTATAATATCCAGAAGCTGGAAAGAACCCAGATGTTCTTCAGTAGATGAATGGATAGAAAAATTGTGGTATATTTATGCAATGGAGTACTACTCAGCTATCAGAAACAATGGCCTAACAAAATTCTCAAGTAAGTGGATGCATCTAGAGAATATCATCCTGAGTGAGATAACCCAGTCACAAAAGAACAGACATAATATGCAGTCACTGATATGGGAAACTAACCCGAGAAAGCTCTGAACACCCCAGAAACAACTCACAGACTGTGTGAAGTTCAAGAAAAAAAAGAATATATTTTAATTAAAATAGAACTGTATCACATCCCCCTTTCCTCTCTTCAGCTCTTCCCAGTTTCTCTCCTATTCCCTCAAATTAATACCCTGTTTTCTTACATTATAGTTCCATAAAATTAGAACTTCTGTTTCCACCCAGCGGCGAATTCAGGATGCAGAGCGTAGCATGGCCCATCTGCCACCTGGAACGGCGGCTCATAGAGGCTGAGCAACTGGTGGGTGAGAGGCCTGGACTGCCGGGGAGCAGAGAGATCTCTGCGTAGTGCACGAGGAAAGTGCACCCTCTGCCTTGCCCTGCCCTGCCCTGCCTGAGCCAGCGACCAGGAACAGAACGTTGGAACTTCTGTTCCCACTCGAAGACTATGAGGCATGGAACAGGGCTCGGCCCATCTGACACCTGGACCAGTGTAGATTCAGGGACACAGACCAGATACAAGGGAAAGGCAAGAACAGATCACTGACAATAAAATGGCAAGAGGAAAGAGAAAGAGTATATCCCAAAAAAACAAATACAATCTAGCAACACCAGAACCCAGCTCTCCCATAACAGCAAACATCGGAATTCCAAACACTCCAGAAAAAGAAGACAAAGTCCTGAAATCATGCCTCAAGATGCTGATAGAGATACTTAAACAAGAAAGGGAGGAAAAGAAAAAAGATTCAGAAGGTTTTAAAGAAGAAACAAGAAAAACACTCAAAGAACTCAAAGAACTAGAGGAAAACAGAAACAAAGAAATATAGGAATGGAAGAGGGATATTAAAATGGAAATTGACACAATAAAGAAAACGCTAAAAGAGATAACCCTAGAGGCAGAACACCAAAAAAAGAAGTCAGGAGTCACAGAAGCAAGCATTTCCAATAGATTACAAGAGATCAAACAGAGAATCTCGGGGGCAGAAGACAACATTTCAAACATAGACAAAACAGCCAGAGAAGTAGCAAAAAACAAGGAGCTCCTAACCCAAATGTCCAGGAAATCCAAGAGACAATGAGAAGACCGAACCTAAAGATAATAGGAATAGAAGAGGGAGAAGAGTATCAACTAAGAGGCACAGTAAATTTCTTCAACAAAATTGTAGAAGAAAATTTTCCTACCCTCAAGAATGAGATGACCACAAGCATAAAAGAAGCCTTCAGAACTTCAAATAGGTTGGACCAGAAAAGAAATACCTCCCGACACATAATAGTAAAAACATCAAGTGCCCAAAGAAAAGAAAGAATACTAAAAGCACTAAGGGAAAAAGGGCAGGTAACATATGAAGGCAGGCCAATCAGACTCACACCTGATTTCTCAACAGAGAGTATGAAAGCTAGAAGAGCCTGGACAGACATCATGAACACTATAAGAGAGCACAAGTGCCAGCCCAAGCTGCTATACCCAGCAAAACTATCAATCACCATCGATGGAGAGATGAAGATATTTCAAGACAAATCAAAATTTACACAATATATGACCACAAACCCAGCACTACAATGAATTATAGGTGGAAAACCCAATACAATGTGGAAAAATACAGTCTAGTAAAAACAAGAAAACTCCTAAACAAGAAAACTAAATGAAGAAAAAAACATAGACAAAAAGCAACCCACAAAAGCAATAATGGCAGGAAACAGAAACAACTATTCCTTGATATCTATTAACATAAATGGACTCAACTCACCAATAAAGACACATAGACTATCAGACTGGATACATAAACAAAATCCAGCCTTTTGCTGCATACAGGAAACTCATCTCAGAGACAGAGACAGACACTATCTCAGGGTAAATGGGTGGGAAAAAAACTTCCAAGCAAACAGCCCCAAGAAGCAAGCTGGAGTGGCTATTCTAATATCGAATATAGTAAATTTAGAATCAAAAGTTATCAAAAAAGATAAGGAAGGACACTTTTTACACATTACCGGGGAAATTTGTCAGGAGGAACTCTCAATCCTTAACATATATGCTCCAAATTAAAAAGCACCCACATTCATAAAAGAAACCCTACTAAAGCTCAAAAAATACATTTCACCCCACACAATAATAGTGGGAGACATTAATACCCCACTCTCACCAATGGACAGATCATGGAAACAGAAACTGAACAAGGACACTACAAAACTAGCAGAGACTTTGAACCAACTAGAATTAATAGATATATACAGAACATATTATCGTAAAGTAAAAGAATACAACTTCTTCTCACCACTCCATGGCACCTTCTTGAAAATTGACCATATAATTGGACACAGAGCGAGCCTCAATCAATATAAGAAGATTGAAATACTCCCATGCATCCTCTCAGATCACCATGGTCTACGGCTGGTCTTTAACAACAACAAAGACAACAAAAAGCCCACATACACATGAAAATTAAACAACGCTCTGTTAAACGATAGCAGGGTCAAAGAAGAAATAAAGAAAGAAATTAAGGATTTTCTAGAATTCAACGAAAACGAAAACAAAACATACCCAAACCTACGGGATGCTATGAAAGCAGTATTGAGAGGAAAACTCATAGCCCTGAGTGCTTCCAAAAAGAAAGTGGAGAGAGCTCACATCAGCAACCTGACAGCACAGCTAAAAGCCCTAGAACAAAAGGAAGCAGATATACCCAGGAAGAGTAGACGGCAAGAAATAATCAAAATTAGGGCAGAAATAGACCAAACAGAAACAAAAAGGACCATTGAAAAAATCAACAAAACCAAGATTTGGTTCTTTGAGAAAATCAACAAGATTGATAAACCCCTAGCCAGAGTAACTAGAGGGCAAAGAGAGAGTATACAAATTAACAAAATCAGGAAAAAAAGTAGCGACATAACAACTGAAACTGAAAATTCAAGAAATCATCAGATCCTACTATAAAAACTTATACTTTACAAAATTGGAAAATCTGGAGGAAATGGATGAATTCCTAGACAGATACAAGATCCCAAAGTTAAACCAGGAACAAGTAAACCATCTAAATAACCCTATGACACCTAAAGAAATAGAAGAAGTCATCAAAAGCCTCCCAACCAAAATAAGCCCAGGTCCAGACGGGTTCAGTGCAGAATTTTATCAGACATTTATTGGGGATATAACACCAATACTTTCCAAACTATTCCAAAAGATAGAATACTGTATTTTCAGTGCATACTGTCAAGCCCTTGAAAAAAATCAAGTACTGACTAAAAAATATATTCACATGGTTTTATGTAAAAATTATTTTAATGTCTGAAAAAACAGTACTGACAAAAATGTATAATTTTAAACAAAAAATGTTTAAAATCTGTACATTTATCTTTGTTTTGTAAGATAAAGTCGTTTAAAAAAAAAAAAAGAAGGTTGTGAGCCACCATACGGATCCTGGGATTTGAACTCAGGACCTTTGGAAGAGCAGTCGGTGCTCTTAACCTCTGAGACATCTCTCCAGTCCCACCTTTTCTATTTTTAAGATTTACTTTTTAAACACAACGTCTTTCTCTTGTCTAATTTCTACAATTTAAAACACTATAGTAAATGAAGGAAGAAGATAGGCATTCTTGTCTCATTTCTGACTTTAGAGGAAATGCTCTCAGTTTGTCTCCACTTAGCATACATTTGACTATAGGTTTGTTTGGTATAGCTTTATTATTCTTAGAATCCTAGAAGTCTATGGAAACACAAAATACATAGCTAAATCAAGCCCTAGGGGTAAGATCATAGCTGTAGGTATTTCTATAGCAGAAATCAAAGTATATGACAGAGCTATACAAGTACAAGTAGAGCGCCCAGAAATGAACAACAAATCTGCAGCCACCTAATTTTTGATGATTGAGGTAAAAGCATGCAGTGGGAAAAGCATAGCCTGATCAACAAACATTGCTGGCAAACTGAGTATCCAGCTGAGAAAAAATAACACCATATTCAACTTTTTACCTTGTAAAAAAGTAATTTTGCAGTGGATTAAAGAGCTTAATTAAAATCACATGCCCCAGTTCTACTGATTTCCCTTTCCCCTTGTACCTCCCATCCACCCTATGGCTCTTCTCCCAATCTACTCCTAACATCTACTGGAGCTTGTGAAGGGGTCCTTCCTGCAGATCCACAACTACTGGATCTCCATGATACAGGACAACAACAGAATTTATGGAGGAGTCACCTTGAGTTTTGATGTGTAGCAGAAGCCAGGGGGCCCATACCAGACCAACAACTCATTGCAACGAACACTTGCAAGCAAAGAAATGTGGACAACAATTATTTTTAAAAGGATTCAACATCCTTAGTCATCAGGAAAATGTAAATGAAAACTTGGGATATCACTACTCCCCAGTTAGGTGGCTATCATTGAGAAATCTGGTAAGTGTCGAAGAGGATGGGAAGAAAGAGCAGCCCATACTCATTGCTTGAACAGGTGAGAATTAGTGAAACTAGTATGGAAATCAGCTTATCAGTTCCTCAATAAATAAATAAAGAAAGAAAGAACTAATATATGACCCATTCTACCATTCTACTTCTGGGCATATATCCCTATCCTACCATGGAGACATTTGCACATCTCTATTTATTGATATCATTTTTACTATAGGGAGGAATTAAAATGAAGCCAAATTTCATTATCTTTCAGTGGGTGCAGAGATAATGAAAAACTGATACATAAAATATAATATTCTTCATCTGTAAAGGAAAATAAAACCATGAAAATGGATGGACAGGTGTAGTATTTAGTGAGATCACTCAAACTCAGAAAGAAAACCCATGTGTTCTTTATCATATGTAGATCTTAATTTACATGTGTAATACTTAAACGGCTACAGATCTTAGTATACTGTAATATTTAGAAAAGAGAACAAGAAAGAACAATATTAGGTTATAGAGAAGAAAATGCAGGCAAAAACCACATGTAGTATCTTCCCCAATTTCTCTAGAGTGTTTTAAGTTTATCATGGTAGAGATAACTGACTTCATTAGTTAGACTCATTCCTCGGTATGTTGAGTGACAATGTTAATTGAATTATCTACCTGACCTCTTCCTTAGGTCACTAGTTATTGATATATAGGAACATTTCTGATTATTGAATATCAGTTTTGTATCACACCACTTCATTATTTTTATAAAAATCACTCTAT
Source organism: Micromys minutus (assembly GCF_963924665.1). Classification (NCBI taxonomy): domain Eukaryota; kingdom Metazoa; phylum Chordata; class Mammalia; order Rodentia; family Muridae; genus Micromys; species Micromys minutus. Next base: position 6,049,889 of record NC_137981.1, on the reverse strand, counting down.
TGTAATGAAGCATAAATAAAACATACAACTAGATCAAAGCAGACACACAAACCCTTGTAGCCCCAAAATCTACACATTCAGTAAACACTATTACAGTGACCATTCTGAATCCAAGGAACGTTATCTAAGAAAGTTTTTCACGTTCACAATAAATACATTTGTATGGATTTATTGCGTATAGAAAAAAGGAGGTAAAACTGAATAAACCTATTAAAACAGATCTAAGCAAAAAATTCGCAACTGAGGAATGGCTTATTCTCAACAGAATGACTGAGATGCACTTAAAGAAATATCCAACATCCTTAGTCATCAGGGAAATACAAATCAAAACAACCCTGAGATTCCACCTCATACCAGTAAGAATGCCTAAGATCAAAAACTCAGAATACTGCAAATGCTGGCAAGAATGTGGAGAAAGAGGAACACTCTTCTATTGTGGGTGGGATTGCAGGCTGATCCAAACACTGTGGAAATCAGTCTGGCGGTTCTTCTGAAAATTGATTATAGTTTTACCTGAGGATCCAACTATTCCATTCTTGGGCATATACTGAAAAGATGCTCCAACATACAAAAACACAAGCTCTCTTATGTTCTTAGTAGCTTTATTTATAATAGCCAGAAGTTGGAAAGTACCCTGATATCCCTCAACGAAGGAATAGATAGAGAAATTATGGTACATTTACATAATGGAATACTACTTAGCTATTTAAAACTATGACTACATGAAATTCTGAGGCAAATGTAAATATCAATCCCCATCAAAATTCCAACTCAATTCTTTATAGAGTTGGAAAAAGCAATTTGCAAATTATTCTGAAATAACAAAAAACCTAGAATATCGAAATCTCTTCTCAACAACAAGAAAACATCTGCAGGAATCACCATCCCTGACCTCAAGCTGTATTAGAAGGCAATTGTGTTAAAAACTGCATGGTACTGGTATAGACCTATGCATGTTGATCAATGGAATAGAATAGAAGACCCAGGACCTGCCTGCACATGGTTGAGCCCCCAGAGAAGTCTTGCAAGAGCCCACAGAGACAGAATGGAGTCCTGCAATCAGAACTCACCTACCTGCATGCAAAGAGGCAGACATCCAGAAGCAATTTCCATCCTGAGCCTATGGGCCCTCAGTTTCACATGAGAGACAGGCTCTAGATAAAGATAACAAGAGCACCTATAATCACAGAAAACAAGATGGCAAGAGGAAAGCAAAAGAACCTAAGCAATAAAAACCAAGACAACTTGACAACATCAGAACTCAGCTCTCCCACCATAGCAAGTAGTGAATTGCAAAACACACCGGAAAAACAAGACTTAGACTTGAACTCATACTTCGTGATGATGATGGAGATCTTGGAGAAGTGCATAAATAACTCCCTTAAACAATTACAGGAAAACCAGGAGAAATCACTCAAAGAACTACAAGAAAACACAACCAAACAGATAAAGGAATTTAAAGGAGAAATAGAAACAGTAAAAAAAAAAAAAAAACCAAAAAACAAAAAAGAGACAACCCTGGAGATGGAAAACCAAAAAACGAAATCAGGAGTCACAGATGAAAGCATCACCAACAGACTACAAGAGATGGAAGAGAGGATCTCAGACAACATAGAAAACACAGACAAAAGAGTAAGAGAGGGTGCAAAAACCAAAAAACTCCTAACCCAAAATGTCCAGGAGATCCAGGAAACAATGGGAAGACCAAACATAATAATAATAGGTGTAGAAAAGGTGAAGAATATCAACTTAAAAGCACAGTAAATATCTTCAACAAAATCATAGAAGAAAACTTCTCTACCTTTAATAATGAGATGACCATGAACATAAAGGAAGCCTACAGAACTCCAAATAAATTAGGCCAGAAAAGAAACTCCTCCCGACATAATAGTCAAAACAACAAATATTCAAAACAAATAAAGAATACTAAGAGCTGTAAGGGAAAAAGGACAAGTAACTTATAAAGGCATACTAATCAGAATTACACCAGACTTCTCAACAGAGACTATGAAAGCTGGAAGATCCTGGACAGACATCATACAGAACCTAAGAGAACACAAATGCCAGCCCAGATTACTATATCCAGCAAAACTATCAATCACCATAGATGGAGAAACCAAGATATTCCACGACAAACCAAAATTTACACAATATCTGTTCACAAATCCAGCCCTCCAACACAAGGAAGGAAACTACATCCAAGAAAAAGCATTAAAAAAAAAAAAACACGCAAGGAAACCAAAAAGGCACACAAACATAAGTCTACCTCTAACAACAAAAATAACAGGTAACAAAAAAAAATCACTATTCCATAATTTCTCTTTGCATCAATGGACTCAACTCCCCAATAAAAAGACATACACAATCAGACTGGATATGGAAACAGGATCCAGCATTTTGCTGCATACAGGAAACTCATCTAAGAGACAAAGACAGACACCACCTCAGAGTAAAAGGCTGGCAAAAACCTTCCAAGCAAATGGGCCCAGGAAACAAGCTGGAGTAACTAATCTAATATCAAAAAAATAGATTTTCAACCAAAAGTTATCAAAAAGATAAGGAATATCATTTTTTTACTCATAACAGGAAAAATCAATCAAGATTACTTCTCAATATTGAATATCTATGCTCCAAATACAAGGACACCCACATTTATAAAAGAAATCCTACTAAAGTTCAAAGCATATATTACACCATACACAATAATGGAGGGAGACTTCAACATCATCAATGGACAGATCATGGAGACAGAAACTGAACAGAGACACAGCAAAACTAGCAGAGGTTATGAACCAAATGACATTTAAAGACATCTACAGGACAATTCATCCAAAAACAAAAGAATATACTTTCTTTTTTTTAAAACAACTTTGTTTTACAAAACAAAGATAAATGTACAGATTTTAAACATTTTTTGCTTAAAATTATACATTTTTGTCAGTACTTTTTTTCAGATTTTAACATAATTTTTACATAAAACCATATGAATATATTTTTTAGTCAGTACTTGATTTTTTTCAAGGTTTGATAGTATGCCTTGAAAACTTAATAGTTACAATGAGCATAAAGTACATGTAAAACAAAATGTAACATGGAAATAGTTAAAGTTTTCTTGTTTTGTAAATATTTTTTTGTTTTGTTTTGTTTTCTTTATTTCTTGGACTTCATACAGTCTGTGAGTTGTTTCTGAGGGAGTGCAAGCCTCTGGGATTAGCATCCCACTATCAGTGACTGCATATTATGTCTGTTCTTTTGTGACTGGGTTATCTCACTCAGGATGATATTCTCTAGATGCAGCCATTTTCTTAAGAATTTGGTTAAGTCATTGTTTCTGGTGGCTGAGTAGTATTCCATTGTGTATATGTACCACAATTTTTGTATCCATTCATCTTCTGAAGGACATCTGGGTTCCTTCCAGCTTCTGGCTATTATAAATAGAGCCGATATGAACATTGGGGTGCATATATCTTTGTTGTGGGCTCACAACCTTCTATTATGGAATTTGATGCCCTCTTCTGCTGTGAAGACAGCTACAGTGTAATTATATAAATAAATAAACCTATAAAAATATTTAAAATTTTTAAAAAATATTAGAAAAGGCATCAAACTGTTCTTATTTGCAGATAAGATTCTTCTTTTTTTTTTTTTTTTTTAAAAAAAAGACCCTGTAGTACATACTACAAAACCAATTTTTGACCCAATAAACTTTTAAAGTAAAACAGCAGAATAAAAATTTATATAGAAAAATGGTAACTTTAATATCCACCAACAATATACTCCCACAGAATTATTAACCATACTCAATCCTGTTTAGCTTTCAAAAGCAGATGAGATAGTGTGTTCAGAGTAGTATGGTCACAGATAACAACATTCTTCCAAGGAAAGTAATTGGGGGAAATATTCTATTCATAATAGCTCCCGAAAATTGAATACCTGGGAATATACTTAACCAAATAATCGAAAACTCCTACAAAAAAACTTTAAGACATTAAAAGAGGAAATAAAAAATACTAGACAATAGAAAGATCTTTTGTGCTCAGAATTAATATTATGAGTATGCTATACCAGAGAGATGATTCTACAGATTTATTCAATAACCATCAAAACTCTTCTGATATATTTCCAAGGTCCACTAAGTGACATATTGAAAGAGTGGTGAAAGCATACACCTCTGTCTGTTTACCCATGTCTGTCTGTAGTATATTGTTAGCTCTAGGGTTATCATAGATTACCTTTATCATGCCGTGACATGTTTCTTCTACTTCCAATTTCTTTCAGGTCTTGTTCATGAAGGCATATCATGCTTTCTAAAATCCTTTTCTGTATTTATTTTGGGTAAAATTTGTTCATGGAATAATTTATATGATGCCCTACATTTGATGACTTATATGAACTGAACCACCCTTGAATCTTGGAAATAAAGTCAACTTGAATAAACAGTCTATTTTGGTAATAGTTATTTATTGGGGAGTTCTTATACTTGGATTGCAAGTAGTTTGTTGAGAAAATGTGCATCAACGTTCAACAGAAAACTGGTTCTGTTGTGCTTTTACCTGGATTTGGTGTCAAGGTGATACTAGTTTCATGAAAAAGTTACTGTTACTGAGCTTCCCTCTCTTATGGGAAAGCTTAAGACTCATGATCTGGGACAATTCATTACTGAATCCACCTGTGCCTAGAAATTTTTAGTCATGGGAATATGTTTTCTATAAGTCTAAGTTGCCTGTCTTAGTTTAATTCTGATCGGGCCAGCATATCTAGAAATTAATACTATAACAATTCTTATAAAAATTATCCTTATAGATTTTTCCAGATTAATGAAACATATGTTTTAAAGACACAGTCTTACTATTTTTTCACATTTTATTAGTATCTGTTAAAATATCTCTCATTTTGATTCTGATTTTATTAATTTAAGTCCTTTCTTTTTGTATTGATCACTTTTTCTAAGGGTTTATAGATCTTATTTAGCCTTTCAATAGGAACTCTGTTTTGGTGATTCTTTGGGTTTTGTATTTCTTTTTTTTTCAGCTTTTAAACTTTTATTTAAAAAATTCTATTTGGAAGTCTAGAATAACTCTGTGGTTAAAAGTGCACATTGCTCTTTCAGTGGGCCTGAGTTCAGTTCCCAGGCCCACTGAAAGAGCAATGTGCACTTTTATTAGTGGTTCTTAATTTTATATGGTTCATAATTTATAACTTCTGATCCAAGGGATCATATGCCTCAGGCCTTCTCGGGTATTCATGGACATAGTAACACAATCATGTGCAGAAATACACCACATATAATGAATTTTTAGAACAATATCTTCTTTTGGAATATTTTCATTATAAATTATTATAATGAATTTTTATAGATCCTTCACTTACATCCAAAAATACATACCACAAAATCACAACTCTGTTATTAAACTGATGCTTCCTCGACAGCTCCCAACTGTCCCTGTCTAACCTGGATTTACATTAGTTGGTATGTCCCCTTAATTTCTGTCTGTTTTGAATAGGTCTTACTTCTGTAGCCCAATTTAGCTCAGGCTGACTTTAACTATCTGGAAAACACCATTTTTAACCTTCTGAGTGCTAGGATTATAATCATGTGCCACTATGCTAAGAGCAGATGACAGCATGAGATGGTTAAAAGTTGGAAGGAGTCTGATGCAACTTATATACTCTGGTCAGTTAATACTTCCTATAAATCAGTTAACTCTAAGCTGGCTAGATTTGGCTAGAATGCATTGTAAGGGAGACTATGTGCTTTACATTGTTGTATTATACTGGGAATAGACTATCCCTGGTTATACCTTATTGTTTTGTTTGGTTGCTCTTGTACTAGGGAGGGAACCCAGGGCCCTGTGGATGGCATCTTGTGTCCTGCCAATGAGACACATCCTCTTTGTTACCTTTTTGGTAACTGGCAATTTCCCAGTTCAGTAAGCAGTTACAACTTATTGCTAATTTACATGTCTTTGATTATTTGTCTTTGGAAGATGATCTGAGGTCCGGGGATGTAGTTTAGTAGTGGAGCACTTTCCTTTTTTTTTTAAAGATTTTAAACATTTTTTTGCTTAAAATTATACATTTTTGTCAGTACTGTTTTTTCAGACATTAAAATAATTTTTACATAAAATCATGTGAATATATTTTTTAGTCAGTACTTGATTTTTTCCCAAGGGCTTGACAGTATGCATTGAAAACCTAATAGTTACAATAAGCGTAAAGTACATGCAAAACAAAATGCAACGTGGAAATAGTCAAAGTCTTCTTGTTTTGTAAATATATATATATATATATATATATATATATATATATATATATATATATATATATATATATATATATATATATATATATTTGTTTCTTTATTTCTTGGACTTCATACAGTCTGTGAGTTGTTTCTGAATGAGTGCAAGCCTCTGGGGTTAGCATCCCACTATCAGTGACTGCATATTATGTCTGTTCTTTTGTGACTGGGTTATCTCACTCAGGATGATATTCTCTAGATGCAGCCATTTTCTTAAGAATTTGGTTAAGTCATTGTTTCTGGTGGCTGAGTAGTATTCCATTGTGTATATGTACCACAATTTTTGTATCCATTCATCTTCTGAAGCACATCTGGGTTCCTTCCAGCTTCTGGCTATTATAAATAGAGCCAATATGGACATTGTGGTGCATATATCTTTGTTGTGTATTAAAGTGTCTCTGGGGTATATGCCCAGAAGTGGAATAGCTGGGTCTTCAGGTAGTACTATATCCAATTTTCTGAGGTATCGCTAGACAGATTTCCAGAGTGGTTGTATTAGCTTGCAACCCCACCAACAGTGGAGAAGCATTCCTCTTTCTCCACAGCCTCGCCAGCATCTGCTGTCATCTGAGTTTTGGATCTTGGCCAAACTGTGGGTGTGAGGTGGAATCTCAGGGTTGTTTTGATTTGCATTTCCCTGATGGCTAAGGATGTGGAGCACTTCCTCAGATGTTTCTCGGCCATTCGGTGTTCCTCAACTGAAAACATGTTGTTTAGCTCTGTACCCCATTTTTTAATAGGATTATTTGATTCTCTGGTGTCTAGTTTTTTGAGTTCCTTGTACACCTTGGATGTTAGGCCTCTATCTGATGTGGTGTTGGTAAAGATCTTTTCCCATTCTTTTGGTTGCTGTTTTGTTTTTTTGACGATATCCTTAGCCTTACAGAAACTTTGCAATCTCATTAAGTCCCATTTGTTAATCATTGACCTTAGAACTTGAGCCATTGGTGTTTTGTTCAGGAAATTTTCTCCTGTGCCTATGTGTTCTAAGGTTTTCCCTACTTTCTCATCTAATAGTTTCAGTTTATCTGGTTTAATGTGGAGATCTTTGATCAACTTACACTTGAGCTTTGTACAAGGAGATAAGAAAGGGTCTATTTTCATTCTTTTGCATGCTGAGTGCCAGCTGGACCAGCCCCATTTGTTGAATAGGCTGTCCTTTTTCCATTGAATGTTTACTGCTCCTTTGTCAAAAATCAGGTGACCATATACATGAGGGCTCATTTCTGGATTTTCTATTTTATTCCATTGATCCACATGCCTATTTCTGTACAAGTACCATGCAGTTTTTAGCACAATGGCCTTGTAATATAGCTTGAGGTCAGGGATAGTGATTCCCGCAGATGTTTTTTTGTTGTTGAGGATGGATTTCGCTATTCTAGGTCTTTTGTTATTTTATATGAAATTGCACATTGATCTTTCCAATTCCATGAAGAACTGGGTTGGAATTTTGATGGGGATTGCATTGAATCTGTAGATTGCTTTTGGTAGGATGGCCATTTTTAAGATGTTGATTTTTCCAATTCATGAGCATGGGAGATCTTTCCATTTTCTGAGATCCTCCTCAATTTCTTTCTTTAGTGGTATGAAGTTCTTGTCATACAGGTACTTCACTTGCTTAGATAGAGTCACACCAAGGTTTTTCATAGTTTTAGTGAATATTGTGAAGGTTACCTTTTCCCTAATTTCTTTCTTCACATGTTTGTCCTTTGAGTATAGGAAGGCTACTGACTTGCTTGAGTTAATTTTGTACCCAGCCACTTTGCTGAACTTGTTTATCAGCTGTAGGAGTTCTCTGGTGAAATTTTTGGGGTCACTCAAGTACACCATCATGTTATTGGCAAAGAGTGATGTTTTTATCTTTCCTTTCAGATTTGTATTCCCTTGATCTCCTTTTGCTGTCTAATTGCTCCAGCCAGGTCTTCCAATACTATGTTGAATAGGTAGGTGGAGAGTGGGCAGCCTTGTCGAGTCCCTGATTTTAGTGGGATTGCTTCACGTTTCTTGCCATTAAGTTTGATGTTGGCTGTTGGTTTGCTGTATATTGCTTTTATTACATTAAGGTATGGGCCTTGGATTCCTGTTCTTTTCAGGACTTTTAACATGAAGGGGTGTTGGATTTTGTCAAATGCTTTCTCAGCGTCTAGTGAGATGACCATTTGATTTTGGTCTTTGAGTTTGTTTATATGGTGGATTACATTGATGGATTTCCTTATGTTAAATCATCCCTGCATCCCAGGGACGAAGCCTACTTGGTCATGATGAATGATCATTTTGATGTATTCTTGGATTCGGTTTGCAAGGATTTTGTTGAGTATTTTTGCATCAATGTTCATAAGTGAGATTGGTCTGAAGTTCTCTTTCCTTGTAGGATCTTTGTGTGGTTTGGGTACGAGGGTTATTGTAGCCTCAAAAAATGAGGTGGGCAATATTCCATCTGATTCTATCTTTTGGAATATTTTGGCGAGTATTGGTGTTATATCCCCAATAAATGTCTGATAAAATTCTGCACTGAACTTGTCTGGACCTGGGCTTCTTTTGGTTGGGAGGCTTTTGATGACTTCTTCTATTTCTTTAGGTGTTATAGGGTTATTTAGATGGTTTACTTGGTCCTGGTTTAACTTTGGGACCTTGTATCTGTCTAGGAATTCATCCATTTCCTCCAGATTTTCCAATTTTGTGGAGTATAAGTTTTTGTAGTAGGATCTGATGATTTCTTGAATTTCCACAGTTTCAGTTGTTATGTCACCACTTTCCTTTCTGATTTTGTTAATTTGGATACTCTCTCTTTGCCCTCTAGTTAGTCTGGCTAGGGGTTTATTAATCTTGTTGATTTTCTCAAAGAACCAACTCTTTGTTTTGTTGATTGTTTCAATGGTTCTTTTTGTTTCTATTTGGTCTATTTCTGCCCTAATTTTGATTATTTCTTGCTGTCTACTCTTTTTGGATATATCTGCTTCCTTTTGTTCTAGGGCTTTTAGCTGTGCTGTCAGGTTGCTGATGTGAGCTCTCTCCACTTTCTTTTTGGAAGCACTTAGGGCTATGAGTTTTCCTCTCAATACTGCTTTCATTGCATCCCATAGGTTTGGGTATGTTGTGTTTTCGTTTTCGTTGAATTCTAGAAAATCCTTAATTTCTTTCTTTATTTCTTCTTTGACCCTGCTATCCTTTAACAGAGCATTGTTTAGTTTCCATGTGTATGTGGGCTTTTTGTTGTCTTTGTTGTTGTTAAAGACCAGCTGTAGACCATGGTGATCTGAGAGGATGCATGGGAGTATTTCAATCTTCTTATATCGATGGAGGCTTGTTCTGTGTCCAATTATGTGGTCAATTTTTGAGAAGATGCCATGGGGTGGTGAGAAGAAGGTGTATTCTTTTACTTTAGGATAGTATGTTCTGTATATATCTATTAATTCTAGTTGGTTCAAAGTCTCTGCTAGTTTTGCAGTGTCCTTGTTCATTTTCTGTTTCCCTGATCTGTCCATTGGTGAGAGTGGGGTATTAAAGTCTCCCACTATTATTGTGTGGAGTGAAATGTATTTTTGGAACTTTAGTAGGGTTTCTTTTATGAATGTGGGTGATTTTTTATTTGGAGCATATATGCTAAGGATTGAGAGTTCCTCCTGACAGATTTCCCTGGTAATGAGTAAAAAGTGTCCTTTCTTATCTTTTTTTTGATAACTTTTGGTTGGAAATTTACTTTATTCGATATTAGAATAGCCACTCCAGCTTGCTTCTTGGATCTGTTTTCTTGGAAGTTTTTTTCCCACTTTTTTACTCTGAGATAGTGTCTGTCTCTGTCTCTGAGATGAGTTTCCTGTATGCAGCAAAAGGCTGGATTTTGTTTATGTATCCAGTCTGATAGTCTATGTCTCTTTATTGGGGAGTTGAGACCATTTATGTTAATAGATATCAAGGAATAGTTGTTTCTGTTTCTGGCCATTATTGCTTTTTTAAGTTGAATTGTGTCTGTGTTTTATTCTTCTTATAGTTTTCTTGTTTAGGAGTTTTCTTGTTTTTACTAGGCTGTATTTTCCCTCATTGCATTGGGTTTTCCACCTATAATTCGTTGTAGTGCTGAGTTTGTGGTCAGATATTGTGTGAATTTTGATTTGTCTTGAAATATCTTCGTCTCTTCATTGATGGTGATTGATAGTTTTGCTGGGTATAGCAGCTTGGGCTGGCACTTGTGCTCTCTTAAGGAGTGCATGATGTCTGTCCAGACTCTTCTAGCTTTCATAGCCTCTGTTGAGAAATCGGGTGTGAGTCTGATTGGTCTGCCTTTATATGTTACTTGACCTTTTTCCCTTACTGCTTTTAGTATTCTTTCTTTACTTTGGGCACTTAATGTTTTTACTATTATGTGTTGGGAGGTATTTCTTTTCTGGTCCAACCTATTTGGAGTTCTGAAGGCTTCTTTTATGCTTGTAGTCATCTCATTCTTGAGGGTAGGGAAGTTTTCTTCTATTATTTTGTTGAAGGTATTTACTGTGCCTCTTAGTTGATACTCTTCTCTCTCTTCTCTTCCTATAATCCTTAGGTTCGGTCTTCTCATTGTGTCTTGGATTTCTTGGACATTTTGGGTTAGGAGCTTTTTGTTTTTTGCATCTTCTCTGGCTGTTTTTTCTATGTTTGCAATGTTGTCTTCTGCCCCCAAGATTCTCTCTTCAATCTCTTGTAATCTATTGGAAATGCTTGCTTCTGTGACTCCTGATTTCTTTTTTTGGTGTTCTGACTCAAGTGTTATCTCTTTTAGCGTTTTCTTTATTGTGTCAATTTGTTTTAATTTCCCTCTTCCATTCCTTTATTTCTTTGGTTCTGTTTTCCTCTAGTTCTTTGATTTCTTTGAATGTTTTTCTTGTTTCTTCTTTAAAAGCTTCTGAATCTTTTTGTTTTTCCTCCCTTTCTTGTTTAAGTATCTCTATCAGCGTCTTGAGGTATGATTTCAGGTCTGTGTCTTCTTTTTCTGGAGTGTTTGGAATTCCGATGTTTGCTGTTATGGGAGAGTTGGGTCCTGGTGTTGCTAGATTGTCTTGGTTTCCTTGGGATATACTCTTTCTCTTTCCTCTTGCCATTATGTTGTCAGTAATATGTTCTTGCCTTTCCCTTGTCTGTGTTCTGTGACCCTGGTTCTCCACTGTTCCAGGTGTCAGATGGGCCAAGCCCTGTTTTATGCCTCAGAGTCGTCGGGTGTGAGCAGAAGTTCCAAGGTTCTTTTTCTGGTTGCTGGATTGGGCAAGGCAGGGCTGGGCAAGTTAGGGTGTGCACTTTCCGTGTGCACTCCGCAGAGATCTCTCTGCTCCCCTGCAGCCCAGGTCTCCCACCCACCAGTTGCTCAGCCTCTATGCGCCGCCGTTCCGGGTGGCAGATGGGCCAGTCTCAGTTCTGCGTCCTGAAGTCGCCTCCGTGTGGAAACAGAAGTTCTAATTATCTGTTCCCACTCGCTGGATCTGGCAAGGCAGGGCTGGCCAAGGTAGGATGTGCACTTTTCGCGTGCACTCTGCAGAGATCTCTCTGCTCTCCTGCAGCCCAGGTCTCCCACCCACCAGTTGCTCAGGCTCTATGCGCCACTGTTCCGGGTGGTAGATGGGCCAGGCTCTGCTCTGCGTCCTGAAGTCACCAGTTGTTCAGCCTCTATATCCATGTTGCGTTTTGTTTTACATGTACTTTACGCTCATTTTAACTATTAGGTTTTCGATGCATACTGTCAAGCCCATGAAAAAAATCAAGTACTGACTAAAAAATATATTCACATATTTTATGTAAAAATTATTTTGCCTGTCCCGGGCCGTCCGCCCGCAGCCGGTCCCTCTGCCGGTCCCTCTGGTCCACCTGTCCCGCGCCAGGGTCCCCCGCAATGAGCTCCACGCAGTTTAACAAGGGTCCGTCCTACGGGCTCTCGGCCGAAGTCAAGAACCGGCTCCTGTCCAAATATGACCCCCAGAAGGAAGCCGAACTCCGAAGCTGGATAGAGGGACTCACCGGCCTCTCCATTGGCCCTGACTTCCAGAAGGGTCTGAAGGATGGGGTCATCCTATGCACGCTCATGAATAAGCTGCAGCTGGGCTCCGTCCCCAAAATCAACCACTCTATGCAGAACTGGCACCAGCTAGAAAACCTCTCCAGCTTCATCAAAGCCATGATCAGCTATGGCATGAACCCCGTGGACCTGTTTGAAGCCAATGACCTTTTTGAGAGCGGAAATATGACGCAGGTGCAAGTGTCTCTACTGGCGCTGGCGGGAAAGGCCAAGACCAAGGGACTGCAGAGTGGTGTGGATGTCGGGGTCAAATATTCGGAGAAACAGGAGAGAAACTTTGATGACACCACCATGAAGGCCAGGCAGTGTGTCATCGGGCTGCAGATGGGCACCAACAAATGTGCCAGCCAGTCTGGCATGACAGCCTATGGTACCAGAAGACATCTCTATGACCCCAAGAACCACATCCTGCCTCCCATGGACCATTGTACCATCAGCCTCCAGATGGGTACCAATAAGTGTGCCAGCCAGGTGGGCATGACGGCTCCAGGGACCCGGAGGCACATCTATGACACCAAGCTGGGCACCGACAAGTGTGACAACTCTTCCATGTCCCTGCAGATGGGCTACACGCAGGGCGCCAACCAGAGCGGCCAGGTCTTCGGACTGGGGCGGCAGATATACGACCCCAAGTATTGCCCACAAGGCTCTGCGGCTGACGGGGCTCCCACCGAGGGTCATGGCCAGGGCGAGGCCCCTGAGTACCTGGCCTACTGCCAGGAGGAAGCCGGCTACTGAGCTCCCGCATTGCATCAGCATCCCTGTGTGGGTTTTGGGGTTTTCATTGTGTTGCTTTGTGTTTTGAAACTGGTCATCTCTTTGTATCTCTCTCTGGCCTGGAACTCACTGCCATCCTCCTGCCTCAGCTTCTCGAGGGGGGTGACAGGTCTGTGCTATCTATCTATGCTCCCTCCTCACCCATCATGCCTAGCTTCCTTCCCAGGACTGACCCAGGCAGGGAACATGGGTGTCCTCAGTAGGATAGTGAGGCTGTGCGTTCCCCAGTGGGCTGTGGGAGAGGCTGGCCCCAAGGAGCTTCCGTCTTCTTCATCTCTTTCACGTCATTTTGTGGTTGTGAACCATGGAAATTGCAGGCAGTTTCAATGAAAGAAAACAAGGGGTTTGGTTTTGTGTTTTGTTTGCCCCCAAAAGTATGGGGGTGCACCAGACTTTAAAATACTGTAGGCATTTTGAGGGGCTAAATTTGCTTTCCCAAGGCCCTCAGACTTCACCCTCCTGTGCCCTGTGGGGAAACTGAGGCAAGCCAGTTGTGACCAGGACCCCTGCAGCCCTCCCGCGTTCCTTTGGTTTTTGAAGGTCTCAGTTCTCCCTGTGGCCCTGATCAACGAGCTGGGGCCGCGGCCTCTGAAAGTGCCTGCAGTACCCGACCCACGGGTCCGCTCTGCCAAACAATGTGAAATTCCCTGCGTGGACCAAAACAATGTACAGACGTCCGTTTCTAACAGTAAAGTGTATTCATTAAGTTGGCTGTGATGGAGAGAGCCGTTTAGAAGTAGGGGGCAAGCTCCCCCAAAGTCATGGGGGAGGAGAAACAGGCACTGTTGAATAAATTATTTGAGGTCAGGACTAGGGTTGAGGAAGAGGCTGATTCTCCCTTAACAGCTTCCTTTGAGCTCCTATACAACCTCAAAACCCCAACTCTAAGGTCCCCTTTTTAACTCTCACCCTTGCCAGGGCCTTCAGAGCTGTGGATCCACACAGCCCTCCCTCTACACTCATTACAGCTTTGTGAAATAAACCAATTTTTTTTCCCTACAGTAGGGAACATCTGGGAATTTTGCCTACAATCTGGGCAACTATTGATTTTAATCTTGGATTATTGGGCTGCCAGCTGATTCTGAAACCATGTTATTCAGGCGGATGCGTGGGCGAACGCTTCGATGTGGTTGAACCGCCGCTTTGTGGGTGAGCTCACAGAGGCTGTGTGATACAAGTCTTGCTGGTGGCAGGAGATGGGACACGATATAAAAAACCTTGCACAACCCTTCCAACCTAGGGGTCAATCTTTCAGACCTAAATTCAGTCTTTTCCTGAGGCCCCACAAGATGGTAGATAAGAACAGACTCCAGGAAATGGTCCTCTGACCTCCACAGATGTGCCATGCATGCGTGTGTCCTATCCTAATAAACAAATTAATTAAGTTTAAAAACAAAAAAAATTATTTTAATATCTGAAAAAACAGTACTGACAAAAATGTATAATTTTAAGCAAAAAATGTTTAAAATCTGTACATTTATCTTTGTTTTGTAAAATAAAGTCGTTTAAAAAAGTAGCATTGCAATATAGCAAATATTACAAGCTTAATTAGTCCCACAGTCTTAAAAAATTCAAACACTTTATAATTTCAGTGTCTGTTAAAACCTCAAAAGTCTCATTTAAAAGTCAAAGCCTCTCAACTGTGGGCACCTATAAAAATAAATTAAATAATTTCTTATTTGATTTATATTGAAAATAGATTATTTTACTTAATACATTCTGATTATGTTTTTCCTCACCTCTTCCCAAACACAAATCCATATCCTTTCTTGCTCCTTCTCATTAGAAAACAAACAAGCATCTAAAAGAAAAGGAAGGAAGGAAGAAAAAAAAGAAAAGAACAAAACCTCCAAAACTACCACTAAGTTCATTTTGTGCTGGAAGATGGGACCTGACCTTAAGAGTGCTCTGTGTGCTGTGTTAGTTAGAATTTCCTGCTGTGAAGAGATACCATGATCATGGCAACTCTCTTAAACAGATTTAGTTAATTTAGAGCTAGGTTACAGTTTAGTTCATTACTGCTGTGGTAGGAAGAGTGCTCTGTGTGCTGTCTTAGTTAAGATTTCCTGCTGTGAAGAGATACCATGATCATGGCAACTCTATTAAACAGATTTAGTTAATTTAGAGCTAGGTTACAGTTTAGTTCATTACTGCTGTGGTAGGAAGAGTGCTCTGTGTGCTGTCTTAGTTAAGATTTCCTGCTGTGAAGAGATACCATGATCATGGCAACTCTATTAAACAGATTTAGTTAATTTAGAGCTAAGTAACAGTTTAGTTCATTACTGCTGTGGTAGGAAGCATGGCAGAGTGCAGGCAGACATAGTGCTGGAGGAGCTCTGAGTCTTACCAATATCTCAATCCTTAAACTTCAAGAAAAAAGAGACAATAATTCATTAAGCTGGCTTGAGCTTCTAAACCCTCAAATCCCATCCCCCAAGTGGCATCCTCCAACAAAGCCACACCTACGCCAACAAGATTACACTTCCTAATAGTGCAGCTCTCTCTAGGCCTATAGAGGCCATTTTTATTCAAACCTCCACATATGCCCAGTGAGAACACCAACTTTATTGGAGAAAACTAATTTTTCATTTGTGAGTGGTTAGTAATGGGAAATTCTGTGTTGGGGGACGTTGCCTTCACTTCCTCTTGGTACTGAGATTGCATCAGGCACCGACTTGTGGAGGCCTGCGCACGTTGTCACAGTCTTTGCTGGTGTGCATGTACATTGGTCCTAATGTGTTTCTTTAGTATTCTCCATCCCCTCTGGCCTTTAAAATCTTCCCTCTTCCTGTTGTTTTGTTTTGTTTTAAGTTCCCTGAGCCATGGAAGGAGAGGATTGATGGAGATCTCCTAGTTAAGAACAAGCATTTTAAAGCCTCTCGCTCTCTGTACCCTGTCCAGCTGTGGCTATCTGCATTTATCCCATCTACCGTGGGAAGGAGCGTCTCTGATGATGGCTGAGCAAGGCACTGGTGTATGAGTGTAGCAGAATGTCCTCAGAAGTCCTTTGGTTGCTCCTTTAAGTATTGTCTTTGGCAGAACAATACTATTTAGTTTTTCTCTGATTCCCTGGCCTATCCATTATCAGTTTCTTGGCAACAAAATCAGTTTCAAGGATGTGTTTCATCTCATGGAGTGGGACTTCAATTGAATCAGATATTCATTGGTTAGTTTCTCAAGCTTTTGGCACAATTTGTTCTTCACATCTTGCATGCAGGTCACCATTGTAGATTGGAGGGTTTGTAGTTGGGACAGGGTTTACTTTTCTCCTTTATTAGTATGGCGAGTCCTTCCCGTACAATAGTCAGTAGGGATAAAAGTCTCTAGGTGGGCACCAGCTCAACTTGTCCTTGTGCAGTGGGTTGCATAGGTGTTGCCTCCAGGACTGAGCCTTGCCATCAGTTTGTGGAAATCAAACAATCATCTTGAGAATAGCCTTGGTGGTTTGGGGGTTCCTATTGGGACCATTTGGTGAACAATTGGGTTAGATTAACTAATGCCTGGAGTCTTCATTTGTCATGAGAAGTGTCCATCTGGGGCTCCACCTTCCCCATTATTTGAAGATTCCATTTAGATCTCTGTTACATGTTTTAGGAAGTTTAACTTGTACTCAGTTTTCATGTAACCCCTTAAATGGCCCCTCGTTTTAGTCGTCTCTTCCTGTATTTCCTCCCACAGCATCCCTATTGTTATTTCCCTTTCCATTTGACTCCAGTCCCCTCCTTCGCCCATCCACAACTATCTACTTCCCTTTATACAGAGCTCCAGTCCTTTCCTAAGTCTCTTATTCCACATCTAAACTTTGTGTTTATGTGGACTATAGCCGGCTTATGGAAAGACTTAACAGGTCGTGTTAATATTTAAGTAAATGCATAACATATTTGTCTTTTAAGGTCTGGGCTACCTCATTCAGGATGATTTTCTCTAGATCTATTTATTTACCTGTGAATTGCATCGTTTGTAAACAGGATAATATTCCATTGCCTTTTCCTGGTTTTTGAATCCACATCTCTGTTCTTAAAAAAATAGTTGTATTTATTCACTTTATATCAAACTCACTGCCCCTCCTCCTGGTCTACTCCCCTTCACACAATCTTTCCTACCCCCCCTTCTCCTTTGAGATGGTAGAGGATTACTTAGGTACCCCTCTACCCAGGCCTATCAAGTCTGTAGCACTAGGTGCATCATCTCAAGATGCTAGACTGAGGCCAAATAAGGCAGCCCAGCTCAAAGAACACATCCCACAATCAGGCAATAGCTTTGGGTATATCCCTCACTACAGTTGTTCCAGACCCACATGATGACCAAGCTGCATATCTTCTACATATGTGTGGGAGTGGGAAGGCAGCTAGGTCCAGCCCGTGTATGCTCTTTGATTGGTGGTCCAGTCTCTGAGAGCCTCAAGGATCCAGATCTGTGTACTCTGTTGACCTTTTTATGTAGTTCCTCTTCCCTTCACAGTCCTGTAATCCTTCCAGCTCTTCCAAAAGAGTCCCCAAGCTCCTTCAAATGTTTGGCTGTGGGTCTGCATCAATCTAAGTCAGCTATTGAGCAAGTCTCCCCAGAGAACAGCTGTACTAGACTCCTGACTGCAAGCATAACAAAATATTCTTAATAGTGTCAGGGACTCGTGCTTGAAAATTAGATAGGTTTCGAGTTGGACCAGTTATTGGTTGGACAATCTTCCTGTCTCTGCTCTATTCCCCATGCCTGCATTTCTAATAGAACAAATTTTGTGTTGAAAGTTTTTTGGGTAGTTTGGTGTCCCTATTGCACCACTAGGGTTTCTGCCTGGCTACAGGGTGACCTCTTCAAGTTTCATATTCCCAAGGATTTGAGTCACAGCTAAGGTAGCCTCCCTATTAGCTATACCCTTGAGATGCTTCCCACCTGCTCATCCCTATCAGTTGCAGATTTCCCTTCATTCTCATGGCCATCTGGCCGTTTCTTCTGTCCCTCCCCAAACCTAATCCTGAACCACCCCTGTCCCTTCCATATACCCTTTCCCAGCCAATTCCCTTCTCCATCTGTCTCCCATGACTATTTTCGTCCCACTACTAAGTGAGAATCAAGCATCCTCACTGTACCACATTTTCTTTATTCATTCATCTACTCTTTAGTATTTTCCATTGCTGGCTATTATGAATAGAGCAGCAATGAATATCACAAGCAAATGTTTCTGTAGTAGGATGTTACATCCTTTAAGTATATTCCCAAACGTACATTAGTTAGTTGGTGAGGCAGATCTATTCCAAGCATCCTGAGGAACTACCATCAATTTTTCTTTTTTTATTAGATACTCTGTATTTACATTTGAGATGTTATTCCTTTACTCCATCTAGATCCCATCCCCCCTTCTCTTCCATTTGCCTTTACAAAGGTGCACTCCTTCCTAATCCCCCTCTCCACCCCATTGCCTTGGCATTTCCATACATTGGGAAACCTCTCTGGAAAAAAAAGTCTCTTCTCACATTGATGCCAGACACTGCAATCTTCAGCTACATACACAACTGGATAACTAAGTCTCTAAAAGTGCACACAAAAATTTGTGTTTTACTCCATGGGAGTTTTGGAGGGTTTGGTTGGTTGATAATGTTGTTATCTACCCATGAGGTTGCAATCTCTTTCAGCTTCTTAGGTCCTTTCTTTAGCAACATCATTGGGATCCCCGAGTTCAGTCCGATGGTTAGTTGCAAGCATGCTTAGCTCTATCTATATGACTCTAGCATAGTCCCTGAGGAGGCATCTCTGTCTGGTTCCTGTCAGTAAGTACATTTTGGGATCAGCTATAGTACTTGGATTTGGTGACTGCATATGTGGTGGATCCCAAGGTGAGGCGGCTTCTGAGTGATCTTTTTTCAATCCCTGTCCCTCTATTTGACCTTCCATTTCCTCCCATGAGAGTTTTGTTCTCATTTTTAAGAAGGACTGAGGCATCCCCATTTTGGCTTTTCTTCTATTTGAGCTTCATAATGTCTGTGGATTGATTCTTGGATATTGGGTATTCAGAGCTTTCTGGAACTAATATCACAATATCAGTGAGTGCATACCATGTGTGTTCTTTTGTGACTAGGTTACCTCACTCAGAATGATAGTCTCTAGTTCCATCTATTTGCCTACAAATTTCATGAAGTCATTGTTTATAATAACTGAGTAGTACTCCACTGTGTAAATGGAGTTTCTGTATCCATTCATCTGTTGATGGACGTCTGGGTTCTTTCCAGTTTCTGGCTATTATAAATAAGACTGCTATAAACATGGTGGAGCATGTGTCCTTGTTATATGCTAAAGCATCTTTGGGGTATATGCCCAAAAGTGGAATAACTGGGTCCTTAGGTAGTACTATGTCCAATTTTCTAAGGAACAGCCAGACTGATTTCCAGAATGGATGTACCAGCTTACAACCCTACAAACAGTGGAGGAGTGCTCATCTTCACATCTTCAACAGCATCTGCTGTCACCTGAGTTTTTGATCTTAGCCATTCTGACAGGTGTGAGATGGAATCTCAGGGTTGTTTTATCCCTGATGAATAGGGATGTTTTGCATTTCTTTAGGTGCTTCTCAGCCTTTCTATTTTCCTCAGTTGAGAATTTTTTTAGTGATGTACCTTATTTTTAATATGATAATGTGGTTCTCTATAGTCTAGCTTCCTGAGTTCTTTGTATATATTGTATACTAGCCCTCTATCAGATATAGAATCGGTGTTAAAAAAAAAAAACTTTCCCAATTTGTTGGCTGCCATTTTGTCTTTTTAACAGTGTCCTTACCCTTATGGAAGCTTTTCAATTTAATGAGGTCCCATTTGTCGATTCCTGATCTTAGAGCATAAGCCATTAGTGTTCTATTCAGGAAAATTTCCCCCTAGGCATATGTGTTCTAAGCTCTTCCTCATTTTCTGTTCTATTAGTTTCAGTGTACCTGGTTTTATGTGGAGATCTTTGATCCACTTGCACTTGAGTTTTGTACAGAAAGCTAGGAAAGGATCGATTTGCATTCTTCTGCAGGCTGACTGCCAGTTGAACCAACACCATTTGCTGAAGATGCAGTCCTTTTTCCATTGAACACTTTTAGCTCCTTTGTCAAAGATCAAGTGACCATAGATGTGTGGGTTCATTTCTGGGTCTTCAATTCTATTCCTCTACCTGATTACCTCTGTACAAATACCATGTAGTTTTTATCAAGATTGCTTTGTAATATAGCTTGAGATAAGGGATGGTGATTCCCCTAGAAGTGTTTTTATTCTTGAGAAAAGATTTTGCTATTCTAGGTTTTTTGTTATTCAAAAATTTATTCATCCAGATAAATTTGCAAATTGCTCTTTCCAACTCTATGAAGAACTGAGTTGGAATTTGGATGGAGATTGCATTGAATCTGTAGATTGCTTTAGGCAAGATGACCATTTTTACAATGTTGATCCTACCAATCCATGATCATAAGAGATCTTTCCATCTGAGATTTTCATCAATTTCCTTCTTCAGAGTCTTGAAGATTTTGTCATACAGATCCTTTTTTTTTACTTGATTAGGGTCACCCCAAGGTATTTTATAGTCTTTGTGACTATTATGAAGGGTGTCGATTCTCTAATATCTTTCTCAGCCTGTTTATCTTTTGAGTATAGGAATGCTGTTGATTTGTTTGAGTTAATTTTATATCAAGCCACTTTGCTCAAGTTGTTTATTAGCTGTAAAAGTTCTCTGGTAGAATTTTTGAGGTCAATTAAGTATACTATCATATCATCTGCAAATAGAGATATTTTGAGTTCTTCCTTTCTAATGTGAATTCCTTTGACTTCTTTTTTGTTGTTTAATTGCTCTGGCCAGAACTTCCAGGACTATATTGAATGAGTAGGGGGACAGTGGGCAGCTTTGTCTAGTTCTTGGTTTTAATGGAATTGCTCCAAGGTTCTCTCCATTTAGTTTGATCTTGACTACTGGTTTTCTGTATATTGCTTTCACTATGTTAAGGGCCTTGGATTCCTGATTTTTCCAATACTTTTATCATGAAGGGGTGTTGAATTTTCTCTAATGATTTCTCAGCATCTAGTGAGAATATCATGTGGGTTTTTTTTTCTTTTTTTTTTTTAACGATTTTATTTTACAAAACAAAGATAATTGTACAGATTTTAAACATTTTTTGCTTAAAATTATACATTTTTGTCAGTACTGTTTTTTCAGACATTGAAATAATTTTTACATAAAACCATGTGAATATATTTTTTTAGTCAGTACTTGATTTTTTTCAGGGGCTTGACAGTATGCATTGAAAACCTAATAGTTACAATAAGCGTAAAGTACATGCAAAACAAAATGCAACATGGAAATAGTCAAAGTATTCTTGTTTTGTAAATATATGTATATTTTTTTGTTTTCTTTATTTCTTGGACTTCATACAGTCTGTGAGTTGTTTCTGGGGGAGTGCAAGCCTCTGGGGTTAGCATCCCACTATCAGTGACTGCATATTATGTCTGTTCTTTGGGACTGGGTTATCAAAATCAGAATGATATTCTCTAGATGCAACAATTTTCTTAAGAATTTGGTTAAGTCATTGTTTCTGGTGGCTGAGTAGTATTCCATTGTGTATATGTACCACAATTTTTGTATCCAATCATCTTCTGAAGGACATCTGGGTTCCTTCCAGCTTCTGGCTATTATAAATAGAGCCGCTATGAACATTGTGGTGCATATATCTTTGTTGTGTATTAAAGTGTCTCTGGGGTATATGCCCAGAAGTGGAATAGCTGGGTCTTCAGGTAGTACTATATCCAATTTTCTGAGGTATCGCCAGACAGATTTCCAGAGTGATTGTATTAGCTTGCAACCCCACCAACAGTGGAGAAGTGTTCCTCTTTCTCCGCAGCCTCGCCAGCATCTGCTGTCATCTGAGTTTTGGATCTTGCCCAATCTGACTGGTGTGAGGTGGAATCTCAGGGTTGTTTAGATTTGCATTTCCCTGATGGCTAAGG
Organism: Micromys minutus; assembly: GCF_963924665.1. Lineage (NCBI taxonomy): Eukaryota > Metazoa > Chordata > Mammalia > Rodentia > Muridae > Micromys > Micromys minutus. The sequence goes on along the minus strand of NC_137981.1, from coordinate 6,027,808 downwards.
ATGTCGAGCACTTCCTCAGGTGTTTCTTGGCCATTCGGTGTTCCTCAACTGAAAACGGTTTCTTTAGCTCTGTACCCCATTATTTAATAGGGTTATTTGATTCTCTGGTTCTAGCTTTTTGAGTTCCTTGTACACCTTGGATATTAGGCCTCTATCTGATGTGGTGTTGGTAAAGATCTTTTCCCATTCTGTTGGTTGCCATTTTGTTTTCTTGACGATGTCTTTAGCCTTACAGAAACTTTGCAATCTCATTAAGTCCCATTTGTTAATCTTTGACCTTAGAGCTTGAGCCATTAGTGTTTTGTTCAGGAAAATTTCTCCTGTACCTATGTGTTCTAAGGTTTTCCCTACTTTCTCATCTAATAGTTTCAGTGTATCTGGTTTAATGTGGAGATCTTTGATCCACTTACACTTGAGCTTTCTACAAGGAGATAAGAACGGGTCTATTTTCATTCTTTTGCATGCTGAGTGCCAGTTGGACCAGCACCATTTGTTGAATAGGTTGTCCTTTTTCCATTGAACGTTTACTGCTCCTTTGTCAAAAATCAGGTGACCATATACATGAGGGCTCATTTCTGGATCTTCTATTCAATTCCATTGATCCACATGCCTATTTCTGTACCAGTACCATGCAGTTTTCAGCACAATTGCCTTGTAATATAGCTTGAGGTCAGGGATGGTGATTCCCGCAGATGGTTTTTTTGTTTTTGAGGATGGATTTCGCCATTCTAGGTCTTTTGTTATTCTATATGAAATTGCACATTGATCTTTCAAATTCCATGAAAAACTGGGTTGGAATTTTGATGGGGATTGCATTGAATCTGTAGATTGCTTTTGGTAGGATGGCCATTTTTAAGATGTTGATCTTTTCAATCCATGAGCATGGGAGATCTTTCCATTTTCTGAGATTCTCCTCAATTTCTTTCTTTAAGAGGTTTGAAGTTCTTGTCATACAGGTCCTTCACTTCCTTAGTTAGAGTCACACCAAGGTATTTCATAGTTTTTGTAACGATTGTGAAGGGTACCTTTTCCCTAATTTCTTTCTCCACATGTTTGTCCTTTGAGTATAGGAAGGCTACTGATTTTTTTGAGTTAATTTTGTATCCGGCCACTTTGCTAAACTTGTTTATCAGCTGTAAGAGTTCTCTGGTGGAATTTTTGTAGTCACTCAAGTACACTATCATGTCATCGGCAAAGAGTGAAGTTTTTATCTCTTCCTTTCAGATTTGTATCCCCTTGATCTCATTTTGGGGTCTAATTGCTCCAGCCAGGACTTCCAGTACTATATTGAATAGGTAGGGGGAGAGTGGGCAGCCTTGTCGAGTCCCTGATTTTAGTCGGATTGCTTCAAGTTTCTCGCCATTAAGTTTGATGTTGGCTGTTGGTTTGCTGTATATTGCTTTTATTATGTTAAGGTATGGGCCTTGGATTCCTGTTCTTTCCAGGACATGAAGAAGTGTTGAATTTTTTCGAATGCTTTCTCAGCGTCTAGTGAGATGACCATGTTATTTTGGTCTTTGAGTTTGTTTATATGGTGGATTGGGTTGATGGATTTCCTTATGTTAAACCATCCCTGCATCCCAGGGATGAAGCCTACTTGGTCAGGATGAATGATCGTTTTGATGTGTTCTTGGATTCGGTTTGCAAGGATTTTGTTGAGTATTTTTGCATCAATGTTCATAAGTGAGATTGGTCTGAAGTTCTCTTTCCTTGTAGGGTCTTTGTGTGGTTTAGGTACGAGGGTTATTGTAGCCTCAAAAAATGAGTTGGGCAATATTCCATCTGATTCTATCTTTTCGAATAGTTTGGCGAGTATTGGTGTTATATCCTCAATAAAAGTCTGATAAAATTCTGCACTGAACCCGTCTGGACCTGGGCTTTTATTGGTTGGGAGGCTTTTAATGACTTCTTCTATTTCTTTAGGTGTTATAGAGTTATTTAGATGGTTTACTTGGTCTTGGTTTAACTTTGGGACTTTGTATCTGTCTAGGAATTCATCCATTTCCTCCAAATTTTCCAATTTTGTGGAGTATAAGTTTTTGTAGTAGGATTTGATGATTTCTTGAATTTCCTCAGTTTCAGTTGTTATGTCCCCACTTTCCTTTCTGATGTTCTTAATTTGTATACTCTCTCTTTGCCCTCTAGTTAGTCTTGCTAGGAGTTTATCAATCTTGTTGATTTTCTCAAAGAACCAACTCTTGGTTTTGTTGATTTTTTCAATGGTTCTTTTTGTGTCTATTTGGTCTATTTCTGCCCTAATTTTGATTATTTCTTGCCGTCTACTCTTCCTGGGTATATCTGCTTCCTTTTGTTCTAGGGCTTTTAGCTGTGCTGTCAGGTTGCTGATGTGAGCTCTCTCCACTTTCTTTTTGGAAGCACTTAGGACTATGAGTTTTCCTCTCAATACTGCTTTCCTTGCATCCTATTGGTTTGGGTATGTTGTGTTTTCGTTTTCGTTGAATTCTAGAAAATCCTTAATTTCTTTCTTTATTTCTTCTTTGACCCTGCTATCCTTTAACAGAGCATTGTTTAGTTTCCATGTGTATTTGGGCTTTTTGTTGTCTTTGTCGTTGTTAAAGACCAGCCATAGACCATGGTGATCTGAGAGAATGCATGGGAGTATTTCAATCTTCTTATATCGATGGAGGTTCGTTCTGTGTCTAATTATGTGGTCAATTATCGAGAAGGTGCCATGGGGTGGTGAGAAGAAGGTGTATTCTTTTACTTTGGGATAGTATGTTCTGTATATATCTCTTAATTCTAGTTGGTTCAAAGTCTCTGCTAGTTTTGCAGTGTCCTTGTTCAGTTTCTGTTTCCCTGATCTGTCCATTGGTGAGAGTTGGGTATTAAAGTCTCCCACTATTATTGTGTGGGGTGAAATGTATTTTTTGAGCTTTAGTAGGGTTTCTTTTATGAATGTGGGTGATTTTCTATTTGGAGCATATATGTTAAGGATTGAGAGTTCCTCCTGACAGATTTCCCTGATAATGAGTAAAAAGTGTCCTTCCTTATCTTCTTTGATAACTTTTGGTTGGAAATTTACTTTATTCGATATTAGAATAGCCACTCCAGCTTGCTTCTGGGAGCTGTTTGCTTGGAAGTTTTTTTCCCACCCTTTTACTCTGAGATAGTGTCTATCTTTGTCTCTGAGATGAGTTTCCAGTATGCAGCAAAAGGCTGGATTTTGTTTATGTATCCAGTCTGATAGTCTATGTCTCTTTATTGGGGAGTTGAAACCATTTATGTTAATAGATATCAAGGAATAGTTGTTTCTGTCTCCTGCCATTATTGCTTTTTTTGGGTTGAGTTGTGTCTGTGTTTTTTTCTTCTTTTAGTTTTCTTGTTTAGGAGTTTTCTTGTTCTTACTAGACTGTATTTTCCCTCATTGTATTGGGTTTTCCACCTATAATTCGTTGTAGTGCTGGGTTTGTGGTCAGATATTGTGTGAATTTTGATTTGTCTTGAAATATCTTCGTCTCTCCTTAGGTGGTGATTGATAGTTTTGCTGGATATAGCAGCTTGGGCTGGCACTTGTGCTCTCTTAGGGAGTGCATGATGTCTGTGCAGACTCTTCTAGCTTTCATAGTCTCTGTTGAGAAATCGGGTGTGAGTCTGATTGGTCTGCCTTTATATGTTACCTGACCTTTTTCCCTTACTGCTTTTAGTATTCTTTCTTTACTTTGTGTGCTTTATGTTTTTCTATTATGTGTTGGGAGGTATTTCTTTTCTGGTCCAACCTATTTGGAGTTCTGAAGGCTTCTTTTATGCTTGTGGTCATCTCATTCTTGAGGGTAGGGAAGTTTTCTTCTATGATTTTGTTGAAGATATTTACTGTGCCCCTTAGTTGATACTCTTTCCCTCTTCTATTCCTATTATCCTTAGGTTCGGTCTTCTCATTGTGTCTTGGATTTCCTGGACATTTTGGGTTAGGAGCTTTTTGTTTTTTGCATCTTCTCTGGCTGTTTTGTCTATGTTTGCAATGTTGTCTTTTGCCCCCGAGATTCTCTCTTCGATCTCTTGTAATCTATTGGAAATGCTTGCTTCTGTGACTCCTGATTTCTTTTTGTGGTGTTCTGACTCTAGGGTTATCTCTTTTCGTGTTTTCTTTATTTTGTCAATCTCTGTTTTAATTTCCTTCTTCCATTCCTTTATTTCTTTGGTTCTGTTTTTCTGTAGTTCTTTGAATTCTTTGAGTGTTTTTCTTGTTTCTTCTTTAAAAGCTTCTGAATCTTTTTGCTTTTCCTCCCTTTCTTGTTTAATTAACTCTATCAGTGTCTTGAGGCATGATTTCAGGTCTGTGTCTTTTTTTTCTGGAGTGTTTGGAGTTCCGATGTTTGCTGTTATGGGAGAGCTTGGCTCTGGTGTTGCTAGATTGTCTTGGTTCCCTTGGGATATACTCTTTCTCTTTCCTCTTGCCATTTTGTTGTCAGTGATATGTTTTTACCTTTCCCTTGTATCTGGTCTGTGTCCCTGGTTCTCCACTGGTTGAGGTGTCACATGGGTCGAGCCCTGTTTTATGCCTCAGAGTCGTCAGGTGTGAGCAGAAGTTCCAACGTTCTGTTTCTGTTTGCTGGATCAGGCATGGCAGGTCAGGGCAAGGCAGGGGGTGCACTTTCCTTGTGTACTCCATAGAGATCTTTCTGCTCCCCTGCAGCCCAGGTCTCCCACCCACCAGTTGCTCAGCCTCTATGAGCTGCCGATCTGCCTGGCAGGTAGGCCAGGCTCTGCTCTGCGTCTGGAAGTTGCCTCCGGGTGGAAATAGAAGTTCTAATTCTCTGTTCCCAATTGCAGTTACTCAGCCTCCATGAGCCGCCCATCTGGGGTGGCAGGTAGGCCAGGCTCCGCTCTGTGTCCGGATTCGCCTCAGGGTGGAAACAGAATTTCTAATTTTCTCTTCCCAATCGCTGGGTCGGGCAGGGCGGGGCAGGGCAAGTTATGGTGTGCACTTTCTGTGTGTACTCCGCAGAGATCTCTCTGCTCCCCTGCAGTCTTGATCTCCCACTCACCAGTTGCTCAGCCTCTATGAGCCGCCGTTCCGCCTGGCAGGTAGGCCAGGCTCCGCTCTGCGTCCCGGGTTTTTTTTTCTTAAAGTTTGTTCATAAGTTGGATTTTGTTGATGGACTACCCTATGTTGAGCCATTTATACATTCCTAGAATAAAGCCTACTTGGTCATTGTAGATGATTCTTTTGATGTGTTCTTGAATTCGGTTTGCAAGAATTTTATTGAGTATTTTTCCATTGATGTTCATGAGAGAAATTGGTCTGAAGTTCTCTTTCTTTGTTGTGTCTTTGTGTGGTTTAGGTATGAGTGTCATTGTGGCTTTGAAGAACGAGTTAGGTATTGTTCTTTCTGTCTCAATTTTGTGGAATAATTTATAGAGTTTAGGTATTATGTCTTCTATAAAAATCTGATAGAATTTTCTACTAAACCATCTGGTCTGGGATTTTTTTGATGTGGAGGCTTTTGATGACTGCTTCTATTTCTTTAGGTGTTATGGGACTGTTTAGATGGTTTATCTGCTCTTCATTTAACTTTGGTATCTGGTATCTGTCTATAAATTCATCCATTTCCTCCAGATTTTCGAGGTTTGTTGAGAATAGGCTTTTGTGGTAGGATTTGATGATTGCTTGAATTTTCTCATTTTCTGTTGTTATATCTCTTCTTTCATTTCTGATTTTGTTAATTTGGATACTCTATTTTTGCCCTCTAATTAGTTTGGCTAAGGGTTTATCAATCTTGTTGATTTTCTTAAAAAAAAACACAAAAACAAAACAAACAAACAAACAAAAAAAAAAACCAGCTCTTGGTTTTGTTGATTTTTTGTATAGGTTCCTTTTGCCTCTATTTGGTTTATTTCTGCTCTGAGTTTGATTATTTCCTGCTGTCTACTCCTCTTGGGTGTATCTGCTTCTTTTTGTTTTAGGGCTTTCAGTTGTGCTGTCAAGCTCCTAGTGTATGCTCTCTATGGGACACTCAGAGCTCTAAGTTTTCCTCTCAGTACTGCTCTCATTTCATCCCATAAATTTGGGTATGTAGTGCTGTCATTTTTGTTAAATTCTAAAAAAAAATCCTTGTTTTTTTTCTATATTTATTCCATGACCATGTTATCATTAAGCAGAACATTTTTCAGTTTTCATGTGTATGTGGGCTTTTGTCCTTTTTTATTATTAAAGAAAAGCCTTAGTCCATGGTGATCTGATAAAATACATGGGAGTATTTCAATCTTCTTGTATTTGTTGAGGCCTGTTTTGTGGTCAATTTAGGAGAAGATCTTGACATGCTTAGAAGAAGGTATATTATTTTGTTTTGGGATGAAATGTACTGCAGATGTCTGTTAATTCCAGTTGGTTCATAACCTTTGCTAGTTACACTGTGTCTCTGTTCAGTTTCTGTTTCCATGATCTGTCTATTGATGAGAGTAGGGTGTAGAAGTCTCCTACTATTAATGTGTGTGGTGTCATATATGTTTTGAACTTCAGTAGGAGTTCTTCTATGAATGTTGGTGCCCTTATATTTGGAGCATAGATATTTAGGATAGAGAGTTCATCTTGATATATTTTTCCTGTGATGAGTAAAAGTGTCCTTCCTTATCTTTTATGATAACTTTTAGTTGAAATTTTATTTTATTTGATATTAGAATAGCTACTGCAGCTTGTTTCCTGGGTCCATTCGCTTGGAAGTTTTTCCCAGTCTTTTACTCTGAAATACTTTCTGTTTTTGTAACTGAGATGAGTCTCCTGTAGGCAGAAAAATACTGGATCCTATTTATGTATCCAGTCTGATAGTCTCTGTTTTATTGTTGGGAAATTAAGTCCATTGATGTTAAGAGAAATTATAGAACAGTGATCATTGTTTCCTGTTATTTTTGTTGTTGGAGGTAGAGTTATGTTTCTGTGCTTTTCTTCTTTTGGTTTCCTTGCATAATTATCATCATCATCATCATCATCATCATCATCATCTTCATCATCATCATCATCATCATCATTATTTTTTTTGTTTTGTTTTGTTTTCCTTGGGTGTAGTTTCCTTCCTTGTGTTTATTTTTCCATCTATCATCCTTTGTAGGGCTGAATTTGTGGACAGATGTTGTGTAAATTTTGTTTTGTCCTGGAATATCTTTGTTTCTCTCTATGGTGATTGAGTGTTTTTCTCGATATTGTAACCTGGGCTTGCATTCATGTTCTCTTATTAGTCTGTGTGATGTCTGTCCAGAATCTTCTAGCTTTCATAGTCTCTGTTGAGAAGTCTGGTGTAATTCTAATTGGTCTGCCTTGATATGTTACTTACCCCTTTTCCCTTACAACTCTTAGGATTCTTTCTTTGTTTCGAATATTTGGTGTTTTGACTATTATGTGTTGGGAGGAGTTTCTTTTCTGGTCCAATTTATTTGGATGTTTGTAGGCTACTTGTATTCATAACCATCTTGTTCTTAAAGGTGAGTTAGTTTTCTTCTATGATTTTGTTTAAAATATTTTACTGTTTCTTTTAGTTGATATTCTTCGCCCTTTTCTACACCTATTATCCTTTGTTTGGTCTTCTTTTTGTGTCCTAGATCTCCTGGACATTTTGGGTTAGAAGCTTTTTGGTTTTTGAGTCTTCTCTGACTGTTTTGTCTATGTTTTCTATGTTGTGTTCAGCCTCTGAGATCCTCTCTTCCATCTCTTCTAGTCTGTTGATGATGCTTGCATCTGTGACTCCTGATTTCTTTTTTTGGTTTTCTATATCCAAGGTTGTCTCTTTTTGTGTTTTCTTTATTGTTTCTGATTCTGTTTTCAATTTCATCATGTGTTTGGATGTGTTTTCCTGTAGTTCTTTGAATAATTTCTCCTGGTTCTCCTGTAAATGTTTAAGGGAGTTATTCACATGCTTGTTGTTGATCTCCACCATCATGAAGTATGATTTCAAGTCTAAGTCTTGTTTTTCTGGTGTGTTTGGCAATCTACTACTTGCTGTGGTGGGAGAGCTGCGTTGTAATGTTACCATGTTGTCTTGGTTTCCATTGCTTAGGCTCTTTCGCTTTTCTCTTGCCATCTTGTTGTCTGTGATTATAGATGATTTTGTTGTCTCTGACTGGAGCCTGCCTATCCTGTGGATCTGAGGGCCTGTAGGCTCAGGAAAGAATTGCTTCTGGAAGTTTGTCTCTTTGAGGGCAGGTAGTGAGTTCTGACTGAAGTGACTCCGTTCTGTATCCATGGGCTCAGGTAGGAGTGCTCTTGCAAGACTTCTCTGTGGGCTCAGCTGTCTGCAAGCAGGTCCTGAGTCTTGATGGCAATCCCTACCATCAATTTCTACAATGGATCTACAAGTTTATATCCTACCAACAATAGATGAATTTGCCTCTCTTCAAACCCTTGCTAGCATAAGCTAAAAAAAATAATAAAAATAAAAATAAATAAATAAATTTTAAATCTTGAGGCCATTATGACTACCGTAAGATGAAACCTCAAAGTGGTTTTGATTTATATTTCTCTCATATAATCCTATCAGATTTTCTCTGGCTCTTAAAATCTTTCCCCCCTCTGTTTCTACATAGTTCTCTGAGCCCTGATGGGAGGGATTTTATTAACACACCCCATTTAGAACCATGTGTTCTATGCTGTTAAAATATTTAATCTCAGTCAGTGGATTCTATCCCTCCTTTGATCATCCATTTCCCTAATAAAAGACACACAACTTTTATGTTTAGTTTTTGTTGCTATTGTGTTAGTTACATTTGAGTCATTGCCATCCCTCAGTTCCCCCTCTCACAGTTTTTCATCCCATTCCTCTTTCCTCTCCCTCTCAGATGGTGCTTCCATCCACATTACCTCTCCCTTCCCTGGGACCCATGTCCCTCAAGGATAAGGCTCATCTTCTCCCACTGAGGCCAGATCCGGCAGACCTCTGCTATATATGTGCCAGGAACCTAAGACCAGCCCTTATATGCCTCCTACTTGGTGGAGATGTCTCTGGTAGCTCCCTCGGGGTCAGCATTAGTTGAGTCTGGTGGTGTTCCTATGGGATTGTTCTCCATATCAGTTTCTTCCATCCTTCCCCTAATTCCACCATGGGGTCCCCAACTTCAATCCAATGGTTAGGTGGATATATCTGCCTCTGTCTCAGTCAGCTGCTGGTAGAGCATCTCAGAGGACTGTAGCCAGGCTTCCATGTGTTAGCACATCATAGCATCAGTAATAGTGTCAGACCATGGTGCTCCCCACCTTATGAGATAGATCTCAACTTGAGCTGGTCATTGGATCAACTTTCCATCAGTTTCTTTTCCATTTTTGTTCCAAAAGTTCTTTTAGACAGGAATAATTCTGGGTCAGAAATGTGGACTTTGGTTTAGTAACTCTGTTCCTCCACTTGAGACCTGGTATATATACTAGAGGTGAACTGTGGGGTTGTGGGTCCTGCATCTGTTCTGCCACAGGGCACGGCCACTTGTGGAGGTAGAATGAGGAGAGACAGACTCTGCTTACCCCACATAGTTGCTGGGCATGGGGGGGGGTTGAACTGTAGAGAAGTTCCCAGACAATGCTGTGGGGGTGGGAAAGCACAGTCTAAGGATTAGGACAGCCAGAAATGGCTTGGGGATCCACGGGCCTTTGAGGAGGCTAGGGCCATGGAGTACCGAGGTTCTTGGACACCCAGACACTGCTGGAAGTTGCAGAAGAGTTGAGAATGGAATCTGGGCTCATGGTGTGTAACTGGCCCAAGGCCTCAGGGAAAAGGTGGAGCTCTGGCTGGGGCCACAGGGAGAATCCTGGGCTTGATTGCATGCAAGCCTGGGTTTGGTGGCAGTTGTGGCTGGGAGCAAAGGGAGACCTTCTATAGGAAACAAATAGCAGCTCTGTAAGTGATGGCTCCCCACATTGGATCCCAATGAAAAGAGGCAGTTCATGGTTTTAAGGCATTTATTGTCATATCAAAAAGTGGATGTGTAAACCATACCCCACTTATCATGGTGGGTCTGAGATTAGATACATATTTTAGGAAGGAATGTCTGGAAAGGAAAGCATATTGGCAAAACCTTCCAGGCTTCTAAGTACCTCATTAAAATTGAAATCTCTCTCTTGAATCTAAGTGACTTCTCTTTCCCTATTGTCTTGTTCTGAGATGTTAGGACTACATATGGAGGGGCTTGGAGCATTGCCCTGCATGACTGATGGCCACAAATCTGTTGGGGGACTGTGTCTAGTGATAGGGGCCTTGTGCCCTGGAACATGCAAAACTCCTACCATCATTTCAGGGTCTCTGGGGCTTCTAGCCTTAACTAATCCAAGGACCAGGCTACATCTCTCAGTCCACTGCCCCACAGTGAACTCTTCAAGTTCCCTTTCCCCAATTTGAGCATTTTGCCTAAGGTCACCCCCAGTGAATCTTGAGACTCATCTCCCAGGTCTCTGGTACTTTCTAGAAGGTTGCCCCACCTCCAAAGTCCTGATGCAGCTTATTATTTTTATTCTCTTGATCTTCTGGGATTCTCTCCTGCCTTCACCCCAATGTCTGATTCTGTTCCCTTTTCCTCCTCCCTCCCTCTCTCACTCAGGTACTTCCTTACCTCTGCTCTTGTAGTTAGTTCCTTCCCAGCTTCTAAGTGGGATTGAAGCCTCCTCACTCGGGTCTTCCTGATTTTTATGTTTTTTACCATCTCTAGGTTGTGTCCTAGGTGTTCTGTAGATTTTGGTTAATATTCACTTATCAGTGAGTATGTACCCTGCATGTCCTCTTGGGTTTGGGTTGCCTCACCCAGAATGATATATTTTCTAGATTAATCCATTTGTCTGCAAAATTCATTATGTCTTGGTTTTTAATAGCTGAATAATATTCCATTGTGTAAATGAACCACATTTTCGGTATCCATTTCTCAGTTCAGGAACATGTGGATTGTTTCCAGCTTTTGGTTCCTACAAGTAAAGCTGCCATAAACATGGTAGAATGTGTGTTCTGGGAGTATGGTGGGGCATCTTTTGGGTATATACCCAAAAATGGTATAGCTGGGTCTTCAGGTAAATCTATTTTGGATTTTCTGAGGAACCTCTAGAGTGGTTGTACCAGTTTGCAGTCCTACCAGCAATGAAGGAGTGTTCCTCTTTCTCCGCATCCTTGCCAGCATGTGCTGTCACTTGAGTTTTTTATCTTAGCCATTATGATTGGTGTGAAGTAGAATCTCAGGGTTATTTTGATTTGTGTTTCTTTGATGACTAAAGAATTTGAACATTTCTCTGAATGTGCTTTTCAGCCATTCAAGATTCTTCTGTAATGAATTCTCTGTTTAGCTCTGTACCCCATTTTTAATTGAGTTTTTTTGGCTTTCTTGATTCTAACTTCTTGAATTCTTTGTATATTTTGGAGATTAGCCCTCTGTCAAATGTAAGGTAAGTGAAGATTTTTTCCTCATCTGTAGATTGTTATTTTGTCCTACTGTCAGTGTCTTCTGACTTACAGAAGCTTTTTAGTTTCATGACGTCCAATTTATCAATTGTTGATCTTACAGTCAGAGACATTGGTGTTCTCTTCAGGAAAATTTTCCCCAAGCCCATGAATTTGAGGCTCTTTTCCACTTTCATTTTTATTAAATTTTGTGTATCTGGTTTTATGTTTAGGTCCTTGATCCACTTAGACTTGGGCTTTTTTCAAGGTGGAAAACATGGATCTATTTTCATTTTTCTACATACCAGTTAGACTAACACCATTTATTGAAGATTCTTTCTTTTTTTATCCCACTACATGGTTTTGAATTCTTTGTAAAAGATCAAGTGTCCATAAGAGTGTGGGTTTATTTTTGGGTCTTTGATTCTGTTCCATTGTCAGCCTGTTTGTGTATCAACCCATGTAGATTGTGTCATTATTGTTCTGTAGTACAGCTTAAGGTCAGAGATATAGATTTCCTACCCCACCCCCACCAGAAGAAGTTCTCTTATTATTGAGAATATGTTTTCTTTTCCTGGGTTCTTTGCTTTTCCATATGGAGTTGAGAATTGTCCTTTCTATGTCATTGAAAAGTGGGTTAGAACTTTGATGGAGATTGTATTTGATCTGTAGATTGTTTTGGGTAAAATTGCCATTTTTACTATGTCAATTTTTCCAATCTACGAGCATGGAATATCTTTCTGTCTTCTGAGTTCTTCTTCAATTTTTTTCAGGGATTTGATGTTCTTGTCATACAGCTCTTTCACTTGCTTGGTAAGAGTTACACCAAGACAACTTATACTATTTGTGGCTATTGTGAATGATGTTGTTTCCCTTGTTTCTTTCTCAACCTGTTTGTCATTAGTATAAAGGAAGGCTACTGGTTTGTTTGAGTTAATTTTATATCTGGATATTTTGCTGAAGTTGTTTAGTAGTTCTCTGGTGGAATTTTCGGGGTCATTTGTGTATATTGTCATATCATTGACAAATAGTGATACTTTGACTTTTTCCTTTTCAATTTCTATTGCCTTAATCTACTTCTGTTGTTTAATTGTTCTAGCTTGAACTTTGAGTACTATGTTGAATAGATAATGCGTAACCTTGTCTTGTTGCAGACTTTAGTGAGATTGCTAATATTTTCTCTCCATTTAATTTGATGTTGATTGTTGGTTTACTATATATTGCTTTTACTGTGTCTAGGTATGTGCCATGAATTCCTCATCACCTCAGCACTTTTAACAGGAAGGGGATGTTGAATTTCGTTAAAGGCTTTTCAGCATCTAATAGGATGATCATGTTTTTTTTCTTTGAGTTTGTTTATATAGTATATTACATACATGGACATATGTATATTGAACCATCACTCTCTGGAATGAAGCCTACTTGATCGTAGTGAATTAAAATGTTGATGTATTCTTTTTTTCAACTTTATTTTTTAAAAAAGAGATACAAATACAGGTTATTAAAAACATTTTAGCATAAAATTATAGAAATATATTATTCACAGTACTAGATTTTCTTAAAGATTTGATAATATGCATTGAAATCTTATTTACAAAGATCATAAAGTATACATAAAAGAAAGCATAACATAAAAATAGTCAAAGTTTTTGGTACGTGAAGATTAAACATAATGAATTTTTTATTGAACAACATTATTTTTAAAAAACAAAGAAAAAGGTACAAATTTTAAGCATTTATGCATAAAAGTATATAAATATATTTTTATCATTGCTTGGCTTTTTTTAAAGGTTTGATAGAATGCATTAAGATCTTACTAGTTACAATGAGCATAAACTACATGTAAAACAGGATGTAACCCAAATTAGTCAAAGTTTTCTTGGTGTGTAAGGAGTAAACATGATAGTTTTTTCTTTCTTTTTTTTTTTTTCTTGAACTTCGCACAGTTTGTGAGTTGTTTCTGGGGTGTTCAGAGCTTTCTGGGGTTAGTATCCAATTATCAGTGACTAAATATTTTGTCTGTTCTTTTGTGACTGGGTTATCTCACTCAGGATGCATCCATTTTCTTAAGAATTTAATAAGGTCATTGTTTCTGATAGCTGAGTAGTACTCCTTTGTGTAAATGTACCACAATTTTTGTATCCATTAATCTACTGAAGGATATCTGGGTTCTTTCCAGCTTCAGACTATTATAAATATGGCTGCTATGAACATTGTGGTGCATGTGTCTTTGTTGTATGTTGGAGCATCTCTGGGGTATATACCCAGAAGTAGAATAACTGGGTCTTCAGGTAGTACTATATCCATCTTTCTGAGGAATCGCAAGACTAATTTCCAGAGTGGTTCACCAGTTTACAACCCCACCAAAAGTAGAGAAGTGTTCCTCTTTCTCCACATCCTAAACAGCATCTACTGTCATCTGAATATTTGATTTTGGCCAATTTGACTGGTGTGAGGTGGAATCTCAGGGTTGTTTTGATTTGCATTTCCCTGATGGCTAATGATGTTGAGGATTTCCTTAGATGCTTCTCAGCCATTCGATATTCCTAAACTGAAAACTTTTTGTTTAGCTATGTACCCCATTTTTAATAGGGTTATTTGATTCTCTGGTGTCTAGCTTCTTGAGTTCTTTGTATATCTTGGATATTAGGCCTCTATCTGATGTGAGGGTGGTAAAGACTTTCTCCCACTGTGTTGGCTGATGTTCTGTTTTCTTGACAGTGTCCTTAGTCTTACAAAAACTTTGCAATCTTATTAAGTCCATTTGTCAATCTTTGACCTTAGAGCATGAGCCACTGGTTTCTGGTCAGGAAATTTTCTCCTGTGTCTATGTGTTCTAAGGTTTTCCCTAATTTCTCATCTAATAGTTTCAGTGTACCTGGTTTAATGTAGAGATCTTTGATCCACTTACACTTAGCTTTGTACAAGGAGATAAGAAAGGGTCTATTTTCATTCTTCTTCATTCTGAGTGCCAGTTGGACCAAAACCATTTGTTGAATAGGCTGTTCTTTTTTCCATTGAATGTTTACAGCTTCTTTGTCAAATATCATGTGACCATATATGTGAGGGCTCATTTCTAGATCTTCTATTCTATTCCATTGATCCAAGTGCCTATTTCTGTACCAAAACCATGCAGTTTTTAGCACAATTGCCTTATAATATAGCTTGAGGTCGGGAATAGTGATTCCCAGAGATGTTTTCTTGTTGTTGAAGATGGATTTCACTATTCTAGGTCTTTTGTTATCCAGATGAAATTACACATTACGCTTTCCAACTCAATAAAGAATTGGGTTGGAATTTTGATGGGGATTGCATTGAATCTGTAGATTGCTTTTGGTAAGAGGGCCCTTTTTACAATGTTGATCCTTCCAATCCATGAGCATGGGAGATCTTTCAATTTTCTGAGATCTTCCTTAATTTCCTTCTTTAGAGGTTTGAAGATCTTGTCATACAAGACCTTCACTTGCTTAGTTAGAGTCACACCAAGGTATTTCATAGTTTTTGTGACTAATGTGAAGGGTATCTTTTCCCTAATTTCTTTCTCCACATGTCTGTCCTTTGAGTAGCGGAATGCTACTGATTTGTTTGAGTAAATTTTATATCCAGCCACTTTGCTGAACTTGTTTATCACCTGCAAGAGTTCTCTGGTGGAATTTGTTGGGTCACTTAAGTACACTATCATGTATTCTGCAAATAGTGATTATTTACTGCTTCCTTTGATTTTCTTTTTCTGTCTCATTGCTCCAGCCAGGATTTTCAGTACTATGTTCAATAGGTAGACTGAGAGTGGGCAGCCTTCTCAAGTCCCTAATTTTAGTGGGATTGCTTCAAGTTTCCCACCATTAAGTTTGGTGTTGGCTGTTGGTTTGCTGTATATTGCTTTTATTATGTTTAGGTATGGGCCTTGGATTCCTGTTCTATCCAATACTTTTAACATGAAGGGGTGTTGAATTTTGTCAAATGCTTTCTCTGCATTTAGTGAGATGACCATGTGGTTTTTTTTCTTTGAGTTTGTTTCTACAGTGGATTACATTGATGGATTTCCTTATATTAAACCATCCCTGCATCCCAGGAATGAAGCCTACTTGGTCATGATGAATGATCATTTTGATGTGTTCTTAGATTCGGTTTGCAAGTATTTTGTTGAGTATTTTTGCATCAATGTTCATAAGTGAGATTGGTCTGAAGTTCACTTTCCTTGTAGGATCTTTGTGTGGTTTAGGTACGAGGGTTATTGTAGTCTCAAAAAATGAATTAGGTAGTGTTCCATCTGACTCTATCTTCTGGAATAGTTTGGAGAGTCTTGGTGTTATGTCCGCAATAAATGTCTGATAAAATTCTGCACTGAACCCGTCTAGACCTGGGCTTTGGTTGGGAGGCTTTTGATGACTTCTATTTCTTTAGGTGTTATGGGTTTTTTTTTTTTTTTTTTTTTTTTTTTTTGATGGTTTACCTGTTCCTGTTTTAACTTAAGTCTCTTGTATCTGTCTGGGAATTCATCCATTTCCTCCAGATTTTCCGGCTTTATTGAGTGTAGGCTTTTGTAGTAGGATCTGATAATTTCTTCAATTTCTACAGTTTAAGTTGTTATTTCTTCACTTTCCTTTCTAATTTTGTTAATTTGGAAACTCTCTCTTTGACCTCTATTTATTCTGGCTAAGGCTTTATCAATCTTGTTAATTTTCCCAAAGAACCAGCTCTTGGTTTTGTTGATTCTTTGAATGGTTCTTTTTGTTTCTATTTGGTCTTTTTCTGCCTTATGTTTGATTATTTCTTGCGGTCTGCTCCTCTTGGGTGTATCTGCTTCCTTTTGTTCTAGAGCTTTCAGCTGTGATGTCAAGTTGCTGGTGTATGCTCTCTCCAGTTTCTTTTTTGAAGCACTCAGAGCTATAAGTTTTCCTCTCAGTACTGCTTCTATTGCACCCCATATGTCTGGTTATGTTGTGTTTTTGTTTTCATTGAAATCTAGAAAATCCTTAATTTGTTTATTTCTTCTTTGACCCTGTTATCATCTAATAGAGCATTGTTTAGTTTCCATGTGTATATGGGTTTTTTGTTTTCTTTGTTATTATCAAAGACCAGCCTTAGACCATGGTGATCTGAAAGGATGCATGGGAGTATTTCAATCTTCTTATATCTATTGAGGCTCGTTTTGTGACCAATTATGAGGTCATTTTTAGAGAAGGTATCGTGAGGTGCTGAGAAGAAGGTGTATTCTTTTGTTTTAGGATGATATGTTGTGTAGATATCTATTAATTCCAGTTGGTTCATAAGTTCTGCTAGTTTTACAGTTTCCTTGTTCAGTTTTTGTTTCCATGACCTGTCCATTGGTGAGAGTGGGGTATTGTGGTCTCCCACTATTATTGTTTGGGGCACAATGTAGTTTTTTAAGCTTCAGTAGGGTTTCTTTTATGAATACTGGTGCTTTTGTATTTGGAGCGTATATGTTAAGGATTGAGAGTTCCTCCTAATAAATTTCCCCTGTAATGAGTAAAAAGTGTCCTTCCTTATCATTTTTGATAACTTTTGGTTGAAAATCTACTTTATTCGATATTAGAATGGCCACTTCAGGTTGTTTCTTGGTGCCATTTGCTTGGAAGGTTTTGTTTCCAACCTTTGACTCTGAGACAGTGTCTGTCTTTGTCTCTGAGATGGGTTTCCTGTATGCAGCAAAATGCTGTGTTTTATTTATGTATCCAGTCTGATAGCCGATATCTTTTTATTGAGGAATTGAGTCCATTTATATTAACAGATATCAAGGAAAAGTGGTTGCTGTCTCCTGCTATTTTTGCTTTTGGAGGTTGAATTGAGCCTGTATGTCTTTCTTTTTTTGGTTTTCTTGCTTAGGAGTTTTTTTGTTTTTATTAGGATGTAGTTCCCCTCGTTGTAATCGGTTTTCCACCTATAATTTGTTGTAGTGCTGGGGTTGAGGTCAGATATTGTGTAAATTTAGTTTTGTCTTGGAATATCTTAGTCTTTCCATCTATGGTGATTGAGAGTTTTGCTAGGTATAGCAGCTTGGGCTGGCACCTGTGGTCTCTTAGGGTATGCATGATGTCTGTCCAGGCTCTTCTAGCTTTCATAGTCTCTGTTGAGAAATCGGGCATGATTCTAATTGGTCTGCCTTTATATGTTACACAATCTTTTTCCCTTACTGCCTTTAGTATTCTACTTTGCTTGGGGCATTTGGCATTTTGACCCTTAATGGTCAGGAGGTATTTCTTTTCTGGTCCAACCTATTTGGAGTTCTGTAGGCTTGTTTTATGCTTGTGGTCATCTAATTCGTAAGGGTAGGGAAATTGTCTTCTACAATTTTGTTGAAGATATTTACTGTGCCTCTTAGTTGATATTCTTCACCCTCTTCTATTCCTATTATCTTTTGGTTTGGTCTTCTCATTGTGTCCTGGATCTCCTGGATATTTTGGCTTCAAAGCTTTTTGGTTTTTACATCTTCTCTAACTTTTCTATGTTTTCAATGTTGACTTTGGTCCCGGAGATTCTCTCTTCCATCTCTTGTCGTCTGTTGAAAATGCTTGAATCTGTGACTCATGATTTTTTTTTCTTTTTTTTTCTTTTTTTAGGTTTTCTACCTATAGGGTTGTCTCTTTTAGTGTTTCCTTTATTGTGTCCATTTCCATTTTAAATTCCTTCTTCCATTTCATCATCTCTTTGTTTCTGTTTTTTTCTATTTCTTTGAGTTCTTTGAGTGTTTTTCTTGATTCCTCTTTATTTTTTAAACATCTTTATTTTACAAAACAAAGATAAATGTACAGATTGCAAGCATTTTTTGGGTAAAATTATACAATACATTTTTGTCAGTACTTTTTTTTCAGATTTTAAAATAATTTTTACATACATCGATATGAATAGTCAGTACTTGATCTTTTTAAAGGTTTGACAGTATGCATCAAAAACCCAATAGTTACAATGAGCACAAAGTACATGCAAAACAAAATGTAACATGAAAATAGTCAAAGTTTTTTTGTTGTGTAAAGATTTTTTTTATAAAACAACTTTATTTTACAAATCAAGGATAAATTACAGATTTTAAACATTTTTGCTTAAAATTATACATTTTTGTCAGTACTTTTTTCCAGATTTTAACATAATTTTTACATAAAACTATATGAATATATTTTTTAGACAGTACTTGATTTTATTCAAGGTTTGCTTGTATGCCTTGAAAACTTAATAGTTACAATGAGCTAAAGTACATGTAAAACAAAATGTAACATGGAAATAGTTAAAGTTTTCTTGTTTTGTAAATATTTTTTTTTTGTTTTGTTATGTTTTCTTTATTTCTTGGACTTCATACAGTCTGTGAGTTGTTTCTGGGGGAGTGCAAGCCTCTGGGGTTAGCATCCCACTATCAGTGACTGCATATTATGTCTGTTCTTTTGTGACTGAGTTATCTCACTCAGGATGATATTCTCTAGATGCAGCCATTTTCTTAAGAATTTGGTTAAGTCATTGTTTCTGGTGGCTGAGTAGTATTCCATTGTGTATATGTACCAAAATTTTTGTATCTATTCATCTTCTGAGGGACATCTGGGTTCCTTCCAGCTTCTGGCTATTATAAATAGAGCCGCTATGAACATTGTGGTGCATATATTTTTGTTGTGTACTAAGGTGGCTCTGGGGTATATGCCCAGAAGTGGAATAGCTGGGTCTTCGGGTAGTATTATGTCCAATTTTCTGAGGTATCGCCAGACTGATTTCCAGAGTGGTTGTATTAGTTTGCAACCCCACAACAGTGGAGAAGTGTTCCTCTTTCTCCGCAACCTCGCCAGCATCTGTTGTCATCTGAGTTTTGGAACTTGGCCAATCTGACTGGTGTGAGGTGGAATCTCAGGGTTGTTTTGATTTGCATTTCCCTGATGGCTAAGGAAGTCGAGCACTTCCTCAGATATTTCTCAGCCATTCGATATTCCTCAACTGAGAACGTTTTGTTTAGTTCTGTACCCCATTTTTAATAGGGTTATTTGATTCTCTGGTGTATAGCTTTTTGAGTTTTTTGTATACCTTAGATATTAGGCCTCTATCTGATGTGGAGTTGGTAAATGTCTTTTCCCATTGTGTTGGCTGCCGTTTTGTTTTCTTGACGATGTCCTTCGCCTTACAGAAACTTTGCAATCTCATTAAGTCCCATTTGTTAATCTTTGACCTTAGAGCTTGAGCCATTGGTGTTTTGTTCAGAAAATTTTCTCCTGTGCCTAAATGTTCTAAAGTTTTCCCTACTTTCTCATCTAATAGTTTCAGTGTATCTGGTTTAATGTGGAGATCTTTGATCCACTTACACTTGAGCTTTGTATAAGGAGATAAGAAAGGGTGGTCTATTTTCATTCTTTGGCATGCTGAGTGCCAGTTGGACCAGCACTATTTGTTGAATAGGCTGTCTTTTTTCCATTGAATGTTTACAGCACCTTTATCAAAAATCAGGTGACCATATACATGAGGGCTCATTTCTGGATCTTCTATTCAATTCCATTGTTTCACATGCCTATTTCTGTACCAGTACCATGCAGTTTTCAGCACAATTGCCTTGTAATATAGCTTGAGGTCAGGGATAGCGATTCCCCCAGATATTTTTTTGTTGTTGAGGATGGATTTCGCTATTCTGGGTCTTTTGTTGTTTCATATGAATTTGCACATTGATCTTTCCAATACCATGAAGAACTGGGTTGGAATTTTGATGGGGATTGCATTGAATCTGTAGATTGCTTTTGGTAGGATGGCCATTTTTAAAATGTTGATCTTTCCAATCCATGAGCATGGGAGATCTTTCCATTTTCTGAGATCCTCCTCAATTTCCTTCTCTAGAGGTTTGAAGTTCTTATCGTACAGGTCCTTCACTTGCTTAGTTAGAGTCACACCAAGGTATTTCAGAGTTTTTGTGACGATTGTGAAGGGTACGTTTTCCCTAATTTCTTTCTCCACATGTTTGTCCTTTGAGTATAGGAAGGCTACTGACTTGTTTGAGTTAATTTTGTATCCAGCAACTTTGCTGAACTTGTTTATCAGCTGTAGGAGTTCTCTTGTGGAATTTTTGGGGTCACTTAAGTAAACTATCATGTCATCAGCAAAGAGTGATGTTTTTGTCTCTTCCTTTCCAATTTGTATCCCCTTGATCTCCTTTTGCTGTCTAATTGCTCCAGCCAGGACGTCCAGTAATATGTTGAATAGGTAGGGGAAGAGTGGGCAGCCTTGTCGAGTCCTTGATTTTAGTGGGATTGCTTCAAGATTCCCACCATTAAGTTTGATGTTGGCTGTTGGTTTGCTGTATATTATTTTTATTATGTTTAAGTATGGACCTTGAATTCCTGTTCTTTCCAGGACTTTTAACATGAAGGGGTGTTGAATTTTGTCAAATGCTTTCTCAGAATCTAGTGAGATGACCATGTGGTTTTGTTCTTTGAGTTTGTTTATATGGTGGATTACATTGATGGATTTTTTTTATATTAAACCATCCCTGCATCCCAAAAATGAAGCCTACTTGGTCATGATGAATGATCGTTTTTATGTGTTCTTAGATTCGGTTTGCAAGTATTTTGTTGAGTATTTTTGCATCAATGTTCATAAGTGAGATTGGTCTGAAGTTCTCTTTCCTTGTAGGATCTTTGTGAGGTTTAGGTACTAGGGTTATTGTAGCCTCAGAAAATGAGTTAGGTAGTATTCCATCTGATTCTACCTTCTGGAATAGTTTGGAGAGTCTTGGTGTTATGTCCGCAATAAATGTCTGATAAAATTCTGCAGTGAACCTGTCTGGACCTGGGCTTTTTTTTTTTTTTTTTTTTTTTTTTTTTTTTTTTTTGTTGGGAGGCTTTTGATGACTTCTTCTATTTCTTTAGGTGTTATAGGGTTATTTAGATGGTTTACTTGGTCCTGGTTTAACTTTGAAATCGTGTATCTGTCTAGGAATTTGTCCATTTCCTCCAGATTTTCCAATTTTGTGGAGTATAAGTTTTTGTAGTAGGATTTGATGATTTCTTGAATTTCCTCAGTTTCAGTTGTTATGTCTCCACTTTCCTTTCTGATTTTTTAATTTGTATACTCTCTCTTTGCCCTCTAGTTACTCTGGCTAGGGGTTTATCAATCTTGTTGATTTTCTCAAAGAACCAACTCTTTGTTTTGTTGATTTTTTCAATGATTCTTTTTGTTTCTATTTGGTCTATTTCTGCCCTAATTTGATTATTTCTTGCCGTCTACTCTTCTTGGGTATATCTGCTTCCTTTTGTTCTATGGCTTTTAGCTGTGCTGTCAGTTTGCTGATGTAAGCTCTCTCCAGTTTCTTTTTGGAAGCACTTAGGGCTATGAGTTTTCCTCTCAGTACTGCTTTCATTGCATCCCATAGGTTTGGGTATGTTGTGTTTTTGTTTTCGTTGAATTCTAGAAAATCCTTAATTTTTTTCTTTATTTCTTCTTCGACCCCGCTATCATTTAACAGAGTGTTGTTTATTTTCCATGTGTATGTGGGCTGTTTGTTGTCTTTGTTGTTGTTAAAGACCAGCAGTAGGCCATGGTGATCTGAGAGGATGCATGGGAGTATTTCAATCTTTTTATATCGATTGAGGCTCGTTCTGTGTCCAATTATGTGGTCAATTTTCGAGAAGGTGCCATAGGGTGCTGGGAAGAAGGTGTATTCTTTTACTTTAGGATGATATCTCCTGTATATATCTATGAATTCTAGTTGGTTCAAAGACTCTGCTAGCTTTGCAGCGTCCTTGTTCAGTTTCTGTTTCCATGATCTGTCCATTGGTGAGAGTGGGGTATTAAAGTCTCCCACTATTAATGTGTGGAGTGAAGTGTATTTTTTGAGCTTTAGTAGGGTTTCTTTTATGAATGTGGGTGTTTTTTATTTGGAGCATATATGTTAAGGATTGAGAGTTCCTCCTGACAGATTTCCCTGGTAATGAGTAAAAAGTGTCCTTCCTTATCTTTTTTGATAGCTTTTGGTTGGAAATTTACTTTATTCGATATTAGAATAGCCACTCCAGCTTGCTTCTTGGGACTGTTTGCTTGGAAGTTTTTTTCCCACCCTTTTACTCTGAGATAGTGTCTGTCTTTGTCTCTGAGATGAGTTTCCTGTATGCAGCAAAATGCTGGATTTTGTTTATGTATCCAGTCTGATAGCCTATGTCTCTTTATTGGGGAGTTGAGACCATTTATGTTAATAGATATCAAGGAATAGTTGTTTCTGTATCCTGCTATTATTACTTTTGTAGGTTGAGTTGTGTCTGTGTCTCTTACTTCTTTTGGTTTTCTTGCTTATGAGTTTTCGTGTTTTTCCTAGGATGTAATTCCCCTTGTTATAATCAGTTTTCCACCTATAATTCATTGTAGTGTTGGGTTTGTTGTCAGATATTGTGTAAATTTAGTTTTGTTTGGAATATCTTGGTCTCTCCATCTATGGTGATTGATAGTTTTGCTGGGTATAGCAGCTTTGGCTGGCACCTGTGCTTTCTTTGGGTGTGCATGATATCTGTCCAGGCTCTTCTAGCTTTCATAGTCTCTGTTGAGAAATCAGGTATGATTCTGATTGGCCTGTCTTTAAATTTATATGACCTTTTCCCCTTACTGCTTTTAATATTTTTTCTTTACTTTCGGCACTTGTCGTTTAGACTATTATGTGTCGGGAGGAGTTTCTTTTGTGATCCAATCTATTTGGAGTTCTGAAGGCTTGTTTTATGCACATGGTCATCTCATTCTTAAGGGTAGGGAAGTTTTCTTCTACAATTTTGTTGAAGATATTTATTGTGCCTCTTAGTTGATATTCTTCTCCCTCTCCTATTCCTATTATCCTTAGGTTGGTCTTCTCTTTGTGTCTTGAATCTTTTGGACATTTTGGGTTAGGTGCTTTTTGGTTTTTGCATCTTCTCTCTTTTGTCTATGTTTTCAATGTTGTCTTCGGCCCCCAAGACTCTCTCTTCCATCTTTTGTAGTTTATTGGAAATGCTTGCTTCTGTGATCCTGTTTTCATTTTTAGGTGTTCTACCTCTAGGGTTATCTCTTTTAGTGTGTTCTTTAGTGTCAATTTTCGTTTTAAATTCCTTCTTCCATTCCTTCATCTCTTAGGTTCTTTTTTCTTCTAGTTCTTTGAGTTCTTTGAGTGTTTTTCTTGTTTCCTCTTTTAAAACTTCTGATTCTTTTTGCTTTTTTTCCCTGTTCTTGTTTAAGGATCTCTATCATCATCTTGAGGTATGATTTTAGGTCTGCGTCTTCTTTTTCTGGAGTGTTTGGCATTCTGCTGTTTGCTGTGATGGGAGAGCTGGGTACTGGTGTTGCCAGGTTGTTTTGGTTTCCTTGGATATGCTCTTTCACTTTCCTCTTGCCATCTTGCTGTCAGTGATATGTTCTTGCCTTTCCCTTGTATCTGGTCTGTGTCCCTGGATCTCTGCTGGTCCAGGTGGTGGATGATCAGAGCACTGTTCTGCGCCCCAAAGCCACCAGGTGGGAACAGAGTTCCCAATGCTGTGTTCTGGTCCCTGGGTCAGGCAGGGCATGGGCGCGCTTTTCGTGAGCACTCGGCAGAGATCTCTCTGCCCCCTGTCTGCTCGGATCTCCTTCTCACCAGGCCTTAACCTTTAGGAACTGCTGGTCCAGGTGGCAGATGGTCCAAGCCCTGTTCTGCACCCCAAAGCCGCCGGGTGGGAACCAGTATTATAGTTTCTTGTTCCGATGTTTGGGATCCACACAAGATCTTCTGGGATCCTCCAAAGGGCCTGCATCACATCCACAGCTCTGCCCTCTGTAGTACTCTATGCTCTGGTTGAATCCATTCCACTGCTGCTTGTCCATTTTCCTTTTTTACCCCGCAGTCCATAGTATTGCTGCTCTGTGTTGAACTCACATATGATCACATTTTTTTAAAGGTATGCATTAGTTAGATTTATTAACATTTGTCTTTTGAAATCTGCTTCATTTTACTTAATGTGATTTTCACCATATTACCCATGTAATTTCCAATGATAGGTTTGATATACCTTTACATTTTACTTTTGAAGGCCAAATAGCATTTTAATAACTTTTGGTATTTTTAATGTATCTTTTGACCATTCACACGTGTTCTTTGAAAAATTGCTACTTGTACCATTTGCTTAGTTTTAAATTGTTTATGCTCTGTTATTTGTCTTTATAAATTCTGTGTTTTAACTCACTTTTACATGTCTGGCTTGGTAAAGTTATCTGTGGTTTTAAGTTGTCACTTTTTCTCCTTTTTCCCTTGCTGTGGCAAAATTGTTTTAGTTCAGTTATATTAGAAATTGATTTTTACTGTTAGTAATTTATATTTAAATTATTATGTAAGCCTCTTACCAAATTTAGCACTTCACTTATGAGTCACTGCATAAAGTTTGATATCTTGAAGTCTTCTATTTGAAAATTCTGTCTATATAAAAAAGAATTTTGTATATGGTAAGACATAGGGATCTACTTTCATTCTTTTCCATATTAATATCTTGGTTTCTAAATAGAATTTGTAGAAGAATTTATTCTTTCCCAGTTTTGTTTTTTTCACATTTCTATTGAGCATCAGCTAGTTGATTTAATTCTGGACTGTTGTTCATTCTATTTTTCTGCTTATAAGCTAAGAGCATATCAATTTAGATAGTCTATGATTTTCTAGTCTTTTAAATTCATGTGGTGTGAAACTTCCAGTTTTGTAATTTTTACCTAAGATTTCATTATCTACATAGATTGTCTGTGATATTATATAATTATTACATTTACAATGTATTTATACAATTGCGATATCTGCATTTTATATATTATATTTCATCTGTATATTATTTGTAGTAGATGAATATTTATACTAAGACTTCCTATCCTTTTTCATGTAATGTATTTTTATTAAACATTATCCATTTTAGTTTTTTCATTAATGTTTTATATTTTTTTTTCATAGGCTTCTTCCTTGAGTTAATTTTAGGTAGTTTCTTTTTAAATAAATTTCATTAATGAGATTATTCTTTTAATTTCTTTCAATAGTTCACTATTAGTATGTAGAAAACTACTAATCTTCTACTGTAATATAAAACTTATTACAAATCCAATGTTTCCTTGTTAAATATTTGTCTGGATATCTGTGTATTGATGGTAGTTGGCCAATGACTAATGATTGTTTTCTACTCATTGTAAGTGATAGAGCTCCGCTCCAGAAGCCAGTATTTTTGAACATTATTTAATATGATGCCCCAGCCAAGTCTGGGTTATACAAACCACTTTTCATTTTCCATACTTATACAAATATAATGGACTCTTAAAAACATTTTAGATTACTTTATTTCATGTGTATCAGTGTTTTCCTGCATATGTCTCTGTGCACTACATATAAGCCCGATAAACAGAGCAGTCAAAAGAGGGTTTCAGAGCCATGTACCTGGGGTTATGGATGGTTATGGGCTCTGGGATCTGAATCTGGGACTTCAACAAGTGCACTTTCTTAATCATTGAGATAACCCTCCCTCCTCATATAATGGGTTCTCACTGAATATGTGCAAATATTTATATTGACAAATATGTCACTGATAATTTCTAAGTCTCCAAGTTATATAAGAGAAAGCAAAAATATGAACTGTTTCATTTCTATAAAAGCTCTATGTAAATTATAGATATATTAAATAAGAGATAAAAACATTTTCTTGGATCTAAAAAACAAATAATTGGGAAAGCCAATAAAAAATCAAGTAAGAATGTCAAAGACTATGTTACCTGTCCATTTTCCATCTCCCTCAATTCTGGGTGCCTCAGAACACGCCCTCAGAGACCATGAACCTGCACTTCCCCAAACACTCAACACTAAATATGGCATTGGAACATCCCTATGAAGTCAAAAGTTTGTGCCTGCTGATTTTTGCTCTTTGTACTCACAACTCTATGCATCTTCTGAACACTCCAATGAGACCACGCTATGTGATACATAGCTATGTTAGATCACTTTATCTACCCAACCAACTAACTAGCACCAAATGTTTTTCTGACGAAACTTAACGCAGTACCTAGGATCAACTTTAGCCAAGGGAATATTGAGTGATAATTCAGAAGCCTCTTCAATGCAGGAGTGTCAGAAATTCATTCTAAAATTTACGAGTCCACTTGACATGCCATTTGTAGATATCAAGCCACAGTTTGAGTAGAGATTAATCTGGAGCCACATTCATCAGAGGCAATGCCAGAAGACTAAGACCCAGAAATAAAACTAGTATTTGAACCTTGGGACTGAGCCAGAACTAGATCTAGACATTAGTTTTAAATAATCTTCAGAAACAGAGACGACAGAGGCTTCATTGAGAGAAGCACAGGAGAGAACTTCTCATGGTGTCCTGATTGGTTCTGATGGCTGCCACTGACTCGGGTTGATTAAGTGGAGGCCTGGTTGTTTCTGCCGAATCTTTTCACCACTGCTGATTCGTGTTTGACATCCTGACACTTTTGAACTGGACTGCTGGTATCCTGACAATGGCGATTGGAATCACCCCCAAAGAAGTACTTCTAAACAAGTCCATATCCTCTTGTCTTTCCTCCCCTACCTTTGGATAGTGGGATAGAAGGAGAATTAAAGCATTTGAAAACCCACATAAAAGTAGATTTTGAAAAGCAAAGCCTACACAAAAAAAATCAAAATTTCAACACAACTCTTTACAGAGGATTATGTTTTAGGTTCCCATGAAAACACAAAATAACTCAGGAGAAATAAAACAATACTAAACATGAAAAGAGATGCTGATGGTATCACCACTCCTAATATTCTTGCTAATATGAATGAAGCAGCAACAGACATGGTTGAGCAAATGTGTCTGTATCATAGAACCTTACCCAAAATTGGATATAAAAAATCCTCAATAGAAGCAGATTGGAATAATCCCATCCAATTTATCAGTTTACCATGGACTAAGGCTAGACTTCAATAACACTGAAACCAAGGGTGTTCACATATTCATGGAAACTGAACAACTTTCTGATCAATGAGAGCTTAGTCAGGAAAGAAAGAAAGAAAGAAAGAAAGAAAGAAAGAAAGAAAGAAAGAAAGAAAGAAAGAAAGAAAGAAAGGAAGAAATGAAATGAAATGAAATGAAATACTTTATATAATTCAATGAAAATGAAGTCATGTCATGCCCAAACTTATGGGACTCAATGAAAGCAGTATATAGAAGTAAAATCATTGCACTAAGTACCTTCATAAAGAAATTGGGGAGATCCCACACAAGGACTTTACAGAACACCTGAAAGTTCTAGAACACAAAGAAGGAAACACAGCCAATAGGAATAGATGGCAGGAAATAGTCAAACTTAGAGCTGAAATCAACCAGGTAGAAACAAAGAAAATGATACAAAGAATCAACAAAATCAAGGCCTGGTTGAAAAGATCAACAAGATAAGTAAACCTTTAGCCTAACTAACTAAAGGGCAACATGACACTCTCCAAATTAATAAAACAAGGAATAAAATGGATACATAACAACAGAAACTGAGGATATTTTTAAAAAAAATATCAGAATCTACTACAAAAGCCTATACTCAAAAAAAAAAAAAAAAAAAAAAAAAAAGCTGGAAAATTTAGATGAAATGGATGACTTTCTATGGATACCACATTTCAAAGTTAAATCAAGATCAGGCAAACTATTAAACAGCCCAATTACCCGTAAGAAAATAGATATAGTCATAAAAAACTTTATAACCAAACAAAACATAGTGCCAGATGGATGGTTTAGTGCAGAATTCTACCAGACCTTCACAGAAGACCTAATAATAATACTCCTCAAACTACTTCACAAAATAGAAACAGAAGGAACACTACCAAATTCTTTCCATGAAACCACAATTACTCTGACACCTAAACCACACAAAGACCCAACATAAAAAGAAAATTTCAGACCAATCTCACTTATGAGTATTGATGTAAAAATACTCAATAAATTTTCTCACAAACCAAATTCAAGAATACATCAACATGGAAAGGAAGAGGCCAGTACGGCGGGGTGAAGCACTGAGACGGTTTGTCTGCGTGTCCGCCTGGGGTGCTGCTCAGAATCCCGAACGTGGGTGTCGTGGGTGTCATGGGAGCCGATCGAGCATTGGGGTTCCGGAGCTGCGGTTGCTGTCGCCAAGGACGCCGCCTCCGTTGCCGACCCGGAGGACGCCCGGAGAGGCCTAGCAGGCCTAGCACTGCCCACTGCCCACGGAGCCCGAGGAGTGTGCCATAAGTAAACCCAGCGTCCTCTGCATAGTCGCTTACCAATTAAGATGGAGGAGATTTCATTGTCCGACCTGGATACTAGCAAGCTGGAGGCCACCGCCCAGGAGATCTATGTAGACCTGATAGAGGATTCTTGCCTGGGATTCTGCTTTGAGGTGCACCAGGCAGTCAAGTGTGGCTACTTCAACCTGGAGTTTTCAGACACTGGTAGCATGAAGGATTTTGGCATTCAGCCAGTGGAAGACAAAGGAACATGCCACCACCCGCTTTGCCCCCTTCCTGGAGATCCTGGGAATGGGCCCCAGACAGAGCTGCAGCATTCACCTCCAGAATTCCAGTAGTCACAACATAAGAGAAACAAAAAGAATCATTGAAAAAATCAACAAAACTAAGAGTTGGTTCTTTGAGAAAATCAACAAGATCGATAAACCCCTAGCCAGACTAACTAGAGGGCAAAGAGAGAGTATCCAAATTAACAAAATCAGAAAGGAAAGTGGAGACATAACAACTGAAACTGAGGGAATTCAAGAAATCATCATATCCTACTACAAAAACTTATACTTCACAAAATTGGAAAATCTGGAGGAAATGGATGAATTCCTAGACAGATACAAGATCCCAAAGTTAAACCAGGACCAAGTAAACCATCTAAATAACCCTATAACACCTAAAGAAATAGAAGAAATCATCAAAAGCCTCCCAACCAAAAAAAGCCCAGGTCTAGACAGGTTCAGTGCAGAATTTTATCAGACATTTATTGCGGACATAACACCAAGACTCTCCAAACTATTCCAGAAGATAGAATCAGATGGAACACTACCTAACTCATTTTTTGAGGCTACAATAACCTTAGTACCTAAACCACACAAAGATCCTACAAGGAAAGAGAACTTCAGACCAATCTCACTTATGAACATTGATGTAAAAATACTCAACAAAATACTTGCAAACCGAATCTAAGAACACATCAAAACGATCATTCATCATGACCAAGTAGGCTTCATCCCTGGGATGCAGGGATGGTTTAATATAATGAAATCCATCAATGTAATCCACCATATAAACAAACTCAAGGAACAAAACCACATGGTCATCTCACTAGATGCTGAGAAAGCATTTGACAAAATTCAACACCCCTTCATGTTAAAAGTCCTGGAGAGAACAGGAATCCAAGGTCCATACTTAAACATAATAAAAGCAATATACAGCAAACCAACAGCCAACATCAAACTTAATGGTGGGAAACTTGAAGCAATCCCACTAAAATCAGGGACTCGACAAGGCTGCCCACTCTCCCCCTACCTATTCAACATATTACTGGAAGTCCTGGCTGGAGCAATTAGACAGCAAAAGGAGATCAAGGGGATACAAATTGGAAAGGAAGAGATAAAAACATCACTCCTTGCCAAGGACATGATAGTGTACTTAAGTGACCCCAAAAACTCCACCAGAGAACTCCTACAGCTGATAAGTTCAGCAAAGTGGGTGGCTACAAAATTAACTCAAAACAAATCAGTAGCCTTCCTATACTCAAAGGACAAACATGTGGAGAAAGAAATTAGGGAAAATGTACCCTTCACAATCGTCACAAAAACTATGAAATACCTTGGTGTGACTCTAACTAAGCAAGTGAAGGACCTGTACGACAAGAACTTCAAACCTCTAAAGAAAGAAATTGAGGAGGATCTCAGAAAATGGAAAGATCTCCCTTGCTAATGGATTGGAAAGATCAACATTTTAAAAATGGCCATTCTACCAAAAGCAATCTACAGATTCAATGCAATCTCCATCAAAATTCCATCACAGTTCTTCATGGAATTGGAAATATCAATGTGCAATTTCATATGGAACAACAAAAGACCCAGAATAGCGAAATCCATCCTCAACAACAAAAAAACATCTGCGGGAATCACTATCCCTGACCTCAAGCTATATTACAAGGCAATTGTGCTGAAAACTGCATGGTACTGGTACAGAAATAGGCATGTGGATCAATGGAATTGAATAGAAGATCCAGAAATGAGCCCTCATGTATATGGTCACCTGATTTTCGGCAAAGGAGCCCTAAACATTCAATGGAAAAAGGACAGCCTATTCAACAAATGGTGCTGGTCCATCTGGCACTCAGCATGCAAAAGAATGAAAATAGACCCTTTCTTATCTCCTTGTACAAAGCTCAAGTGTAAGTGGATCAAAGATCTCCACATTAAACCAGATACACTGAAACTATTAGATGAGAAAGTAGGAAAACTTTAGAACATATAGGCACAGGAGAAAATTTTCTGAACAAAACACCAATGGCTCAAGGTCTAAGGTCAAAGATTAACAAATGGGACTTCATGAGATTGCAAAGTTTCTGTAAGGCTAAGGACATCCTCAAGAAAACAAAACGGCAGCCAACACAATGGGAAAAGATATTTACCAACTCCACATCAGATAGAGGCCTAATATCTAAGGCATACAAAGAACTCAAAAAGCTAGACACCAGAGAATCAAATAACCCTATTATAAAATGGGGTACAGAACTAAACAAAACGTTCTCAGTTGAGGAATATCGAATGGCTGAGAAATATCTGAGGAAGTGCTCGACATCCTTAGCCATCAGGGAAATGCAAATCAAAACAACCCTGAGATTCCACCTCACACCAGTCAGATTGGCCAAGATCTAAAACTCAGATGACAACAGATGCTGGCGAGGTTGCGGAGAAAGAGGAACACTTCTCCACTCTTGGTGGGGTTGCAAACTAATACAACCACTCTGGAAATCAGTCTGGCGATACCTCAGAAAACTGGACATAATACTACCTGAAGACCCAGCTATTCCACTTCTGGGCATATACCCCAGAGCCACCTTAGTACACAACAAAGATATATGCACCACAATGTTCATAGCAGCTCTATTTATAATAGCCAGAAGCTGGAAGGAACCCAGATGCCCTTCAGAAGATGAAAGGATACAAAAATTGTGGTACATTTACACAATGGAATACTACTCAGCCACCAGAAACAATGACTTGACCAAATTCTTAAGAAAATGGCTGCATCTAGAGAATATCATTCTGAGTGAGATAACCCAGTCACAAAAGAACAGACATAATATGCAGGCACTGATAGTGGGATGCTAACCCCAGAGGCTTGCACTGCCCCAGAAACAATTCACAGACTGTAGGAAGTCCAAGAAATAAAGAAAACAAAACAAAAAAATCTTTACACAACAAGAAAACTTTGACTATTTTCATGTTACATTTTGTTTTTCATGTACTTTGTGCTCATGTAACTATTGGGTTTTCGAAGCATACTGTCAAACCTTTAAAAAGATCGAGTACTGACTATTCATATAGATTCATGTAAAAATTATTTTAAAATCTGAAAAAAAGTACTGACAAAAATGTATTGTATAATTTTACGCAAAAAGATGCTTGAAATCTGTACATTTATCTTTGTTTTGTAAA
Organism: Micromys minutus; assembly: GCF_963924665.1. Taxonomy (NCBI): domain Eukaryota; kingdom Metazoa; phylum Chordata; class Mammalia; order Rodentia; family Muridae; genus Micromys; species Micromys minutus. The sequence goes on along the minus strand of NC_137981.1, from coordinate 5,995,808 downwards.
ATAAAGATGTTAAGCAAAAATGTTTAAAATCTGTACATTTGTCTTTGTTTTGTAAAATAAAGTCGTTAAAAAAAAAGAAAAAAAAATAAAGATGTTAAAATAAAAAAAAGAAAAAAGAAAAAAAAGAAAGAAACAATGACTTAACCAAATTCTTAAGAAAATGGTTCTATCTAGAGAATATCATCCTGAGTTAGATAACCCAATCACAAAAGATGCAGTCACTGATAGTGGGATGCTAATCCGAGAGACTCGGATTGCCCCAGAAACAACTCAGAGACTGTTTGAAGCTCAAGAAAAAAAGAAAAGAAAACAAAACAAACAAACAAACAAAAAAAACCCCATTACGCTCAATCCTTACACACCAAGAAAATATTGAGTAATTCTGGGTTACATCCTGTTTTACATGTACTTTTTGCTCATTGTAACTAGTAAGACCTTAATGCAAAGTATCAAACCTTAAAAAAAAAGATAAAAAAACCAAGCACTAACATAATGTATTTTTATACATTTATGCACAAATGTGTAAAATTTTTTTCTTTTATCTTTGTTTTTTAAAATAAAGTTAAAAAAAGAAAAAAAAAAAAGAAAAACAAAGGCCAAAAAAGGAAAACCTCAATCTTTCTTAGGAAAAAAATAAATGTATAGCACCATCTCAGAGTGTGGTACACCTGTACTATAAATCCTTAATAATCCAAGAGCTAAGAATATAGCCTTGTGGCAATTTTGGGTATTCAAAGATCATTATGCTTAATCTATACACACCAAGAAAACTGACTGTTTCCATGTTACATTCTGTCCTACATGTACTTCATGCTTATGGTAACTAGAGGGATTTCAATGCATGCTATCAAACCTCTAAAAGAATTAAGTACTGACAAAAATATTCATGTAGTGTTATGCCAAAGTGCCTTTAAAAATCTATATATGTATCCCTCTTTTTAAAAATAAAGTTGTAAGAGAGAACAGAAAAAAAAAAAAAAGAAAAAAAAAGTGTAATACTGAATTTGCCTTTGAGTCCCCAAGATGTTTGACATGCCAGAGACATAGGATATGTGCTGAGAAAAGTTGCTAACAGGGAATGGAACCAGCCCAGGAGAAAAAAGTCTGCTGCAGTCAACAAAGATGAAAAAGGATTTGGAGACCTGATTAGAGCTTTGACATCAATATGGACATGCAGAGTTTGTTGCTTACCCAGCTGGTTTTCTGTCTTGATTTGAGGGTTACAGTTAAATAATTAGTCAAATCAGAGAAGAGACTTTGAACTTCAGACTTTTTATATTGTTGAGACTGCTATAGACTATGGATGACTTTGAAAGTTGGACTAACTGTATTTATTATTATTATTATTATTATTACTATTATTTTATTATTATTATATAGATAAGTATTGCCACCAGAGACTCATGTGTTTGAACAAGCCTATGGAGGCCAGGTAATGGAATCTGATGGTTGAATATGCTTGGCCCTGGGAGTAGCACTATTAGGATGAGTAACTTTGTTGGAGTCAGTGTAGCCTTGTTAGAGGAAGTGTGCCATTATGGACATGGGCTTTAAGACACTCATCCTGGCTCTCTGAGAGTCAATCTTCTCCTGTTTGCCTTTGAAACAAGTTGTAGAATTCTCAGCTTTTCCTACACAATGCCTGCCTGGATGCTGCCATGCTCCCGCCTTGATGATAATAGACTGAAACTCTGAACCTGTAAGCCAGCCCCAGTTAAATGTTTCCTTATAAGAATTTCCAGGATCATGGTGTCTGCTTACATCAGTAAAACCCTAGCTAAGACAAATGGCTTGTGAGATACTTGCTTGCTCAAAGACACAAGAAAAGATAGCAAACTTGAATAGCCATCTTCAATAGATCTCTATGAAATAATGCAAAAGCAAACAGAGTGAATGTATGTGTGGAGAGGTGTTTAGAAGAATGCTTAAAAGAGTTGAGTGAGAAAAATGCATACTATTCAAAATAATGAGAAGTAGCTAATGCTGACTTCATGGTAACTTGCCTAATAATAGAAAGTTGAGGAAAGAAAAATTCATTAGTAAAGACCCAAGGGGCTTGTTTATGTATAATTATGATTTTTAAAAAAATGTAATAATGTCATTGTAATGCAGACCTAGGTGCTCATTATCAGCATATCTATTATATTGACTATGTTTTTTGTATACTTGAAATATGTTAAGATTAAATTAATAACTTATTTCATTAAATTGTTCTACATAAACTTAAGACACATAAAATTAATTTAATTGTTGATATTAATAAAATAGAAAATTGTACAGTTAGATCCTCAGTATTAAATAATGCCAAGAAAAAATATGCATAAATATACAATTATTTTTCATGAAGTAAAATAATTGAATATCTTCTCAGCATATTTAGAGGAAGCAGATTTTACAACATGTGCTTTGTATGTGTACATGATTAATTATAACAATAGATATATGAATAACATTTTGAAGTAAATATTTGTTTTTCATGAGTCTTATCTCTTTTACATTTGTGAGTTTAAGTTACTGTATAATATCATTGATATTATATTATGATAATAGAAGTTAATTTAATATTAAAACTTATCATGTAACTACCAATCAATGCATAAAAGTAAAGGCTGTCTAGCACACAAGGAGTTTGATGTTTGGTTCACAGAAAAGTAACCCTCTTGCTACAAGACTCATTTCTTTGTTTAGTGTCACTGCACCAAATACTATTTTGAATGTTTTGACTTTAATGGTAAAGGGTCCATATTGTTCCAAGACTGTTCACTACAGCTAGTCTAATACATTAAGGATCCAATTAGGCACAAGTCATAAAGGGGGAAAAGGAAGTTGTCATTCTTGATAATTGGAAAGCTATTTAGCAAGACTCTCTGGGAGCTCAATGTTGCCAAACTTATTAAAAGTTTTCTGCCACAATCCCCAAGACACAGCATAATGGGTCCCTGAGAAAATAATCTCTTATTATGAACTTTCTGTCCTGCAGTTAACACAGGGACATATATTTCTTTTGGATTGGTGCCATGGTGCCTTTGTTAATGAACATGCATATACTTATATGTGTAAAAATTTTTAAATTAACTTAAATTCTCAGTTATTGAAGAATTTGTTTTATCTCTTAAATACTCTTAGCATTTTTCTTGAATATAAACTAACTTATTATATGGGCCCATGATTTAATGCCCTATATCCTACTCATAAATGTGTCTTTTAGGGACATATTGTAATGTTTTAATTACTACAGCTTTACAGTGAAACTCAAGTAATTTGATAGTTCAGTACTTTTACTCTAGACTGTTTAGACTGGTTTTTGTTTCTTATAATTTTTAAACTATTTTTATTCTACATATAAATTTGCATTGAATTTCTTTATACTTAATATATTTTAATATTATGCCTTTTTTCTTATTTAAAAAAATTGGATATAATTTTTACTTACATTTCAAATGCTATCCTGATTTCCCCTCCAGAATCCCCCTAGCCTAGCCCCCTTCCTCTGCCTCTATGAGACTGCTTCCCCACCTAACCATCCACTCCTTCCCATCTTCCTGCCCTGGCATTCCCCTACACTGGGGCATCAAATTTTCATAAGACCAAAGTCTTCTCCTCCTGTTGATGTCAGATAAGATCAACCTGGAGCCATAAGTCCCTCCATGTATACTCTTTGCTTGGTGGTTTAGTGCCTGGGAGTTTGGGGGTTCTGGTTGGTTGATATTGTTGTTCTTCCTATGGGGTTGCAAATCCCTTCAGCTCCTTTGGTCCATTCTCTAACGCCTCCATTGTGGACCTTGTTCTCAGTCCAGTGGTTGGCTGAGAGCATTGGCCTCTGTATTTGTCAGGTTCTGGAAGAGCCTCTCAGGACACACACACACACACACACACACACACACACACAGAGAGAGAGAAAATAATCAAACTCATAGCAGAAATCAACCAAGTAGAAACAAAAAGAACCATACAAAGAATAAACAAAACAAGAGCTGGTTCTTTGAGAAAATCAACAACATTGATAAACTCTTAGCCATACTAACTAGAGGGAACAAAGAGAGTATCCAAATTAGAAAACTCAGAAATGAAATGGGAGACATAACAACAGAAATTAAGAAAATTAAAAAAATCATCAGATACTACTACAAAAGCTTATACTCAAGGAAACTGGAAATTTTGGAGGAAATAGATAAATTTATAGAAAGATACTAAATACCAAAGTTAAACCAGGGACAGATAAACCATTGAAACAATCCTATAACACCTAAAGAAATAAAAGCAGTCATCAAAACTCCCGAAACAAAAAAAGCCCAGAACCAGATGTGTTCAGTACAGAATTCTATCAGACATTCATTGACAACCTAATACCAATACTTTCTAAACTATTCCACAAAATAGAGTCAGATGGAACACTACCCAACTCATTATTTGAATCCACAATAACTCTAATTCCTAAACCACCCAAAGACCCTACCAGCAAAAAGAACTTCTGACCAATCTCCCTTATGAACATTGATGCAAATTACTCAGTAAAACTCTTGCAAACCAAGAACACATCAAAACGATCACTCACCATGATCAAGTAGGCTTCATCCCTGGGATGCAGGGATGGTTTAATATATGGAAATCTACCAACCTAATACATCATATAAACATACTCAAAGAAAAAAATCACATGATCATCTCATTAGATGCTGAGAAAGCATTTGACAAAATTCAACACCCCTTCATGTTAAAAGTCTTGGAAAGAGCAGGAATCTAGGTCCCTACCAAAACATAGTAAAAGCAATATACAGCAAACCAATAACCAACATCAAACTAAATGATGAGAAGCAATCCCACTAAAATCAGAGACTAGACAAGGCTGCCCACTCTCTCTCTACCTATTGAATATAGTACTGGAAGTCCTGGCCAGAGCAATTAAAGAGCAAAAGGAAATCAAAGGGATACAAATCAGAAATGAAGAAGTCAAAATATCACTATTGGCTGATGACATTAGAGTATACTTAAGTGACCCCAAAAATTTCACCAGAGAATCTTTACAGCTGATAAACAACTTCAGCTAAGTGGCTAGATATAAAATTAACTCAAAGAAATCAGTAGCCTTCCTCTATTCAAAGAAAAAACATGCTGTAAAAGAAATTAGGAAAAATATAACCTTCACAATAGTCACAAACAGTACAAGATACCTTGGTCTTACCCTGATTAAGCAAATGATCAACATGAACTTCAAATCTCTGAAGAAGGAAATTGAAGAACATCTCAGAAATTGGAAAGATCTATCATGTTCATGGATTGCAAGGATCAACATTATAAAAATGACCATCTTACCAAAAGCAATCTACATGTTCAATGCAATCCCCATCAAGATTCCAACTCAATTCGTCATAGAGTTAGAAAGAGCAATTTACAAATTCATTTGGAATAACAAAAAAAACCTATAATAGCAGAATATATTTTCAACAACAAGAATATTTCTGCAGGAATCACCATCCCTTGACCTCAAGCTATATTACAAAGCAATTATGTTAAAAACCACATGGTACTGGTACAGAGACAGGCAGGTAGATCATTGGAACAGAATAGAAGATTCAGAAATGAGCCCTCACATATATGGTCACTTGAGATTTGACAAAAGAGCAAAACATTCAATGGAAATAGGATGGCTTCTTCAATAAATAGTGTTGGTTCAACTGGCAGTCAACATGCAGAAGAATGAAAATAGACCCTTTCTTATGTCCTTGTATAAAGTGCAAGTGCAAGTGGATCAAAGATCTCCACATAAAACTAAGTTCACTGAAACTATTAGAAGAAAAAGTGGGGAAAACCTTAGAACACAAAGGCACCGGGGAATTTTCTCTGAACAGAACACCAATGGCTTATGCTTAAGATCAAGAATCAATCAATGAGACTTAATGAGATTGCAAATTTCCTATAAGACTAAGGACACTGTCAAGAAAACAAAATGGCAGCCAACAGATTGGGAAAGGATCTTTACCAATCCGACATCTGATAGAGGTCTAATATCCAATGTATACAAAGAACTCAAGAAGTTAGACTCCAGAGAATCAAACAATCACATTAAAAATGGGGTACAGAGCTAAACAAAGAATTCTCAACTGAGCAATATAAAATGGCTGAGAAGCATCTAAGGAAATGCTCAATATCTCTAGTAATCAGGGAAATTAAAATGAAAACAACCCTGAAATTCCTTCTCACACCAGTCAGAATGGCTAAGATCAAAAACTCAGATGACAGCAACTGCTGGTGAGGATTAGGAGAAAGAGGAACACTTCTCCATTGTTGGTGGGGTTGTAAACTGGTACAACCACTCTGAAAATCAGTCTGGCTGTTCCTCATAAAATTGAACATAGTACTACCTGAAGACACAGTTATGCCACTTCTGGGTATATACCCCAAAGATGCTCCAACATATAATAAGGACACATTCTCCACCATGTTCATAGCAGCCTTATTTATAATAGCTAGAAACTGGAAAGTATCCAGATATCCTCAGTACGTGAATAGATAGAGAATTTGTGGTACATTTACACAATGGAGCACTACTCAGCTATTAGAAACAATGACTTTACAAATTTCTAGGAAAATGAACGAATCTAGTGAATATCATCCTGAGTGAGGTAACCCAGTCACAAAAACCAGACATAATCCACAGTCATTGATAATTGGATACTAGCCCCAGAAAGCTCTGAATACCAAACAACTCACAGACCATATCAACCAAAAAAAGAAAAATGAAAAAAAGAAAAGGAAAAAGAAAAAGAGAAAAGAAAGAAAAAAGAAAGGCCAAAAATGAAAGCCTCAGTCCTTCTTAAAAAAAAAAAAATTAAGTGTAAATCACCCTCTAAGAGTGTGGTATACTTAGACCTTAAACCATTAATTTTTGCACACTAAGAAATCTTTGACTATTTCCATGTTATGTTTTACATGTACTTTATTCTCATTGTAACTAGTAAGATTGCAATGCATACTATCAACCCTTTAAAAAAATCAAGTACTGACAAAAATATATTCATATAGTTTTGTGCAAAAATGCTTTTAAAAATCTGTACATTTATCTCTGTTTTATAAAAAGAAATTGTTTTTTAAAAATGTCAATTTTCACAATGTTAGTCCTACCAATCCATGAGTATGGGCAATCTTTCCATTTTTTGATATTTTCTCCATTTTCTTTCTTCAAAGACTTGACATTCTTCCCATATGTGTATTTCACTTACTGGTTAAAGTTACACCAATTCTCTCTCTCTCTCTCTCTCTCTCTCTCTCTCTCTCTCTCTCTCTCTCTCTCTCTCTCTCCCTCCCTCCCTCCCTCCCTCCCTCCCTCCCCCCCTCTCTCTCTGTGTGTGTGTGTGTGTGTGTGTGTTAGTTAATTTTAATTTTGTATCCATCCACATTGCTGAAGGTATTTATCAGCTATAAGAGTTCCCTGGTAGAATATTTAGGGTTACTTATGTATAACATTATATTTGCAAGTAGTGATACATTGTTTTCTTCCTTTCCAGTTTGCATCCTGACTGCCTTTGGTAGTCTCAGTTTTCTAGCTAAAACTTCAAATGCTGTATTGACTAAAAATAGAGCGGAATGTTTGTCTCACCCCTAATTTTAGTGGAATAGCTTTAACCTTCTCTCCCTTTAATTTGATGACTATTGGCTTCTTGCATATGGCCTTTATTATGTTTAGTATGCCTTGTATCTCTTGACCACTCCAAGACTTTTATCATGAAGGGGTATTGGATATTGTCAAAGGTTTTTCAGTATCTAATCAGATTATCATGTGTTTTTTTTCTTTCAGTTTGTTTATATAGTGGAATATATTAATTGATATTCAGATGTTAAATGACCCATACATTCTTGGGATGAATCCTACTTGATTATGGTGGATAATCTATATAGTGTATTTTTGGATTCAGTCTGTAAGTATTTTATTGAGTATTTTTTCATAAATGCTCATGAGAAAAATTCGTCTGAAATTCTCTCTTTTTTGGTTAAGTTTTTTTGTGTGTGGTTTAGGTATCAGGTAACTGTAGCCTCATACAATGAATTTATCAATGTTCTATTGCTTTTTATTTGGTGAAATGATTTGAGGAGTATTTTTATTAGCACTCCTTTGAAAGTTTGATCAAATTCTGGATAAATCCATTTGGTTTTTTCCCCCCAGAGTAGTTGTAACATTATATATTTTCATACCAGCAATGTATAAGAGTTAGTTTACCTTCATTCTTGTCAGCATTGTGCCTTTTGGAGGGATTGGTACATTTTGGCTATTAAGTGTGTGGGCATATGTCTGATTGTTTGTATTCCTTCACTAGCATGGTCATGTTCGTGTGATGTTTTAGTGGCTGTTTACATTTTTGTTTCTTTTTTTAATTGAAGAATGTTATTTTAAAAGAGAAAGATAAATGTACAAAGTTTAAGCATTTTTGCATAAAAGTATACGAACACATTTTTGTCACTGCTTGGCTTTTTTTTTTTTTTTTAAGGTTTGATAGTGTATATTAAGATCTTACTAGTTACAATGAGCATAGAGTACATGTAAACAGGATGTAACCTGGAATTAGTCAACGTTTTCTTGGTGTGAAAGGAATAAACATAATGGTTTTTTCTTTTCTTTTCTTTTCTTTTTTTTTCTTGAACTTCACACAGTCTGTGAGTTGTTTCTGGGGTGTTCAGAGCTTTCTGGGGTTAGTATCCAATTATCAGTGACTGCATATTATGTCTGTTATTTTGTGACTGAGTTTTCTCACTCAGGATGCTATTCTCTAAATGCATCCATTTTCTTAAGAATTTCTTTCTTTCTTTCTTTCTTTTTTTTTGGGGGGGGGGGGCTGGCAATAAATATTTTAATTTTTTTTGCTTTATTTTTTAAGATGACAAATAAGTTTCAAGTTTATTTCCTTTTTTGTTTGCTATTTAAATACAAAGCTAAGCCACAAACAGGTACAACCAAGACATTTTATCTCACAGTTACACCCTCCTGTCGGATCCTCCTCCAAGTCTGACCACTGACTGGGCTAGCAAAGGGTGCAGGGAAGACTTTCTTAGGTAGCACCATCATAGGCTGGGAGATAGGGGTGTTGGGGACAAGGGTAGGCTCATATACCTGGCTCCTGAACCCCAGCCCCCCCGGACTGAAGGTGAATAGTTAGTCCTCCCCAGTGAGGGAGAAGGAAGCCACCTACTCTTGCTGTCACAGGTCAGAACTGAAGTATCAGCCTGGTTCCCTGGCTGCTAAGCCTTGCTGGCTGCCAGGTACCCTAGTGCCAAACACATCTGGTGCCTGATGCTAACAGGGGTCCTAGGCTGACAGCATCTTCATGGGATACCATGGGTTCTGCCTTGACAGCAGGTAGAGAACTTCCCACGCAGCAGAATGGGGGTTGGGGAGGGGGTGTGGGCTTAGTAATTTCTGGTCCCACTACAAAACCTTACTTTTGATTAGAATAGAGTACCATCTCAAATCTCCTCTACACAAACCAACCAGCCAAGCCAAAAAGAAAAATAAACCCCAGAAGAAAAGAAAAACGCATTCATTTCACTCCCTTCAAAACCTATATACATGTTAAGTTGTTTTCTGTGATTTTTTTTTCATTTTTTTTTCTTTTTTAAATTTTTTTGTTTTGTTTTATTATTATTATTTTTTAAAATAAATTCAGTGTTCACATTTCTATAAAGAATTAATGAAGTCTCAGGAGACCTGCCCTTCTCGGGCAGGAGAACAGTGCTTTTCCCGGCCTGCCTCTAGTATGACTGCCCACCCTGATGCTTCAAAGTGCCTGGAAAAGCCTTAAGCCTATGGAAGAGGTCTGTTCCTGGCCGGGCCTCCGAGCCCCAGGCTCAGTAAGCTTTGGAGAAAGCAGAGGGGAAGACTAGCTTACTGTGAAACTTTTGCTAAAAAAATATTCATACACGTCAATGTGTACACCTGTCAAGACGCTGAGGAGAACAAGAGCTTGGAGACATCCCGTCCAGGCTGTGCGTGGGGGTAGTGGCACTCTCACACCGGCCTGTCCTTGGATGTGGGGTGCGGGGGAGTCCTGGCTTTCATCTTGGGCAGAGCCCGGCTTCCTAGTTCATGTTCAACTCCATTCTCAAAAACCTGTGCCGAGTCTTACACTGCGCGGGAAGCACAAATGTTCAGCTTGTATGCAAAAAGGTACAAAAACAACTAGAATATAAAAGTTTTGGTAATATAAGGCCATCTGTTCAAGTCCACCTTGGAAACCTGTAACAGATATTTAAATACTACATGAAAAGGCATCTTTAATATACTTTTTTAAAACATTTGAAGTAATTAGCTAAGAGAGAGTGAGTGTGTGAGTGTGTGTGTGTATGTGTGCGCGCGAGTGTGTGTAAAAAAATTCATTTCCCTTTGAGGGCACTTTGTCCTTTGAAGGAGGCAGGGTGGCAGGGAGGCCACATGGTTAGTGCTTCAGCCAAGGGTAGGCTTCGATGGAGGCCTTGCTTCGGTCACCGTAGTCGTACAGGAGCTCCTCCCCAGCTGCGATGTCTCAGGAAGCTATGAGGATGAGGTGAGGCACGCCATCGATGTCATGCAGTTTGGTCTGGCAATTCCCACACTTACTGTGATTGATCAGTCTCCCCAGTTGGTTTGTTTCTTGAGTGGCATCCACGCAGTAGGTTTTGCTCAGATATTGAAAATAGTACATGTAGCAGCCTGTGGAGGGGTCCTGTGCGTACAGAGCCTCCCGCTTCTTGGCACCGGTGATTTCAATGAGGTCCCCATGGTATTTTACCACAAAGTCTCCCCGGGAAAACTGCTTGGTAGCAATCACCCCGGCCTTTGCCATCAATTAGATCAATCTTCATGCCCTCTTCCTTCCCACTCTCAGTTAGCTCATCTATTTTCTTCCTTTCTTCAGACTGCAGCTCAGCTTTGCTCTTCCTGGAGCTCCTTCACACAGGGTAGAAATCTGTGAGTTTTCCATTCTGCTGTGTTTTCCCTTCAGACTTTTTCTCAGGGGCCTGCTTGCCCTTGAGGGGCTTTTTCAGGGCTTGCTTAGCAACTGCTACATTGGTAGAATCACATGATGGGGGTGGAGTTTTTGGAGGTTCTGCTGCTTCAGATTTTTGGTTTGGAAAAGGTGCCAGGGGACCTCTCCTGGTATCTTTGCTCTTCTGTTCGTCTGACTTCACAGGCTTTGGATAAGATTCCCAGCGTTTCTTTTCTCTTCTCGCTTCCTGTAGATTCCAGATAATGGTTTCCCCGGGCATTTGACCTCATGATGTGCAACCGAGTTCTCTTCCTGAAGTGGAGAGCGCATTCCAAAGCATTTGTTCAGACTCATGTAGGCATAGATCTTTGACTGCCCAGCAAACACGTTCTCCTGCAGCCCAGCTAGGCCCATGGCGGCGCCCTCGCCCTCGCCGCAGCTGGGCCGGCCACCAGCGCTGCCAACGCCACTGCTGCTGCTGCCACCACCACCAGGGCCACCACGGCGCACAGGGAAAGGGCCGGCGGCGCCCCAGGGCGCCCGCTTCGCCCATGGCCAGCAGCAGGCTGGGCACCCGCACGCACCACAGCCGGGCCCCGGTTCTTAAGAATTTCATAAAGTCATTGTTTCTGATAGCTGAGTAGTACTCCATTGTGTAAATGTACCACAAATTTTGTAACCATTCAATTACTGAAGAACATCTGGGTTCTGTCCAGCTTCTGGCTATTATAGAGCTGCTATGAACATTGTGGTGCATGTGTCTTTGTTGTATGTTGGAGCATCTCTGAGGTAAATGCCCAGAAGTAGAATAACTGGTTCTTCAGGTAGTACAATGTCTAATTATCTGAGGAATCGCCAGACTTATTTCCAGAGTGGTTGTACCAGGTTACAACCCCACCAACAGTGGAGAAGTGTTCCTCTTTCTCCACATCCTCAACAGCATCTGCTGTCATCTGAATTTTTGATTTTGGCCAATCTGACTGGTGTGAGGTGGAATCTCAGGCTTGTTTTGATTTGCATTTCCCTGATGGCTAAGGATGTCGAGCACTTCCTTAGATGTTTCTCAGTCATTCGATATTCCTCAATTGAGAACTTTTTGTTTAGCTCTGTACCCCATTTTTTAATAGGGTTATTTGATTCTTTGGTGTCTAGTTTCTTGAGTTCCTTATATACCTTGTATATTAGGCCTCTATCTGATGTGGAGTTGGTAAAGAACTTTTCTCACTCTCTTGGCTGCCATTTTGTTTTCTTAACAGTGTCCTTAGCCTTACAGAAACTTTGCAATCTCATTAAGTCCCATTTGTCAATCTTTGACCTTAGAGCATGAGCCATTGGTGTTCTGTTCAGGAAATTTTCTCCTATGCCTACCTGTTCTAAGGTTTTTCCTAATTTCTCATCTAATAGTTTCAGTGTACCTGGTTTAATGTGGAGATTTTTGATCCACTTGCACTTGAGCTTTGTACAAGGAGATAAGAAAGGGTCTATTTTCATTCTTTTGCATGCTGAGTGCCAGTTGGACCAGCACCATTTGTTGAATAGGCTGTCATTTTTCCATTGAATGTTACAGCTCCTTTGTCAAAAATCAGGTGACCATATATCTGAGGGCTCATTTCTGGGTCTCCTACTCTATTCCATTGATCCACGTGCCTATCTCTGTACCAGTAACATGCAGTTTTCAGCACAATTGCCTTGTAACATAGCTTGAGGTCAGGGATAATGATTCCTGCAGATGTTTTCTTGGTGTTGAGGATAGATTTTGCTATTCTAGGTCTTTTGTTATTAAAGATGAAATTGCACACTGCTCTTTCCAACTCAATGAAGAATTGGGTGGGTATTTTGATGGGGATTGCATTGAATCTGTAGATTGCTTTTGGTAAGATGGCCATTTTTTCAATGTTGATCCTTCCAATCCATGACCAGGGGAGATTGTTCCATTTTCTAAGATCTTCCTTGATTTCCTTCTTTAGAGGTTTGAAGTTCTTGTCATACAGGTCCTTTACTTGCTTAGTTAGACTCACAGCAAGGTATTTCACATTTTTTGTGACTATTGTAAAGGGTATCTTTTCCCTTATTACTTTTACCATATATTTGCCCTTTGAGTAGATGAAGGCTACTGATTTGTTTGAGTTAATTTTATATCCAGCCACTTTGCTGAACTTGTTTATCACCTGTAGGAGTTCTCTGGTGAAATTCGTGGGGTCACCTAAGTACACTATTGTGTCATCTGCAAATCATGATGTTTTTACTTCTTTCTTTCCAATTTGTATCCCTTTGATTTCCTTTTGCTCTGATTGCTCCCGCCAGGACTTCTAGTACTATGTTGAATAGATAGGGGGAGAGTGGGCAGCCGTGTTTAATTCCTGATTTTATTGGGATTGTTTCAAGTTTCCCACCATTAAGTTTGGTGTTGGCTGTTGGTTTACTGTATATTGCTTTTATTATGTTTAGGTATGGGCCTTGGATTCCTGTTATTTCCAAGACTTTTAACATGAAGGGGTGATAAATTTTTTCAAATGCTTTCTCAGCATCTAGTTCTCAGACCATATGTTTTTTTTCTTTGAGTTTGTTTATATGGTGGATTACATTGATGGAATTTCATATATTAAACTATTCCTGCATCCCAGATACGAAGTCTAATTGATCATGGTGAATGATCATTTTGATGAGTTCGTGAATTCAGTTTGCAAGGATTTGTTGAGTCTTTTTTCATCATTGTTCATAAGTGAGATTGGTCTGAAGTTCTCTTTCCTTGTAGAGTCTTTGTGTGATTAGGAATAAGGGTTATTGTAGCCTCAAAAAATGAGTTAGGTAGTGGTCCACCTGATTCTATTTTGTGGAATACTTTGGAGAGTATTGGTATTATGTCGTCAATAAATGTCTGATAAAATTCTGTACTGAACTCATCTGGACTTGGGCTTTTTTTTTTTTTTTTTTTTTTTTTTTTTGGTTGGGAGGCTTTTGATGACTACTTCTATTTCTTTATGTGTTGTGAGATTAGTTAGATGGTTTGCCTGGTCCTCGTTTAACTTTAGTATCTGGCATCTGGCTACGAATTCATCCATTTCCTCCAGATTTTTCAGCTTTGTTGAGTATAGGCTTTTATAGTATGATCTGATGATTTCTTGACTTTCCTCAGTTACAGTCGTTATGTCTCCACTTTCCTTTCTGATTTTGTTAAGTTGGATACTCTATCTTTGCCCTCTAGTTAGTCTGGTTAAGGGTTCAATCTTGTTGATTTTTTGAAAGAACCAGCTCTTGGTTTTGTTGATTCATTGAATGGTTCTTTTTGTTTCTATTTGGTTTATTTCTGCCTTATGTTTGATTATTTCTTGCTGTCTACTCCTCTTGGGTGTATCTGCTTTTTTTTGTTCTAGATCTTTCAGCTGTGTTGTCAAATTGCTGGTGTATGCTCTCTCCAGTTTCTTTTTGGAAGCACTAAGAGCTATGAATTTTCCTCTCAATATTGCTTTCATTGCATCCCATAGGTTTGGGTATGTTGTGTTTTCATTTTCATTAAATTCTAGAAAATCCTTAATTTCTTTCTTTATTTCTTCTTTGACCATGCTATCATTTAATAGAACATTGTTTAGTTTTCATGTGTATGTGGGCTTTGTGTTGTCTTTGTTGTTATTAAAGACCAGCCTTAAACCATGGTGATCTGAGAGGATGCATGGGAGTATTTCAATCTTCTTATATCTATTGAGGCTCGTTTTGTGACCACTTATGTGGTCAATTTTCGAGAAGGTGCCATGAGGTACTGAGAAGAAGCTGTATTCTTTTGTTTTAGGATAGTATGTTCTATAGATATCTGTTAATTCCAGTTGATTCATAACTTCTGCTAGTTTTATTGTGTCCTTGTTCAGTTTTTGTTTCCATGATCTGTCCATTGGTGAGTTCGGTATTGAGGTCTCCACTATTATTCTTTTGGTCGCAGTGTATTTTCGAGCTTCAGTAGGGTTTCTTTTATGAATATGGGTGCTTTTGTATTTGGAGCATATAGGTTAAGTATTGAGAGTTCCTGCTGACAAATTCCCTCAGAAATGGGTAAAAAGTGTCCTTCTTCATCTTTTTTGATAACTTTTGGTTGAAAATCTACTTTATTTGATATTAGAATGGCCACTTTAGCTTGCTTCTTGGGGCCATTTGCTTGGAAGTTTTTTTCCAAATTTTTTACTCAGAGATAGTGTCTATCTTTTTCTCTGAGATGAGTTGCCTAAATGCAGCAAAATGCTGTGTTTTGTTTATGTATCCAGTCTGATAGCCTATATCTTTTTATTGGGGAATGAGTCCATTTATGTTAACAGATATCCAGGAATAGTGGTTGCTGTTTCCTTCTCTTTTTGCTTTTGGAGGTTAAATTGTGCCTGTATGTCTTTTTTTTTTTTTTTTTGGTTTTCTTGTTTCAGACGTTTTGTGTGTGTGTGTGTGTGTGTGTGTGTGTGTGTGTGTGTGTGTGTATTTATTAGGATGTAGTTCCCCTCGTTGTATTGGGTTTTCCACCTATAATTTGTTGTATTGCTGGGTTTGTGGTCAGATATTGTGTAAATTTAGTTTTGTCTTGGAATATCTTAGTCTCTCCATATATGTTGATTGAGAGTTTTGCTAAGTATAGCAGCTTGGGCTGACACACTTTTTTCTGGTCTGCTTGATGTCTGCTTTCACCGTCTCTGCTGAGAATTCAGGTGTGATTCTGATTGGTCAGCCTTTATATCTCTAAAGAAAAAACTCGAGGAAGATCTCAGAAAATGGAAAGATCTCCCATGCTCATGGATTATAAAGATCAACATTGTAAAAATGACCACCTTACCAAAAGCAATCTACAGATTCTATGCAATCCCCATCAAAATTCCAACCCAATTCTTCATAGAGTTGGAAAGAGCAATGTGAAATTTCATTTGGAATAACAAAAGACCTAGAATAGTGAAATCCATCCTCAACAACAAGAAAACATTTTTGGGAATCACTATTTCTGACCTCAAGCTATATTACAAGGCAATTGTGTTAAAAACCACATGGTACTGGTATAGATATAGGCACATGGATAAATGAAATAGAATAAAAGATCCAGAAATGAGCCCTCATATATAAGGTCACCTGATATTTGACAAAGGAGCTGTAAACATTCAATGGAAAAAGAACAGCCTCTTCAAAAAATGGTGTTGGCCCAACTGGCACTCAGCATGCAGAAGAATGAAAATAGACCCTTTCTTATCTCCTTGTACAAAGCTCAAGTGCAAGTGGATTAAAGATCTCCACATTAAACCTGGTACACTTAAATTATTAGAAGAGAAAACAGGGAAAGCCTTAGAACACATAGGCACAGGAGAAAATTTCCTGAACAGAACACCAATGGCTCATGCTCTAAGGTCAAATATTGACAAATGGGACTTAATGAGATTGCAAAGTTTCTGTAAGGACACTGTCAAGAAAACAAAATGGCTGCCAACAGATTGGGTAAAGATCTTTAACAACCCCACATCAGATAGAGGCCTAATATCCAAGGTACTCAAAGAACTCAAGAAGTTAAACACTCAGCTATAGAATATCTGAGAAGCATCTAAGGAAGTGCTCGATATCTTAGTTATCAGGAAAATGCAAATCAAAACAAGCCTGAGATTCCACCTCACACCAGTCAGAACAGCTAAAATCAGAAATTCAGATGAGAGCAGATGCTTGTGAGGATCTGGAGAAAGAGGAATACTTCTCCACTTTTGGTGGAGTTGTAAACTGGTACAACCACTGTGAAAATCAGTCTGGTGGTTTCTCAGAAAATTGGACATAGTACTACCTGAAGACCCAGCTATTCCACTTCTGGGCATATACACCAGAGACGTCGCAACATACAACAAAGACACATTCACCACAATGTTCATAGCAGCCCTATTTATAATAATCAGAAGCTGGAAAAAACCCAGATGTCCTTCAGTAGATGAATGGATACACAAATTGTGATATATTTACACAATGGCATACTACTCAACTATCACAAACAATGACTTTCTTAACAATGAAATTCTTAAGAAAATGGATGCATCTAGAGAATATCATCCTGAGTGAGGTAATCCAGTCACAAAAGAACAAACATAATATGCAGTCACTGATAATTGGATATGCCCAGAATGCTCTGAATACCCCAGAAACAACTTACAGACAAAGGCCAAAAAAAAAAAAAAAAAAAAAAAAAAAAAAAAAAAAAAAAAAAAAAGAAAGAATAATCATTATACTTAATCTTTACATACCAAGAAAACTTTGACTATTTCCAGGTTACCTCTTGTTTTACATGTACTTTATGCTCATTGTAACTAGTTAGATTTTTAGGCATATTATCAAACCTTCAAAAAAATCAAGTACTGACAAAAATGTATTCATATACTTTTACACAAAAGTGCTTTTAAAATCTGTACATTTATCTTTGTTTTTTAAAATAAAGTTGTTCAATTTAAAAAAAGCAGAAGTTACATTCTTTTGTTTCAGGATTTAAAATTTTGTAGATCTGTTAAATCCATTCGGTTCACAACTTCAATTAGTTTGACTGTGTCTCTGTTCAGTTTCTGCATCCATGATCTGTCCTTTGATGAGAGTTGGTTGTTGAAGTCTCCCACTATTATTGTGTGTGGTGCAATATATGCTTTGAGCTTCAGTAGAGTTTCTTTTATGAATGTGGGTGCTCTTGTATTTGGAGCATAAATGTTCAGAATTGAGAGTTCATTTTGATGGACCTTTCCATTAATGAGTAAAACGTGTCCTTACTTGTCTTTTTTGATGTCTTTTGGTTGAAACTCTATTTTATTCGATATTAGAATTGTTACTTTTGCTTGCTTCTTGGGACCATTTGCTTGGAAAGGTTTTTTTCCTGACCTTTAACTCTGACGTAGTACTTGTCTTTGTTGCTGAGATGTGTTTCCTGTATGCTTATGAATGCTGGATCCTATTTATGTATCCAGTCTGATAGTCTTTGTCTTTTTATTGTAGAACTGAGTCCATTGATGTTAAGAGATATTAAGGAATAGTGATTGATTTTTCCTGATATTTTTGTTGCTAGAGGTAGAATTATGTTTTTGTGCTTTTCTTCTTTGGTGTTTGTTGCAAGATTAGTTTCTTGATTTTCCTAGGGTGAAGTTTCCCTCTTTGTGGTGAAGTTTACCATCTATTATACTTTGTAGGGCTGGTTTTGTAGACCCATATTGTGTAAATTTGCTTTTGTCCTGTAATGTCTTGGTGTCTCCATCTATGATGAATAAGAGTTTTGTTGGGTATAGTAACCTGGGCTAGAATATATGTTCTCTTAGGGTCTTTCTGAGGTCAGTCCAGCTTCTTCTCGCTTTCATAGTCTCTGTTGAAAAGTCTAGTGTAATTCTGATTGTTCTGCCTTCATATGTTACCTGTCGTTTTACTCTTACTGATTTTAGTATTATCTTTGTTTTGAGCATGTGTTGTTTTGACTATTATGTATCTGGAAGAAGTTTTTTCTATTCCAGTCTATTTGGGATTCTGTAGGCTTCTTGTGTGATCATGGTCATCTTTTTTTTTCTTCTTTTTTTTTAGGTTTAGGAAGTTTTCTTCTATAATTTTGTTGAAGATATTTACTAGGCCTTTCAGTTGGGAGTCTTTGCTCTCTTATACACCTATTTTCCTTAGGTTTGGTCTTCTCATTGTGTACTGAATTTCATGGATGTTTGGGGTTAGGATATTTTTATTTTTGCATTTTATGACTGTTGTGTCAATGATTTCTATGATATCTTCTGTGCCTGTGATTCTCTCCTTTATCTCTTGTATTCTGTTGGTATTCCTAGATTTTCCAACCTCAGGGTTGTCTCCTTTTGTGATTTCTTTCTTGGCTCGATTTTGTTTTCAATTTCTTTTCCTGATTGTTTGTGATTTCCTGTAACTCTTAAAGTTGTTTTATGTTTCCTCTTTAAGGGCTTCAACTTGTTTGCATGTGTTCTCCTGGCTTTCCTGTACTTCTTTAAGTCTGTTATTTATATGCTTCTTAAGGACCTCTATCATCATCATCATGAAGTATGATTTTAAATCTAAATCTTGTTTTTCTAGTGAGTTGGAATATCCACTGTTTGCATTGGTGGGAGAACTTGGTTATGATATTGCCAGGTTGTCTTGGTTTCCCATTTTTAGAGTCTTGTGCTTGTCTCTTTACATCTTGTTATAGGTAATACTAGGAGATTTTGTTGTCTCTGACTGGAGCTTGTCTCTCTTGTGGTTCTTTGGGCCAGTAGAGGTAGATTGTTCCTGGGTATCTGTCTCTTAGTAGGCTCTGAGTTCCATTGGCAGTGCCTAGTCCTGATGAAGCTGGGTAGGGTCTGGCCTTGGGCTAGAAGTGTAAGCACCCAGGCAGCATTGCCCCCTGCTCCATGAGAGTTCTGAGCGGCCTCTCCTGGGTTGGACAGTAGGGAATGGATGTTGACTCAACCCTTCACTTAGAATGGAGAGCCCTCCTGCAGCTCTTCCAAGCACCCAGTGACTCTGTCTCTCTGTCTCTCTGTGTCTCTGTCTCTGTCTCTGTCTCTGTCTCTGTCTCTCTCTCTCTCTCTCTCTCTCTCTCTCTCTCTCTCTCTCTCATATGCTTGTATCTATGTCACGCAAGTCTGAGTACTAAGGTAAGCATAACACTTCCTCTAATATGTAGAGTCAGTGTTAACAGGTTTCCAAATTCTCAAGAATGAATCTTGACAATAGCTTTGGGAATGAGTGCTATAGAAAACTGGGTTTGTTCTTGGAAAGCTGTAAACTGTTTTTTGCCATAGGAGGCTGTCCTTGCCCTAGATGTATTTTGAATGGATAACCCACTGACTCCAAAATCACTGACCTGGTATTTTCCAAATAAAGTTAAAAGATTAATTTAATATAATGATAACAAATATCCCACCTCCTTCTTTTTCCTCTGAACTGTACCACATAGCAAAATGTGCATTAGCTTTCAGATACCAGATGCTACCACTGCGGGTCAACTTTATATTAAATATTTAAGCTGTTCTATAAAGACATAAAATGTAAAATGATATACTGATTTTCTATAGTATTTATTGCAAACCTTGGCTTCTGTCTAAAATATTTTATCGTATTTTATAACAGCGATGCAGATACTGTAAAGCATTGCTTTAAAGGAGAAGTGTTTATCCTGGTGTGCACTTTTAGTGACTTCAACCCATGGCTGCTCAAGCCCACTAGCTCAGTCTGAACATCACCCTAGGAATATGTAATGCATTGGAGCTGTTCACCTCATCACTGATGGGATGCAGAGACACAGAGACAGGAAGGAGCCTGACAAGATATAACCCCAAGCACTGCTCTCCTCCAATATTTACTTCCTTCAGCTATGCTTTGCTTGAGTCTCTGGAACCTCTCCGCAGGCTCAGCTCATGCTTTGAGCAGTTGTCCTACAGCTACTTATGCCAATTGTTCCATGGGGTTGTGGGAATGTTAGAAAATGGGGCTTACCTAGGAAAGGATAGGTTGCTTGTCTCCAGAGTTGGGGGTAAGGGAACTTACCCTCCTGCAGTATACGTCCATGTAGTTGGGTCACTGTTTGAACCCATGGTCTCCATGTGTGGGCCTGGGTGCTAGAGGCCTGACACAGAGATCTCTGGTCTGGGCTAGGTTCACAGGTTCAGTCACCCTAGCATTCCCCTACACTGGGTCATTGAGCCTCCACAGGACCAAAGGACTTCCTCCCAGTGATGCCCAATAAGGCCATCCTCTGCTACATATCCAGCTGGAGCCATGGGTTCCTTCCCCCATGTGTACTCTTTGGTTGGTGGTTTAGTCCCTGGAAGCTTTGCAAGGTCTGGCTGGTTCTTCCTATGGGGCTGCAAACCCCTGCAGCTTCTTCAGTCTTTTCCCTAACTCTTCAATTGAGCGGCTGCACTCAATCCAATGTTAGGATACATGCATCTACATCTGTGTTGGTCATGCTCTGGTAGAGCCTCTTAGGAAACAGCTATAACAGGCTCCTTCAAGGAACTGACTTCTAAAAATGATCTTCCTGAAGGAAAAACTGGCAGGACTCACTGTCTTCCACAAGTAATGCTTCTCCTGCTAAGTTTGGGACTACCCATAGAAGAGTTTGTGGGAAGACCTAAGAGATAAAGTTCTCAGACCATACCAGAAAGCTTAAAAGGGGGAGGAAGGGGTATACAATCCCTAGAAACTCTAAGGATCAAACATATTGTTTCGTAGGCAGATCTTGTTGATTGCACCAGAGCAATCCCCTGTGGTATTCTTTTAGAGCCATATAGTTGGCCAGAAATGCAAAAAGGAAGAAATACAGATACAGGGAACCCACTTGGCTCCACAACTTCTTCCCACCCTAAGATCTGACCTTATCTTAAAGACTGGGAAGTGATACTGCATTTTTCTGCCAAGTCCCTTTGCTGGGTGATCAGTTCTTTCTGCTTCAGCAGGTCCTGGGGCCTTCCCTCAAATCTTTTCTGTTTCTATTCATTAGAAGATTGTGTTCTCAGTGGAGTGATACACATGAATGCCCACACACAAACTCCTGAACACAAGTACATGTGTGCCTTCACACAAGCACACAGCATTGTAGTAGCATGTTTTGTTTCCCAGGGCTTTTTGCCTGTTAGTCAGTCCTGCTTAGCACATTCTGAAGGGTGTGAAGACTAGGTTTTGTTCCCAGCACAGGGCCAGTGGATAATGATGGACCAGCCTCTTGCTCTTGCTCACTGTTTCCCTGTTGCTGCAAGATGAGCATCTTCTTCCAATGGAGCTCCATTTACCAGAACCTGCCTGACTTTGGGCCCAAAGCAATGAGCTCAGGCAACTAGAAAATCTCCACAACCAGATGACAAAATAAAAAATTTCTCTCTGTAAGGTGATTGTGTCAGGTTTTTGTTGTTGTTTGATTGTTTGTTTGTTTGTTTGTTTTTACAACAGAAGCTAATTTAAGGACAAATGCTTGCATGTATTAGCTCACCCTAAGCAATAGTCCATGGAATGGCTGCACCACATTTTACATGTTCACTTTGGTGATGGATACCTGAAGAGTTTCTAACTTGGGGCTAATGTAAGAAGGATCTCTACAACTGTGATGTACCCTAGTTGTTCCTTGGACATCTACTCCTTGTTCTGGAATCATTGGTTAAAGGAAACTGCAGTTTGGCTTTCTGAAGAGTTGTATGTGGCTTTTCACATGGCTACCCCATTTTATGCCACCAGCAATGTCTGAAAATCTTCATTTATCCTAACCCTCTTTGAGACTGATTATAACTTAGATCAAATGATTTTTATTAACCGCAGTTACAGAGTGGTACAGGCAGAGCACAGGGTGAGTGCTTTAGATGATCAAGAGCCTAAAGGGGCTATTTGAGACATTACTGTTCTTATATGTGACCTATGAAATGCAGCCACAGGCAACTCAGTCTCTCGAAGAATAAAACCCAGGCCAAATTTCAAGACCAAGGTTAACTGAGCTAATGTTAGGAAATGCTAGAAAGAAAATGGTAGCAAGAAATCTGGAAAACAAAACAAGATGTTAAGAAGACACAATGCCCACTTCTAGTGGGCAGTCCCTACTCAGGACATGAACCGTTAGCCAGTGTTTTTTACTCTCAGGCAAAAGAATTTGACACAGCAGCCTCCTCTACACACATCTATGTACCACATTCCTTGATTTCCTCCAAAGAATTTCTTTGCAGATAAATATTTTTGCCTCTACAAACACTTTAAAAACCTCAGTTTACAGCAGTTTTGTGTACTTTTGTTCTAGGAAACTAGGTGGACATGTGGAAAGATGGGATGCTGTATTCAATATTTGGTGGATGCAAAATGAGTTGATATAGCACTTTACCACTAAAGTTGGTCTCTATCACTGTTAAAGATGTTTCAGGAGCAATGTAACATATGGGTATTTGCATAAACACACATGAGTACAGGTATGCTATCTTAGTTAAGGTTTTACTGCTATGAGAAGACACTATGACCAAGGCAAGTCTTATAAAGGACAACATTTAATTTGAGCTGCCTTATAGGTTCAGAAGTTCAGTCCATTATCACCTAGGTGGGAGCATGTCAGCATCTAGGCAGGCATGGTACAGACTTCTAGTGGAAGACTGACTTCCAGGCAACTAGGATGAGGGTCTTAAAGTCCATGCCTACAGTGACACACCTATTCTAACAAGGCCAAGCCTCCTAATAGTGCCACTTCCTGAGCCAAGCATATACAAACTATTACATTCCACTCCCTGGCCTCCATAGGCTTGTTCAAACATATGAGTCTATGGGGACCATACCTAGCCATAGCATAATAAAACAAAGTACATTTTATCATACTTCCAAAGTCCCCATAGTCTATAGCAGTCTCAACAATGTTAAAAATCAAAAGTTCAAAGTCTCCTCTGAGATCCATTTGATAATTTAACTGTAATCCCCAAATCAAGACAGAAAAACAACTGGGCAAACTCCAGATTCTGCATCTCCATGTTTGATACCAAAGCAGTTTTCAGATCTCCAACTCCTTTTTCATCTTTGTTGACTGCAACAAACTTCTTTTCCTGGGCTAGTTTCACTCCCTGTAGCAGCTTTCCTCAGGCGATATACTATGACTCTGGCTTCTTAAAAATCTTGGGGTTTCCAAGGCAGCTTCAATGTTATGACTTCTTGTTTCAATGTCTGGGATCCACACAAGATCTTCTGGGCTTCTCTAAAGGGCCTGGGTCACTTCTCCAGCTCTGCCCTCAGTATCACTCTTACCTTCAAGTTGATCCACTCCACTGCTGCTGCTGTTCTTGGTCACTTTCCCATTGCATCTCCAATACACTGGGATCTTCAACTGCAACTAGGCATCACAAATAGCCTCTTATAGGCTCTCTTCATGGTGCCAAGCCTCAACTCCTTTGCATGACCTCTTCAGTCCTGGGCCATCAACTGAACTGAGGCTGCACCTTCACCAGTGACCTTCAATGGCATCTCACAGTGCCAAGTCTCAGCTCCTCTTCATGACATCTTCAGGCCTTCAAAACCAGTACCACCTGGATGGTTCTTACAAATTATTAATTACAGCTAGCTGCACCATGAGGTATAACCTTGACTATCTCTAGAACACAGCTTCTTTGTGCTCTCAGAAAACACTTCCCAGAAGATTTTACCTTTATGATTATGGCCTCTTCTTAATCACAGCTAATTTTTTAGCTCCAACTAGCCAGCATCAATTGTACTAGTAGTCCCTTCTATTGTTCACTTTAAAGCCAGAGCAATGTGGCTGAAGCTGTGATGTACTGCTACTTGCTGGGGCTAGAACATGGCTCTTTTTATTCTTTTACCAGTTTTATGTTTTCAACTCTCTCTCTCTGACTAATTTGGCTTTCCTGGAATTTGCTCAGTAGATAGACCTAAACTCAGAGATCAGCATGCCTCTTTCTCCTATAATGATGGAATTAAAGGCATGTACCACCTTACGAAGATTTAAGCTTTTCTTTACCTAGAATATGCTTTGTCCCTTGAATTCAGAGATCTGTTTGGATTTGTCTGTTGGAATTAAAAGTATATACCACCATGCCTGGATCTACACTTACCTGGGAAGGATTTTGCCCCAAATTTCTTAATCTGTTATCTCCTAGAATACAGGATTCAGTTCCATTTTATTTCCTGGTGTCCCTTTAATACTTGAACCTTATATTTTTCCTTTCTAAGCCTGCTACACTTGTTTAAAAAGAATGTTCAAAACATTCTTCATTAGACTTAACCAGAGAACAGAGTCTCTGCTGGCTTTTTTAAAGACATTTTTTGTCAATGCAATTTTTTTGAACATTTTTATTTACATTTCAAATATTACCCCCTTTCCCAGTTTCCCCTCCAGAAGCTCACTATTCCATCCTCCCTCCACTTCTTGTATGAGGAACCTCCCCCACCCACCAACCCATTTCCTCTTGCTTCTCTGTCCTGACAGGCAATGTAATTAATATACATCTCTTTACCTTAGACTCAGGTAGACTCTTCAGACAAAGGCAAAAATCATCCACACTCTGCCACATTCTGAAATCCTTCTCCACTGAAACCTCTTGGGCCAGGTCTGCACAGTTCAAATCATACTCAGCAACAAAATCTTCCATAATTCTACTATGAAAGCCCATTAAGCCCAACTTAAAACATTCTGGTGCTTTCCAAAGTCTCAAAATCCACATTTCTCCAGACAAAAGTAGGCCTATCACAGCAATACCCCACTCCTATTACCAGTTTCTGTCTTAGTTAGGGTTTTACTGCTGTGAGTAGACACCATGACCAAGCCAAGTCTTACATAGGCAATATTTAACTCAGGCTAACTTACAGGTTCAGAGGTTCAGTCCATTATCAAGGCAGGAACATGACAACAAATAGGCAGACATGGCATATTGTAGTGAATACTTAGTAGTTGACATCTTTTATCCTGTGTTATGGCCAGCAACCATGGGCCCACAGGGCTCTGTGGGATCTCTAACATAACAACTCCAAGCCAACTCTAAGAACTCAGTCATAGTCCACTCCACCCACCCTTGCTGCTTCTGTCCCAAGTGGATATGACTGCCCTTACATATTGTCTTCGCTCATTTCCCCTTGGCTTGTTGCCAAGCCTTATACACACACATCTCAACTATCTGACAGGTTTTGTGCATGCCACCACTACACCCTTTGAAATCAAGTAGTCATATCAAAGAAAACACCAAAATACTCTGATTCGATAGGTATAATATAATTTGCCCACCTAAATAAGTTAAATAATCTTGTACAATTCCATCCTTTATAAAACATTCATAGTAACCTTACTTATGAAGAGATGCACTGACAGAAACATTCACATCTGCCTCTATCTTGGTTCCTCCCCACTTTCCTCTCTTCCTGACTCTTTTATCTTGCTTACCTCTTTACTGTCCAATCATGTATCACCTTAACATCAACCTACACATCACCCTTTTCGTTTACTTAAAAAAAAACCTCTACCTTCAAATGTAAGTTATGTACAACTATTACCCCTTGAAAATATTCTAAATGACTGTTTTCTCAAAGTTAATTATCTTGGCTAGACTATAAAACTAAACTAGTCTTCAACTCCAACAGAAATCTGAGAATGTCCAAATATCTAAAAACATAGGAAGCCTAATATAGCTTCCAGAAATGAGACAGGTTGTAGAGAGAAATCTCTACTCATATATCCCTGTTAGCAACATGTGAGAACAAGTCTTCAGACTTCTAGCATAGGATCACTAACAGACCTTTGAAATGCAGAAATCTTGAAGGTTGATAATTTTGGCACAGCAAAGATTATCAGCCAGTTATTCTGCATAGTATGTCCCTTTCTTAACAGTATTAGTCTGTATATGAAATAGGCAGTTTCTGCCCAGTGGCTGCCTAGCCACAAAGTATACTTACCTGGAGATAAAGATACTCAATTTCTTCATTAAGTCCACCAAAGGGAAACTGTAACTAGCACATATGTCTCAACAAAAGATAAATAACATCAAATGTCATAATTTATAAATTTCTGACATTTTTTAAAACCATCTAACTACAAAAATCATTTCTGAACTGTTCTGAAGCCTTTACTATTCTTGGCCATTTTTATTTGAAATATCTCAAAAACACCTCTTTTTTTATTGACTCAGAACCATGACTGTGCTCTCTGGCTCTTAACTCATATTGTTTAATCAACTAAAAACAATGTATAACAGCAGTTACAGGACTGGGACCAAGCTGTGTATTCCCAAATGTATTGAATAGGTACAATACATCTATAAAGGCAATATTACTAATCTCAATTTTAAATCAATAAAAATTATACTAATGAAAACCTTAAATCTGTTTTGAATAAATTCTATAGCACTGTAAAAATTATAACTAAAATTTTGTACCAGTGTAAGACTTTAGGTAAGTTACCAAAGGAGATTATGGCTGTATAAATCAATCTGGCTAATTCCTCCCTGTGAAGTTATGACTATTTCTAAATTCTTCATAAAACAATCTTAGAATAACCACCTTCACCCCCCCAAAGTAAATCAAGATAATAACTCTTCATAGATTCTTCAAGCTGAATATATGGGCATTGAGAATCTAGAAGGGGGGAGAAGAATGAAAAAGCCAGCCAGACCTCAAGAAGAAAAGCCACACTAATGATTATTGTAGTCTCCGATGTTTAGAATCAGGCCAGTTCTGCATTTTGATGACAAGCTTCACCACACCTGCACATTGTGCTATACAGATATCTATATATATATATATATAGATATAGATAGATATAGATATAGATAGATAGATAGATAGATATAGATATTGATATAGATAGATATATATAAATATAGATATAGAGCTAGAAATTTAGAGATAAAGATAGAGATCAAAAGAAAACATCTTAGTATCAAGATAAATTTTTGTTTGAGACTCTTGGATCTAGTTAGGTGGTCTCTCTCCCTCTCTCACATCTGATCCATATAACTCTGGAAGGCACACAGAGAACAATCACACTTTTTAAAAACACAAAGACAAAACCTTTCTCCCAAAGTAACATGTTTTTTAGTTGACAACTAAAATATCTTGTATCTTGTATTCTTTCCCAGAGAAATAATATAACCACAAAACTCAACATCACATCCATTTCAAAGTTTAAAACAATATAAAACAAATGAATAAATAAAAAGCTGTGTGTCCTTATTCTCAAGTCTCTAATAATCTGTCATGTCAAGAAATCAACTCAAAAATCTGTGAATCGACCAAACGCTCAGGCCCTTTGCCACCTGGAACAAACGAGATCCAGGGACACAGGCCAGGTGATAATATGCTGTGAGTAACCAAAGTGCAGAGAGGGCTAGGCGAAGCTCACAGAAAACTTGCCCCTGCTGCCCACAGTAGGGCCAGACCTCTGGCAGAGGAACACAGGATCTGCCCATAAAGCCTGGGTTCACAGACTAAACACAAAGGCTCAGAGTAAGGCACAGGCCCTTGTCAGTGGGAACTGGGGTCTGCCTGGGAAAGGCAGTGCTTGAAGTTCAACTCTACAGGCCCTCTTACACTGAGACCAGAGGGGAACTTGGCATATAAGCCCAGGGAGAGCACACAAGGAGTTCTCAGAGAGCAGAAAGTAACTATGCTATCTGGAAAAAAGTTTCTTTTGGCCTAGAGAAAGAGCCAGGTCCCTGCCAGTAGTATCCAGGACCTGTTGGACCAACACCATTTGTTGAAGAGACTGTCCTTTTTCCATTGAATGTTTACAGTTCTTTTGTCAAAAACCAAGTGACCGAGAACTTCTGTTTCCACCCAGAGGCGACTTCCGGACGCAGAGCGGAGCCTGGCCTACCTGCCAGGCAGAACGGCGGCTCATAGAGGCTGAGCAACTGGTGAGTGGGAGACAAAGACTGCAGGGGAGCAGAGAGATCTCTGCGGAGTGCACACGGAAAGTGCACACTGTAACTCGCCCTGCCCCGCTCTGCCCGATCCAGTAATTGGGAACAAAAAATTAGAACTTATGTTTCCACCCGGAGGCGACTTCCAGACGCAGAGCAGAACCTGGACTACCTGCCAAGCAGAGCTGCGGCTCATAGAGGCTGAGCAACTGCGACTGGGAACAGAAAATTAGAACTTCTGTTTCCACCCGGAGGCGACTTCCGGACGCAGAGCCGAGCCTGGCCTACCTGCCAGGCGGAGCGGCGGCTCATAGAGGCTGAGCAACTGCGATTGGGAACAGAAAATTAGAACTTCTGTTTCCACCCGGAGGCGACTTCCAGACGCAGAGCAGAGCCTGGCTTACCTGCCAGGCAGAACGAAAGATCATAGAGGCTGAGCAACTGCGATTGGGAACAGAAAATTAGAACTTCTGTTTCCACCCAGAGGCGACTTCCAGAGGCTGAGCAACTGTGCCTGAACCAGCAAACAGAAACAGAACGTTGGAACTTCTGCTCACACCCGACGACTCTGAGGCATAAAACAGGGCTTGACCCATCTGACACCTCAACCTGTGGAGAACAAGGGATACAGACCAGATACAAGGGAAAGGTAAGAACATATCACTGGCAACAAAATGGCAAGAGGAAAGAGAAAGAGTATATCCCAAGGGAACCAAGACAATCTAGCAACACCAGAGCCCAGCTCTCCCATAACAGCAAACATCGGAACTCCAAACACTCCAGAAAAAGAAGACACAGACCTGAAATCATGCCTCAAGACGCTGACAGAGTTAATTAAACAAGAAAGAAAAAGCAAAAAGATTCAGAAGCTTTTAAAGAAGAAACAAGAAAAACACTCAAAGAACTCAAAAAACGAGAGGAAAACAGAACCAAAGAAATAAAGGAATGGAAGAGGGAAATTAAAACAGAGATTGACACAATAAAGAAAACACTAAAAGAGATAACCTTAGATTCAGAACACCAAAAAAAGAAATCAGGAGTCACAGAAGCAAGCATTTCCAATAGATTACAAGAGATCGAAGAGAGAATCTTGGGGGCAGAAGAC
Source organism: Micromys minutus (assembly GCF_963924665.1). Classification (NCBI taxonomy): domain Eukaryota; kingdom Metazoa; phylum Chordata; class Mammalia; order Rodentia; family Muridae; genus Micromys; species Micromys minutus. The sequence goes on along the minus strand of NC_137981.1, from coordinate 5,966,409 downwards.
AACATTGCAAACATAGAAAAAACAGCCAGAGAAGATGCAAAAAACAAAAAGCTCCTAACCCAAAATGTCCAGGAAATCCAAGACACAATGAGAAGACCGAACCTAAGGATAATAGGAATAGAAGAGGGAGAAGAGTATCAACTAAGGGGCAGAGTAAATATCTTCAACAAAACCATAGAAGAAAACTTCCCTACCCTCAAGAATGAGATGACTACAAGCATAAAAGAAGCCTTCAGAACTCCAAATAGGTTGGACCAGAAAAGAAATACCTCCCGACACATAATAGTAAAAACATCAAGCGCCCAAAGTAAAGAAAGAATACTAAAAGCAGTAAGGGAAGAAGGTCAGGTAACATATAGAGGCAGACCAATCAGACTCACACCCGATTTCTCAACAAAGACTATGAAAGCTAGAAGAGTCTGGACAGACATCATGCACTCTTTAAGAGATCACAAGTGCCAGCCCAAGCTGCTATACCCAGCAAAACTATCAATCACCATCGATGGAGAGACGAAGATATTTCAAGACAAATCAAAATTCACACAATATCTGACCACAAACCCAGCACTACAACGAATTATAGGTGGAAAACCCAATACAATGAGGGAAAATACAGCCTAGTAAGAACAAGAAAACTCCTAAACAAGAAAACTAAAAGATGAAAAAAACACAGACACAACTCAACCCAAAATAGCAATAATAGCAGGAAACAGAAACAACTATTCCTTGATATCTATTAACATAAATGGTCTCAACTCCCCAATAAAGAGACATAAACTATCAGACTGGATACATAAACAAAATCCAGCCTTTTGCTGCATACAGGAAACTCATCTCAAAGACAAAGACAGACACTATCTCAGAGTAAAAGGGTGGGAAAAAAACTTCCAAGCAAACAGCTCCAAGAAGCAAGCTGGGGTGGCTATTCTAATATTGAATAAAGTAAATTTCCAACCAAAAGTTATCAAAAAAGATAAGGAAGGACACTTTTTACTCATTATCAGAAAAATCTGTCAGGAGGAACTCTCAATCCTTAACATATATGCTCCAAATAAAAAATCAGCCACATTCATAAAAGAAACCCTACTAAAGCTCAAAAAATATATTTCACCCCACACAATAATAGTGGGAGACTTTAATACCCCACTCTCACCAATGGACAAATCAGGGAAACAGAAACTGAACAAGGAAACTGCAAAACTAGCAGAGACTTTGAACCAACTAGAATTAATAGATATATACAGAACATACTATCCCAAAGTAAAAGAATACACCTTCTTCTCACCACCCCATGGCACCTTCTCAAAAATTGACCACATAATTAGACACAGAACAAGCCTCCATCGATATAAGAAGATTGAAATACTCCCATGCATCCTCTCAGATCACCATGGTCTATGGCTGGTCTTTAACAACAACAAAGACAACAAAAAGCCCAAATACACATGGAAACTAAACAACGCTCTGTTAAAGGATAGCAGGGTCAAAGAAGAAATAAAGAAAGAAATTAAGGATTTTGTAGAATTCAACGAAAACGAAAACACAACATACCCAAACCTATGGGATGCAATGAAAGCAGTATTGAGAGGAAAACTCATAGCCCTAAGTGCTTCCAAAAAGAAACTGGAGAGAGCTTACATCAGCAACCTGACAGCACAGCTGAAAGCCCTAGAAAAAAAGGAAGCAGATATACCCAAAAACAGTAGACGGCAAGAAATAATTAAAATTAGGGCAGAAATAGACCAAATAGAAACAAAAAGAACAATTGAAAAAAATTCAACAAAACCAAAAGTTGGTTCTTTGAGAAAATCAACAAGATTGATAAACCCCTAGCCAGACTAACTAGAGGGCAAAGAGAGAGTATCCAAATTAACAAAATCAGAAAGGAAAGTGGGGACATAATAACTGAAACTGAGGAAATTCAAGAAATCATCAGATCCTATTACAAAAACTTATACTCCACAAAAGTGCAAAATCTGGAGGAAATGGATGAATTCCTAGACAGATACAAGGTCCCAAAGTTAAACCAGGACCAAGTAAACCATCTAAATAACCCTATAACACCTAAAGAAATAGAAGAAGTCATCAAAAGCCTCCCAACCAAACAAAGCCCAGGTCCAGACGGGTCCAGTGCAGAATTTTATCAGACTTTTATTGAGGATATAAAACCAATACTCACCAAACTATTCTAAAAGATAGAATCAGATGGAATATTACCCAACTCATTTCTTGAGGCTAAAATAACCCTCATACCTAAACCACACAAAGACCCTACAAGGAAAGAGAACTTCAGACCAATCTCACTTATGAACATCGATGCAAAAATACTCAACAAAATCTTTGCAAACCGAATCCAAAAACACATCAAAATGATCATTCATCATGACCAAGTAGGCTTCATTCCTGGAATGCAGGGATGGTTTAACATAAGGAAATCCATCAACATAATCCACCATATAAACAAACTCAAAGACAAAAATAACATGGTCATCTCACTAGACGCTGAGAAAGCATTCGACAAAATCCAACACCCCTTCATGTTAAAAGTCCTGGAAAGAACAGGAATCCAAGGCCCATACTTAAACATAATAAAAGTAATATACAGCAAACCAACAGCCAACATCAAACTTAATGGCGAGAAACTTGAAGCAATCCCACTAAAATCAGGGACACGACAAGGCTGCCCACTCTTAGCAGAGACTATGAACCAACATAGTACTGGAAGTCCTGGCTGGAGCAATTAGACAGCAAAAAGAGATCAAGGGGATACAAATCAGAAAGGAAGAGATAAAAACATCACTCTTCGCCGATGACATGATAGTGTACTTGAGTGACCCCAAAAATCCCACCAGAGAACTCCTACACCTGATAAACAAGTTCAGCAAAGTGGCTGGATACAAAATTTACTCAAACAAATCAGTAGCCTTCCTGTACTCAAAGGACATACATGTGGAGAAAGAAATTAGGAAAAATGTACCCTTCACAATCGTTACAAAAACTATGAAATACCTTGGTGTGACTCTAACTAAGCAAGTGAAGAACCTGTATGACAAGAACTTCAAACCTCTAAAGAAAGAAATTGAGGAGGATCTCAGAAAATGGAAAGATCTCCCATGCTCATGGATTGGAAAAATCAACATCTTAAAAATGGCCATCCTACCAAAAGCAATCTACAGATTCAATGCAATCCCCATCAAAATTCCAACCCAGTTCTTCATGGAATTGGAAAGATCAATGTGCAATTTCATATGGAATAACAAAAGACCTAGAATAGTGAAATCCATCCTCAACAACAAAAAAACATCTGCGGGAATCACTATCCCTGACCTCAAGCTATATTACAAGGCAATTGTGCTGAAAACTGCATAGTACTGGTACAGAAACAGGCATGTGGATCAATGGAATACAATAGAAGATCCAGAAATGAGCCCTCATATATATGGTCACCTGATTTTTGACAAAGGAGCAGTAAACATTCAATGGAAAAAGGACAGCCTATTCAACAAATGGTGCTGGTCCAACTAGCACTCAGTATGCAAAAGAATGAAAATAGACCCGTTCTTATCTCCTTGTACAAAGCTCAAGTGTAAGTGGATCAAAGATCTCCACATTAAACCAGATACACTGAAACTATTAGATGAGAAAGTAGGGAAAACCTTAGAACACATAGGTACAGGAGAAAATTTCCTGAACAAAACACCAATGGCTCAAGCTCTAAGGTCAAAGATTAACAAATGGGACTTAATTAGATTGCAAAGTTTCTGTAAGGCTAAAGACATCGTCAAGAAAACAAAACGGCAACCAACAGAATGGGAAAAGATATTTACCAACACCACATCAGATAGAGGCCTAACATCCAAGGTGTACAAGAACTCAAAAAACTAGACACCAGAGAATCAAATAACCCTATTAAAAAATGGGGTACATAGCTAAACAAAACGTTTTCAGTTGAGGAACACCGAATGGCCAAGAAACACCTGAGGAAGTGCTGGACATCCTTAGCCATCAGGAAAATGCAAATCAAAACAACCCTGAGATTCCACCTCATACCAGTCAGATTGGCCAAGATCCAAAACTCAGATGACAGCAGAGACTGGCGAGGCTGTGGAGAAAGAGGAACACTTCTCCACTGTTGGTGAGGTTGCAAACTAATACAACCACTCTGGAAATCTGTCTGGCGATACCTCAGAAAAATGGATATACTACTACCTGAAGACCCAGCTATTCCACTTCTGGGCATATACCCCAGAGACACTTTAACACACAACAAAGATATATGCACCACAATGTTCATAGCGGCTCTATTTATAACAGCCAGAAGCTGGAAGGAACCCAGATGTCCTTCAGAAGATGAATGGATACAAAAATTGTGGTACATATACACAATGGAATACTACTCAGCCACCAGAAACAATGACTTAACCAAATTCTTAAGAAAATGGCGGCATCTAGAGAATATCATCCTGAGTGAGATAACCCAGTCACAAAAGAACAGACATAATATGCAGTCACTGATAGTGGGATGCTAACCCCAGAGGCTTGCACTCCCCCCAGAAACAACTCACAGACTGTATGAAGTCCAAGAAATAAAGAAAACAAAAAAATATACATATATTTACAAAACAAGAAGACTTTGACTATTTCCATGTTGCGTTTTGTTTTGCATGTACTCTACACTTATTGTAACTATTAGGTTTTCAATGCATACTGTCAAGCCCTTGAAAAAAATCAAGTACTGACTAAAAAAATATATTCACATGGTTTTATGTAAAAATTATTTCAATGTCTGAAAAAACAGTACTGACAAAAATTTATAATTTAAAGCAAAAAATGTTTAAAATTTGTACATTTATCTTTGTTTTGTAAAATAAAGTCGTTTAAAAATAAAAAAAAAACCAAGTGACCATATATGTTATGGCTTGTTTCTGGATCTTCTATTCTATTCCATTGATCCACATGCCTGTTTCTGTACCAGTACCATGCAGTTTTCAGCACAATTGCCTTGTAATATAGCTTGAGGTCAGGTATAGTGATTCCTGCAGATGTTTTATTGTTGTTTAGGATAGATTTCACTATTCTAGGTCTTTTGTTATTCCAGATGAAATTGCGCATTGCTCTTTCCAACTCAATGAAGAATTGGGTTCGAATTTTGATGGGGATTGCATTGAATCTGTGGGTTGCTTTTGGTAAGACGGCCATTTTTAAAATGTTGATCCTACCGATCCATAAACATGGGAGAGTTTTCCATTTTGTGAGATCTTCCTCGATTTCCTTCTTTAGAGGTTTGAAGTTCTTGTCATACAGGTCCTTCATTAGCTTAGTTAGTCACACCAAGTTATTTCATAATTTTTGTGACTATTGTGAAGGGTATCTTTTCCCTAATTTCTTTCTCAACATGTTTTTCCTTTGAATATAGGAAGGCTACTGATTTGTTTGAGTTAATTTTATATCCAGCCACTTTACTGAACTTGTTTACCACCTGTAGGAGTTCTCTGGTGGAATTCGTGGGATCACTTAAGTACACTATCTTGTCATCTGCAAATGGAGATGTTTTTACATCTTCCTTTCAAATTTGTATCCCTTTGATTTCTTTTTTCTGTCTAATTGCTCTGGACAGGACTTCCAATACTATGTTGAATAGAGAGGGGGAGAGTGGACAGCCTTGTCGAGTCCCTGATTTTGGTGGGATTGCTTCAAGTTTCCCAATGTTAAGTTTGATGTTGGCTGTCGGTTTGCTGTATATTGCTTTTATTATGTTTAGATAAGGGCCTTAGATTCCTGTTCTTTCCAAGACTTTTAACATGAAGGGGTGTTGAATTTTGTCAAATGCTTTCTCAGCATCTACTGTAATGACCATGTGGCTGGGTTTTTTTTTTTTTTTTTTTTTTTTTTGAGTTTGTTTTTATGGTGGATTACATTGTTGAATTTCCATATATTAAACCATCCCTGCAACCCAGAGATGAAGCATACTTGATCATGTAGGGTCTTTGTGTGGTTTAGGAATGAGGGTTATTGTAGTCTCAAATATGAGTTAGGTACTGTTCCATCTGATTCTATTTTGTGCAATAGTTTGAAGAGTATTGGTAATATGTCCTCAATAAATGTATAATAAAAATGTGCACTGAACTCATCTGGACCTAGGATTTTTTAATTTTGAGGCTTTTGAGACTGCTTCTATTTCTCTAGGTGTTATGGGATTATTTAGATGGTTTACCTGGTCCTGGTTTAACTTTGGTATCTTGTATCTGTCTAGAGATATTCATCCGTTTCCTCCAGATATTCCATCTTTGTTGAGTATAGGCTTTTGTGGTAGGATCTGATGGTTTCTTGAATTTCCTCAGTTTCAGTCGTTATTTCGCCACTTTCCTTTCTAATTTTGTTAATTTGGATAGTCTCTCTTTGCACTCTAGTTAGTCTGGCTAAGGGTTTATCAATCTTGTTAAATTTCACAAAGAACCAGCTCTTGGTTTTGATGATTCTTTCAGTGGTTCTTTTTGTTACTATTTGGTTGATTTCTGCCCTAAGTTTGATTATTTCTTGCCATCTACTCCTCTTGGGTGTATCGGCTTCCTTTTGTTCTAGAGATTTCAACTGTGCTATCAGATTGCTAGTGTATGCTTTCTCCAGTTTCTTTATGGAAGCACTCAAAGCTATGTGTTTTTCTCTCAGTACTGCTTTCATTCCATCCCATAGGTTTGGGTATGTTGTGTTTTCATTTTCATTGAATTCCAGAAAATCCTTAATTTGTTTCTTTATTTCTTCTTTGACCCTGCTATTGTTTAACAGAGCGTTGTTTAGTTTTCATGTGTATATGGGCTTTTTATTGTCTTTGTTGTTATTAAAGCCCAGCCTTAGATCATGGTGATCTAAAAGAATGCATGGGAATTTTTCAATCTTCTTGTATCGATTGAGGCTTGTTCTGTGTCCAATTATATCGTCAATTTTCGAGAATGTACCATGAGGTGCTGAGGTGTATTCCTTTGTTTTAGGATGATATGTCATACAGATATCTATTAATTCGAGTTGGTTCATGGTGTCTGCTAGTTTTACAGTGTCCTTGTTCAGTTTCTGTTTCCATGATCTGTCCATTGGTGAGAGTGGGATATTAAAGTCTCCCACTATTATTGTGTGGGTAAAATGTATTTTTTGAGTCTTAGTAGGGTTTCTTTTATGAATATGGGTGCTTTTGTATTTGGAGCATGTATGTTAAGGATTGAGAGTTCCTCCTGACAGATTTCCCCTGTAATGAGTAAGACATGACTTTCCTCATCTTTTTTGTTAACTTTTGGTTGAAAATCTACTTTATTCGATATTAGAATGGCCACTCCAGCTTGCTTCTTTGGGCCATTTGCTTGGAAGATTTATTCCCAACCTTTTATTCTGAGATAGTGTCCGTCTTTGTCTCTGAGATGAGTTTCCTGTATGCAGCAAAAGGCTGGGTTTTGTTTATGTATCCAGTCTGATAGCCTATGTCTTTTTATTGGGGAGTCAAATCCATTAATGTTAACAGATATCAAGGAATAGTGGTTGCTGTTTCCTGCTATTGTTGCTTTGGTAGGTTGAATTGTGCCTGTGTGTCTTTCTTCTTTTGGTTTTCTTGCTTAGAAGTTTTCTTGTTTTTACTATGAGGTGGTTCCCCCCATTGTATTGGGTTTTCCACCTATAAATTGTTGTAGTGCTGGGTTTGTGGTCATATATTTTGTGAATTTAGTTTTGTCTTAGAATATCTTCATCTTGTCATCTATAGTGATTGATAGTTTTGCTGGGTATAGTAGCTTGGGCTGGCACTTGTGCTCTCTTAGTGTCTGCATGATGTCTGTCCAGGCTCTTCTAGCTTTCATAGTCTCTGTTGAGAAATTGGGCATGATTCTGATTGGTCTGCCTTTATATGTTACATGACCTTTTTCCCTTACTGCTTTTAGTATTCTTTCTTTGCTTTGGGCATTTGGTGTTTTGACTATTATATGTCAGGAGGGATTTCTTTTCTGGTCCAACCTATTTGGAGTTGTGTAGGCTTCTTTTAAGCTTGTGGTCATCTCATTTTTAAGGGTAGGGAAGTTTTCTTCCCTGGATTTTGTTGAAGATATTTACTGTACCTCTTAGTTGATATTCTTTGCCCTCTTCTATTCCTATTATCCTTAGGTTTGGTCTTCTCATTTTGTCCTGGATCTCCTGCACATTTTGGGTTAGGAGCTTTTTGGTTTTTGCATCTTCTCTGACTGTTTTGTCTATGTTTTCAATGTTTTCTTCAGCCCCCGAGATTCTCTCTTCCATCTCTTGTAGTCTGTTGGAAATGCTTGCATCTGTGACTCCTGAATTCTTTTTTTAGGGTTTCTACCTCTAGAGTTGTCTCTTTTAGTGTTTTCTTTATTGTGTCCATTTCTGTTTTAAATTCCTTCTTCCATTTCTTCATCTCTTTGGTTCTGTTTTCTTCTAGTTCTTTGAGTTCTTTGAGTGTTTTTCTTGTTTCCTCTTTAAAAGCTTCTAATTCTTTATGCTTTTCCTCCCGTTCTTGTTTAAGGATCTCTATCATCATCTTGAGGTAGGATTTCGTGTCTGAGTCTTCTTTTTCTGAAGTGCTTGGCATTCAGCTGTTTGTTGTGATGGGAGAGCTGAGTTCTAGTGTTGCCAGATTGTCTTGGTTTCCCTGGGGTACATTCTTTTGCTTTCCTCTTGCCATCTTGTTTTCAGTGACTGGTTCTTGCCTTTCCCTTGTACCTGGCCTGTGTCCCTTGATCTCTGCTCTTCCTGGTTGTGGATGTTCCGAGTGGCTGTTGTGCACCCCGGAAGCCACTGGCTGGGAATAGAGGGCCCAATGCTGCCACCGGGTTCCTGGATCCTTGGATCATGCCAGTCGGGCGCACACTTTCTGCATGCTCCGCTGAGATCTCTCTGCCCCCTGGCTAGTATGAATCCATACTCACCCGGTTCTCACCAGTTCCTTCTGTCTCGGTGACATTCTTTTCAAAATCAAGTCACACAAGATGACAACGAGATGTCCAATAGTAGATTTTGAATTGATTTTACCCACTGCTTTCAAGTAGAGCATCATGTTAACAACATACTGGCTATCAGAAATCAAGTTAAAAGGACCTGAAAACAACTCAAATACCTTAATTACAATTTGCAATTAAATAACTTGGGGTGATGCAGGGGAAAATTGCATGGTAACCAGAGAGGACCTTGCCACCAAATATGCTCCTTGTCCTGTCTTGGAACCATCTGTAAAGATAAGTGGGGCGTCTGGCAAAACATTCTTTGAAGTGATGTGAGGGAAAACTACAGAGTGAGTGGTAATCAACTGTAGGATAGGATCCTTAGGGAAATGATTATTAAAGTTACCCTGAAAACTATACCTCAAAATTGCCCAATCATCTTTTGAGGCTGATAAAATTTTCAACTGTTTTACATTATAGGGAACTATTAAATCCTTAGGTGGATGCCAAAATACTGTATGCATAGTTGAATGCCTAGCAAAGTCAATTGTGCCACTGAAGTGGGATAATTCTTTTGACCATTTTTTCCTTGTGACATTTGCATAACTGCAGCTGCTAGGCCTGCATTAGTTAGCAGCCCTCCCAGGTTCCTGCACAACTTCATTCATGCTTCTAACTCTTTTGCTCTTATACGGGGTGATCGCTGCCTACACTCCTTAGTACACTGTTCAAATATAAGCTGTTTTAGTAGAGACATGGCAGTATCGGGAACTCCAAAAACACCCCCTCCCCGCTTCCATCATCCTTGCCACAAAGTCTGCAAATGGCTCTGTGGCTCCTTGGAGAATCTTAGTCAGATTTCCACTTACATCCCCTCTATTTGGGAATGATTTCCAAGCTCTAGTGCGTAGGATATTAAGATGCAAACTACACCCTTCTGCTATGCCTGGGGCATAAGGAGGCGAAGTTGGCTGCCCTGGAGCAGATGGTTCAATCAGTACTTTCATTTTCTCCAAACTGTCGGCTATGCTCTCTAGATTGTCTTCCAACATTTCTCCCTCACTAGACCCTTCTCCCACTTCTGAATTCTGGGAGCGCTCTTCCCTAAACTGATTCAGAGCCTCATTTCCCTTCTCCAGCTCCGCACTACACCGTTCCTCATCTCCTATACAAATTTTCGCCAATTTCCACACCTGCAGCACTCCTTTAGCTAGCACCCCTTGCTCTTCACAAACCACAAATTCTTTCCTAATTTTTTCCAACTAGACATTGTGAGATGTCCAGATACTGGGAACCAGGGAGCTTCTTGGTCCACTGCTTTTAAAAAATTCTCTACAGTCTCCTTTCTTATCCTGATTCCTTTGGCTTTCAATAAAACCTTCAGAGCTTGGCAAACTGTCTGAACTGATGTTGTGTTTTCCATAGTGCCAGGTGCAACTTGTCCCTGTACCGGGAAATTTATCATTTCAAACCGAGAACCTTTTTTGTCCCCTTTACAGGGGAGCCTTATAGTCTCAAACTGAGAACTTTCCTCGTCCCCTTTACCAGGGAGCTTTATAGTCTCAAACCGAGAACCTTGATTGTCCCACTTACCTGGGAGCTTACCGACTAGTCACCCTGACCGTGATGAGTTCTGAACAATGAAGGGGAGTTTCCCTGTACGGGCCACCACTTGTTGCTACCATCTTCAACCAGCAGAAAAAGAGCAACTTTACAGCATGCCAGTGAAAATCTTTCTGTCCCCTGTCTTTCTCTCTTTCTGTTTCTCTTTCCCCTCTTTCTTTCTCTCAAGTGCAGTCTCTTTATCCTCTCTCAACTCCACCTCCTCAGTCCATGTTTCCTGGCTGCAGTTCATAGGTCCACATCATCTGGCCTGATCTTGTGTCATGGGTGCACCTGCGCAGCTCGCACGGTGGGAGTGGCTAATCTCGGGGGCAGGAGGAAGTAAGGTGCTAGTCACAAGACTAGGCCGGAGTCCCAAGCGTCATCTTGGGACTGCCTCCACACCTGCTCTCCACAGCTATGCTTTACCAAATACTCATCACAAGAGTGAACCACAAGAAAGAGTCTGTACTAGGCTCTTTTGAGATTTTCTTTGTCAATTTGATTAATCTAAGTCTCTTCACTTTAGCCTCAGAAAGACTCTCCAGATCATGGCAAAAAAACAAAAGCCACATTCTTTATCAAAATATCACAAGAACAATCTCTATGCAACATTCTTCTTCTCCTGCACCTCTTGAGCCAGACTTCTACAGTTCAAATCACTCTCAGTACAACTATACTCAGTGTTCTTACTAGTATGTTCCACTAAGCTTCACATAAAGCATTCCACATCTCTTCAAACAAAAGCATTTTCAGGCCTCTCAGCAATACCCCAGTCCCTGGTACCAATTTCTGTCTTAGGGTTTTATTGTTGTGAAAAGAAACTGTGTCCAAGACAACTCTTATGAAGAACATTTAATTAGGGCTGGCTTACAGTTTTGGAGGTTTAGCCTATTACATACACCAGTGTCCAGGAAGACATGGTTCTTGAGAAGAAGCTGAGAGTTATACATCTTAATCCACAGGCAGAAGATGGGGATTGTTCTATTGGGTGTAACTCAAGCTTATATACATATATATATCCTCAAAGTCCACCTCCACAGAGGCACAGTTCTTCCAACAAGGTCACATCTCCTAGTAGGGCCAAACATTCAACCACACAAGTCTATGGAGGTCAAACCTACATCATAATGCTTAGACAGCATTAAAGTGCCATATAAGTCATACCACCATAAAATTTATTTTGCCTGTGTTAACCATTATGGAAATTACTTTATGATGCCCATTACAGTAACTATGCTCATCTTCCCCTGAGAGATTCAGTTCAACCACCTGGCCCCTGCTACCTCCAGGCCTAATTAAACCCACTGCATTTGGTTGCTTTTACACATGACACTAATTTTAGCATTTTGAATTCCCTGTGCCTTAAAATCCCTTCATCAATACTGAGATAAGGGTATTAAGTGTGTCCAAATTTTTAATTGGAATTTATTTCTTATCATTTTTATTGTATATTATCTGTATTTACATTTTAAATGTTATTCCCTTTCCCCCTTCTCCCATCATCTTTCTCCTGAAGATGAATATGCTCCCACTCCCAACTACCCACTCCTGCCTCAGTGCCTTAGCATTCCCCTACACTGGGAAAGTAAGACTTCACTGGACCAAAGACCTCTCCTATTGATGCCAGACAATGCCATCCTCTGCTACATATGCAGCTGGAAACATGGGTCTCTCCATGTGTACTCATTTGTTGTTGTTTTAGTTCCTGGAAGTTCTAGGAGGATTGGTTGGTTGATATTGTTTTTCTCATGGGGTTGCAAACCTTTTCTGGTCCTTCAGACCTTTCTCCAGCTCCTCTATTGGTTAGCTGCAAGCATCCTCCTCTGTATCAGTATGGCTCTGGCAGAGTCTTTGAGGAGGGATCCATACCAGGCATCTGCCAGTAAGCACTTTTTGGCATCAGCAACAGTGACTGGGTTTGGTAGCTGCATACATGGATGGAACTAGAAAAATATCTTCCTGAGGGAGGTAACCAAATAACAATAAAATACATATGATATGCACTCACTGATAAGTGGATACTAGCCAAAAAAGCTCTGAATACCCAATAAACAATTCACAGACCCTAAGAAACTCAAAAAGAAGAAAGGCCAGAATGTGGATGCCTCAGTTCTTCTTGGAAGAGAGAACAAAATATTCATGAGAGGAAATACAGGGATGAATACAGGAGCAGGGACTGAAGAATAGATCATCCAGAAACTGCCTCACCTGGGGATTCATCTCAAACATCTTTTCAGTAGACCATGTTTTGAGAAATACTTAAGCCAACCATTCAAACACTATAGGATTCCCTTATAACCAAAGAAGCTTCCATATTAAGCCTAGAATCTCCTAAGAGGACTCATATCAATAAACTCAGCATGATCTAGTTTCATGTTCTTTTTACCATACTTTCACACCATAAATTCCATTCCAATGCACATTTCATAAATTTATGCTTGAATGAATTAGCAAATTCATTAAGCCCTTTAGTAATATAGTGTACTACCTCATGGACTACATTTTTTACCTTTCCTCTAAAACATGATTTGCTTTAAGTCTAGATATAGGTTTAGAGGTAACTGTTGGTGGGTCCTGATGGACAATCACATTTTCATGCTTTGTATTTTACTTATGGAAAGTCATTGCTGGGTGAGAAGACAATGAAAGATTAGTGCTCTCAATTAAATATAAAAAAGGGCAATACTTTCGGTATTGTGGTGAGACTAGAAAAACTACACCTCTTTTAGGACAAACTTTTTTTTTATTATTTTATTGGATATTCTCTGTGTTTAGATTTGAAATGTTCTTCCCTTTCCACCCACCTCTCTCTGAATTGCTTCCATAAAGCAATTGCTGCCTCTCCCAATCACCCTTTCCATTTTAGTGCCTTGTCATCCCCCTACACTGGAAAAATGCACCTTAACTGGACCAAAGACCTCTGAGTTTTTTATCTTAGACATTCTGACTGGTGTGTAGTGGAATCTTAGGATTGTTTTGATTTGCATTTTCCTAATGACTAGGGATGTTGAGCATTTCTTTAGGTGCTTCTCAGCCATTTGATATTCCTCAGTTGAGAATTCTTTGTTTAGCTCTTTACCCCATTTTTAATAGGATAATTTGATTCTCTAGAGTCTAACTTCTTGAGGTCTTTATATAGAGAGAATATTAGCCCTCTATCAGTGTAGAATTGGTAAAGATCCATTCTCAATCTGTTGGCTGCCATTTTGTCTTCTTGACAGTATGCTTAGCCTTACAGAAACTTTGCAATTTTATGAGGTCCCATTTGTCAATTCTTGATTGTAGAGCATAAGCCACTGGTGTTCTGTTCAGGAAAATTTCCCCTGTGCCTATGTGTTCTAAGCTCTTTGCTACTTTCTGTTCTAATAGTTTTAGTGTACCTGGTTTTATTTGAAGGTCTCTGATCCACATGAACTTGAGCTTTTTTCAAGGATATAAAATAGGATCAATTTGTAAACTGCATGCTGACTGCCAGTTGAAACAGCAGCATTTGTTGAAGAGGCTGTCCTTTTCCATTGAATGTTTTTAGCTCCTTTCTAAAAGAAGAAGTGACCATAGGTGTGTGGGTTCATTTCTCAATCTTCAATTCTGTTCCATTGATCGAACTGCCTTCCCTGTACCAATACCATGCAGGTTTTTATCAGGATTGATCTGTAATACAGCTTGAGGTTAGGGGTGGTGATTCCCCCCAGAAGTTCTTTTATTGTTGAGAATGGTTTTCACTACCCTTGGCTTGTTGTTGTTCCAAATGAATTTGCTAATTACTCTTTTCTCTATGAAGAATTGAGGTGGAATTTTGATGGGGATGACATTGCATCCGTAGATTGCCAAGATTGCCATTTTTCTTATACATTGATCCTTCCAATCTATGAGCACGGGAGATCTTTCCATCTTCTGTGATCTTCAATTTTCTTCTTTAGAGACTTGAAGTTCTTGTCATGAAGATTTTCACTTGTTTAGTTAGGGCCACACCAAGGTATTTCATATTGTTTGTGACTACTGTGAAGGGTTTCATTTTCTTAATTTCTTTCTCAGCATGTTTATCCTTGGAGTAGAGGAAGGCTACTGATTTGTTTGAGTTAATTTTATATCCAGCCACTTTGCTGAAATTGTTTATCAGCTGTAGGAGTTCTTTATTGAAATTTTTGTGGTCACTTAAGTGTACTATGTTATCATCTGCAAATAATGATATTTTTACTTTTTCCTCCTTGATTTGTATCCTTTCGATTTCCTTTTGCTGTCTAACTGTTCTGGCCAGGACTTCAAGTACTATATTGTACAGGTAGGGGTAAAGTAGGCATCCTTGTCTAGTCCCTGATTTTAGTGGGATTGCTTCAAGTTTCCCACAATTTAGTTTGATGCACCTTGAATTCCTGATCTTTCCAAGACTTTCCATATGAAGGGGTATTGAATTTTGTCAAATACTTTCCCAGCATTTAATGAGATGATCAAGTGGTTTTATTCTTGGAGGTTTTTTTTTATATAGTGGATGACATTGATGGATTTCTGTATATTGAACCATCCTTGCATTGAACCTCCCTGGGATGAAGCCTACTTGATCATGGTGTATGATCATTTTGATGTGTTCTTGGATTCAGTTTGCAAAAAAATATATTGAGTATTATTGTATCGATGTTCATGAATAAAATTAGTCTGAATTTCTCTTTTCTTGTAGGGTCTTTGTGTGGTCTCTGTATGAGCATAATTGTGGCTAAGAATGGGTTACGTAGTGTTCCTTCTGTTTCTATTTTGTGGAATAGTTTGGAGAGTATTGGTATTAGGTGTTCTATAAAATCTGACAGAATTCTGCACTGAACCCACCTGGTCCTGGGCTTTTTTTTTTTTTTTTTTTTTTTTTTTTTTTGCTTAGGAGGATTTGATGACTGCTTCTATTTCTTTTGAGATTATGGGAATGTTTAGATGATGTATGTGATCCTGATTTGACTTTGGTACCTGGTATCTGTCTAGAAATTTGTCCATTTCATCTAGATTTTTCAGTTTTGTAAGTATAGGCTTTTGTAGTAGGATCTGATGATTTCTTGAATTTCCTGTTTCTGTTGTTATGTCTTCCCTTTCATTCCTGATTTTTTAAATTTGGATACTTTCTCTATGCCCTCTAGATAATATCGCTAAGGGTTTATCTATCTTGTTGATTTTCTCAAAGAACCAGCTCCTGATTTTGTTGATTCTTTGTACAGCTCGGAGTTTAATTATTTCCAGCCATCTACTCCTCTTGGTTTTATGTTTCTTTTTGTTCTAGAGCCTTCAGGTGTGCTTTCAAACTGCTAGTGTATGCTCTCTCCAGTTTCTTTTATTAGAAGCATTTGGAGCTATGAGTTTTCCTTTTAGTACTACTTTCATTCCATTCCATAAATGTGGGGATGTTGTGCCTTTATTTTCATTAAATTCTAAAAATCCTTAATTTTTTCTTTGTTTTTACCTTGTTATCATTGAGTAGAGCATTGTTCAGCTTCCATGTGTATGTGGGCTTCTTGTCAATTTTATTGTTATTAAAAACCAGCCTTAGTCCACGGTGATCTGATAGGATTCATGGGAGTATGTCAATCTTCTTTTATCTGTTGAGGCCTGTTTTGTGGCCAACTATATGGTCAATTTTGGAGAAGGTACTGTGAAATGCTGAGAAGAAGGTATATTCTTTTGTTTTTGGATGAAATATTCTATAAATGTCTGTTAAATCCATTTGGTTCATAACTTCTGTTAGTTTCACTGTGTCTGTGTTCAGTTTCTGCTTCCATGATTTGTCCATTTATGAGAGTGGGTTGTTTAAGTCTCCCACTATTATTGTATGCAATGTAATATATGCTTTGAGCTTTAGTAGAGTTTCTTTTATGAATGTGGGTGCCCTTGTATTTGGAACATAGATGCTCAGGATTGAGAGTTCATCTTGATAGATTTTTCCTGTAATGAGTGAAAAGTGTCCTTCCTTATCTTTTTTGATAACTCTTGGTTGAAAATCTATTTTATTTGATATTAGAATGGTTACTCCAGCTTGTTTCTTGGGACCATTTGCTTGGAAACATTTTTCCACCCTTTTGCTCTGAGGTAGTGTCTGTCTTTGTTATAAGGTGAGTTTCCTGTATGCAGCAAAATGCTGGTTCTTGTTTACATATCTAGTCTGATAGTCTATAACTTTTTATTGGGGAATTGAGTGTATTGATGTTAAGAAATATTAAGGAATAGTGCTTGTTTTTTCTTGTTATTTTTATTGTTAGAGGTAGAATTATGTTTGTGTACTGTTCTTCTTTTGGTTTTGTGGTAAGAAAGTTCAACATTCTCAACTTCAGTGGCGTTCTCTCACATGTTGCCATCCCTAGTTACAGGACCCCATTCTTTACCAGTTAGTGCCCTTACTTTAACCTCTGACAAACTGTGAGACTGGGACTTGAATTTTTACCATAATTCAGCTAACATTATAATGAGGACCTTGGTTTTACTTTCTTTAACTTTAGCCCTGCAGATGCTGGAAAAAAGGTTCTCATTGAGGGAACACTTGAAAATCTTTATACTGTTTATGTGGGTCTGGTGCTGGTAACTTTTATCACTACAATTATTGTTTTGCTTTGCTGTGCTCTGAGGTTCTAAACATTGATTAATATTGTTACAGTGTTTATTCCTATTCTTTCTCAGTTTGTCCTGATATGCTAAGAGCAGCTGATCAGCATCATGGTTTTCTTCAATTTTTTACAAAACCTGAGATGTTTTATATACTGATTCAACACATCTGTTGCTGCCCATAATTTGTGAATGAAGAGAAGCAAATGTGTTTATCTCTTTAAGTTTATATTAATTCATATTATGTCATTTCAATACTTTCTGAGCTCCCAGAAAAGGCTTCAGTAACTGTAGGTATTGGCAAGTTGGAAAGGCTATTCCAGACACTTCAAATTTTTATCTTTATAATTCTATTGCTCTAGAATCACTCCTGGTAGCAAAATTTGCATTTCGTGGGTTCCATAGATTAACAGAATATATACAATATATGTCTCTGTATATTTATAAAAAGGGGAATTTATTAGAATAACTTCCTGGCTAAGAAGATGGCTAAGTGGTTAAGAGTACTGACTGATCTTCCAGAATTTGTATTTCTTGGGTTCCATAGATTAACAGAATATATACAATATATGTCTCTGTATATTTATAAAAAACAGGAATTTATTAGAATAACTTCCGGGCTGAGGAGATGGCTTAGCATTTAAGAATACTGACTGTTCTTCCAGAGGTTCTAAGTTCAAGTCCCAGCAGCCACATTGTAGCTCATAACCATCTGATACCTTCTTCTGGTATGTCTGAAGACAGCTAAAGTGTATTCATAAAATTTTAAAATCAAATTAAATTTAAAAAAAGAATGACTTCTAGGCTGTGAGCCAGCTAATCTAACAATAGCTGTCTATGAGTGGAAATGTCAAGAGTCTAGTAGTTTCTCAGTCCACAGTACTAGATATCTCAGTTGGTCTTCTGTATATGCTGAAGTTTCACAGAAGTAGTATCTAATACCAATGAAGGGATAGACTTGCTAACAAGGTGAAAGCAAGCAGGCAAAGAGCAAAAGCTTCCATCTTCATGTCCAGCAGAAGGTGTGGCTCAGATTAGATCTGGATTAAGGATCTGAATTAAATGTACGTCTTTCTACCTCAAAAATATGGAAAAGAAGTAGATCTTTCCACTTGAAATTATGCAGAAATCCCTTGCAGGTGTGGCCACTATTTGTGGGTTTCAGTTAACTCCAGATGTAGTCAACTAAGAATAGCCTCACACAAAACTAATAGTAAAAAAGTAAGACCTAGATGGCTAGGCTATAGAACTTCAAAGGATAACCAATACCAATATACTTAAATTATTCAAAAAATAGAAAAAGGGATGTTTTTCAAACACTATTTATGAAGTCTGTATTACCACAACACCAATCAGATAAAGACACAAAACAAAAGAAATTATAGACCAAATTACTGATGAACATATATGCAAAATTGTTACAAAATACTCACAAACAAAATTTAATCGGACATCAGCAATTTCATTCATCTTGACCAAGTCGATTTTATCCCTGTGATTCAGAAATGGGTCAATGTACATAAATCATTAAGGATAATTCATCACAAGAGCAGTATCAAGGATAGAAAATGCATAATCATCTTAGTATACATAGAAAAAAATTGACAAAATCTAGAATGTCCTCATGGTAAATGTCAGGGAGAAGATAGGGATGGAGAAAAAATATATATAAAGTCTATGTGCAGCATCATACTAAATGAACAAAATTTTTAAGTATTTCCAGTTAGATCAATCAAAAACAAGAGTTTTTACTTTCTCGTCTTAAACTCAATACAGTACTTAATATCTTATTTGAAACAATACCACAAAAGAAAAACTAAGTGGACACAAATGGAAAAGAAGAAGAGTCTCTTGGGGTTAAGAAAAAAAAACTTCAAGAAAAGTTTCAAGATACAAAATTAACATGCAGATAAATAACTTTCCTATGTACTAATGATAAGCTTACTGAAAAAAGAAGGGTGGCAACCCTACTTACAACACACACACACACACACACACACACACACACACACACACACACACACCAAAAGATCTCTGTAGTAAAAAAAATTTAAGACTCTGAAGAAAGATATTAAGAAGACAACAGAAGATGAATGAATGTCCCATTGTCATGGATTGAAAAAGTTAATTTGATGATCCGACCATATTACTAAAAGCAATTTACAGATTCAATGCAGCCTTATTCAAAGCACTTGAGCCCTTTTGACAGACATAAAAATCAAACTAAAAATTTATATAAAGGCCCAGAATATTAAGGAAAAATAATCCTGGACAAAAAGAATATTGCAGCAGGTATCACCATACTTGATTTCAAATTATACTACAAAGAACCATGGTAATAAAAACAGCATGGTACTAGTTACAAAAACAGGCACATAATATATATCAATGGGATATGCATGTACAAGTGACCCTTATGAATATACCTTTAGTCCTACTATCCTGGATGATTTTCTTCTACAACACTTCTTTAACAGATTCAGCTGCCATGTTTAGCAGATAGAGTTTAAGAATTTTTGACCAATTAACTGACTATAGCCTTAATCTTTACCACTATCCATAAGACACATTTATTCATAGTTATGTGCATGCTCAGTCAAAGTTGTAATTAAACAAATAATTGCATGTCTGTTCTCCTGTGCGTGTATGTGTGCACATATGTGAACATGAGTGCACAAGTGTATGAGTATCTTTTTTTCTTTTTTTATGTTTAGAAATTCTTTATTTTTTTAACACCTCAGATTTTACTCCTCTCCCGAACCACCCTCCAACTGCTCCACATTGCACACCCCCTCTCAGCACCCCTGTCTCCACCAGAATGTGCCCACCCCATCCACCCACCAGACCTCTAAACTCCCTGGGGCCTCCAGTCTCTTGAGGGTTAGGTGCATCTTTTCTGACTGAACCCAGTCCTGGCAGTCCTCTGCTGTGTATGTGTTGGGGGCCTCACGTCAGGTGGTGTGTGCTGCCTGGTTGGTGATCCAGTGTCTGAGAGATCTCGGGGTCCAGGTTAGTTGATACTGCTGGTCCTCCCACAAGGTCAACCTTTTCCTCAGCTTCTTTCAGCTTTTCCCTAATTCAACCACAGGGGTCATCAGTTTCTGTTGGGTGGGTGCAAATGCCTGCATCTGACTCTTTCAGCTGCTTGTTGGGTCTTTCGGAGGGCAGTCATGATAGGTTCCTTTTCGTGAGCACTCCATATCCTCAGCAATGGTGTCAGGCCTTGCGATCTCCCTTAAGCTGGATTCTACTTTGGGTCTGTCACTGGACCTTCTTTTCCTCAGGCCCTTCTCCATTTCCTTTCCTGCAGTTCTTTCAACAGGAACAGTTAAGGGTCAGAGTTTTGACTGTGGGATAACAGCCCCATTCCCTCACTTGATGCCCTCCTGTCTTTCTGCTGAAGTTGTGCTCTACAATTTCCCTCTCGCCACTGTAGGGCATTTCATCTAGGGTCCTCATTTTGAGTCCTGAGAGTCTCTTACCTCCCAGGTCTCTGGAACATTCTGAAGGGTCCTCCCATCCTCCTACCTTCTGATGTTACCTGTTTCTATTCTTTCTGCTGGCCCTCAGGGCTTCAGTCATTTTTCCGGACCCAATACCAGCTCATGTACCCCTCTCCTCTCCCCCAACCCTGTCCCCTGTCCCGGTTTCCTCCCAGGCCCCTTGATCCCTCCCCCATTGTGGTTGTTTTTTTTTCCCTCACCAAGTGGGACTGAGGTGTCCTCACTTGGGCCCTTCAGCTTGTTGACCTTTTTGAATTCTGCGGACTATGTCTTAGATATTCTGTTTCCCCCCCTCCTTTTTTTTTTTTTTTTTTTTTTTTTTGGCTAATATCCACTGATTCGTGAGTACATACCATGCATGTCCTTTTAGTTCTAGGTTACTTTATTCAGGATATTCTCCAGTTCCACCCATTTGGCTGCAAAATTCAGGATGTTCCCATTCTTAATAGCTGAGTAGTATTCTACTGTGTAAATGAACCACATTTTCTGTATCCATTCTTCTGTCATGGGACATCTGGGTTGTTTCCAGCTTCTGGATATCACAACTAAGGTTGCTATAACCATAATGAAACACGTTCCCCTGTGGCATGGTGTGGTATCTTTTAGTTATATTTGCAAGAGTGGTATTGGGGGTCTTCACATAGATCTAAATCCAATTTTCTGAGGAAGCTACAAATTTATTTCCAGAATGGTTGTATCAGTTTACAATACCATCAGCAATAGAGGAGTGTTCCTCTTTCACCACATCCTTGCCAACATGACAACAAGTGTTATCACCTGAGATTTTTATTTTAGCCATTCTGATTGGTGTTAGGTGAAATCTCAGGGTCATTTTGATTTGCATTTCTCTGATCACTAAGGTTGACCATTTCTTTAGGAATTTCTCAGCCATTTCTCTATTGTGACTTCTCCAGATTTCTCTATTGTGAGTTCTCAATTTAGTTCTATACTTTATTTTTGATTTGGTTGTTTGGGAGGTTTTTTGGTGGTTATCTTCTTGAGTTCATTATATATTTTAGATATTAGGCCTTCATCAGATGTGGGGTTAGTGAAGATTATTTTTCCAATCTGTAGGTTGCTGATTTGTATTATTGACTATGTCCTTTGCCTTACAGAAGTTTTCAAGTTTTATGAGGTCTCATTTATCAATTCTTGATCTTAGAACATGAGCCATTGGAGTTCTGTTTAGGAAATATTCACCATGCCAATGAATTCAAGTTTCTTTTCCACTTTCTCTCCTATTAGATTGAGTGTGTCTGGTTTTATGTTGAGGTACTTGATCCACTTGGACTTGAGCTTTGTGCAAGATGACAAATAAGGGTCTATTTTCATTTTTTAACATACAAACAGCCCGTTAGACCAGCACCACTTATTGAAGATGCTTTCTTTCTTCCATTGTATAATGTTGGCTTCTTTGTCAAAGATCAAGTGTGCATAAGTCTATGGCTTTATTTCTGGACCTTCACTTCTATTGCATTGATCATCCTGTCTTTGTACCAATACCATGCATTTTTTATCATTGTTACTCTGTAGTAGAGCTTGAGATCAGATGGTGATTCCCCCAGCCATTCTTTGATTGTTAAGAATTGTTTTCATTATTCTGGGCTTTTTACCTTCCTGGGTGAACTTGAGAATTGATTTTTCCATGTCTTTAAAGAATTGTGTTGGAATTTTTGATGGGCATTGCATTGACTTTGTAGATTACCTTTGGTAGGATAGTCATTTTTACTATGTTAATTCTGCTGATCCATGAGCATAGGACATCTCTCCATTTTCTTAGGTTTTCTTCATTTCTTTCTTCAGACACTTGAAGTTATTGTCATACAGATCTTTCACTTGTTTGGTTAAAGTTACCCCAGGATATTTCAAATTATTTGTGGCAGTTGTGAAGGAAGTTATTTCCCTAATTTGTTTATTATGTGTATAAAGAAGGGCTACTGATTTATTGAGTTGATTTTATATCTAGCCACTTTACTGGATTTGTTTATCAGATGGAGAAGTTTACTGGTAGAATTTTTGGGGTTGCTTATATATACTATCATATCATCCACATCATCTGCAAATAATGTTACCTTTATTTCTCCTTTGCCTATTTGTATCTCCTGGATCTCTTCCTGTAGTCTTATTGTTCTATCTAGCACTTTGAGTACTATATTGAATAAATATGGGGACGGTTGGAATCCTTGTTCTCGATTTTAGTGGGATTTATTCAAGGAACTCTTCATTTAATTTGATATTGGGTGTCAGTTTGCTAGTATACTACTGGGAAGACACTATATTCTGAGGCAACCCAGAAGATCTACTGCACTCAAAATTGCTGAGAGCCCATCATTTTTTCATTTTTATTTTTATAGTACCCATATCTCGCTAATAATATCCTCTCTAAGGGTCCCTTCTTTTTTGGTGTTGTACACTTACTCTGTGATTTATACAGACACATGTGAAA
The DNA here is from genome assembly GCF_963924665.1 of Micromys minutus. Taxonomy (NCBI): domain Eukaryota; kingdom Metazoa; phylum Chordata; class Mammalia; order Rodentia; family Muridae; genus Micromys; species Micromys minutus. Next base: position 5,943,346 of record NC_137981.1, on the reverse strand, counting down.
TTCTCAGTGAATAATATTGCTTCCAAACAAGACATCAACTTAAAACATCTACATCTTGGAACTAGAGCAAGTATAAGCAATCAAGCAGTTTTTGGAAATTATGAACTTTCTTGTTCAAGAAAATGTGAACTTGTGCCTTGCATGTGGACCAAACATCCAGGCCATTTGCCACCTGGAACAGAGGAGATCCAGGGACACGGGCCTGATGAGAATGTGCCATGAGGAGCCATAGCGCAGAGAAGTCCAGGCCAAGCACGCAGAAAACGCAGACATCCCGTACACGGAAGAAATGGGCACCATTCACTGACAACAAGACCACGTATAATCACAAACAACAAGATAGCAAAAGGAAAGTGAAAGAACTTAAGCAATGGAAACCAAGACAACCTGGCAACATCAGGACCCAACTCTCCCATCACAGCAAGCAGTGGATTGCCAAACACTCCAGAAAAAGAAGACTCAGATCTAAAATCAAACCTCAAGATGATGATAGAAATCTTTGAGAAGAGCGTGAATAACTTTCTTAAACAAGTACAGGAGGACAGCCATAAACACATAGAAGGTTTTAAGAGGAAACATGAAAAACATTCAAAGAAATACAGGAAAACAGAACCAACAAGATGAAGGAATTGAAAATGAAAATAGAAATAATAATAAAAAAAAAAAAAAACACCAAAAGAGACAACCCTGGAGGTGGAAAGCCAAAAGAAGAAATCAGGAGTCACAGATACAAGCATCTCCAACAGATTACAAGAAATGGAAGAGAGAATCTCAGGGACAAAAGACAACATAGAAAACATAGACAAAACAGTCAGAGAAGATGTCCAGGAGATCCGGAACAAAATGAGAAGACCAAACCTAAGGATAATAGGAATAAAAGAGGCTGAAGAACATCAACTAAGAGGCACAGTAAATATCTTCAACAAAATCATAGAAGAAAACTTCCCTACCCTTAAGAATGAGATGACCATGAGCATAAAAGAAGCCTACAGAACTTCAAGTAGGTTGAACCAGAGAAGAAATTCTACCTGACACATAATAGTCAAAATGCCTAGTGTTGAAAACAAAGAAAGAATACTAAAAGCAGTAAGGGAAAAAGGTAATGTAACATATAAAGGCAGACCAATCAGAATTACACCCAACTTCTGAACAGAGACTATGAAAGCTAGAAGATCCTGCACAGACATCATACAGACCCTAAGAGAACACAAATGTCAGCCCAGGCTGCTATACCCAGCAAAACTCCTAATCACCATAGATGGAGAGACAAAGATATTCCAAGACAAAACTAAAATTACAAAATATCTGCCCACAAATCCAGCCCTGCAAAGAATAATAGGTGGAAAACCCAATAAAAGGAGGAAAACTACATCCTAGTAAAATCAAGACAATAAGTAAGCAAGAAAACCAAAAGAAGAAACACACACAAGCACAATTCTACTTCTAAAAGCAAAAATAGCAGAAAACAGCAACCACTATTCCTTGATATCTGTTAACATAAATAGACTCAGTTCCCCAATTTAAAAAAAACATAGGCTATCAGACTGGATACATAAACAAAATCCAGCATTTTGCTGCATATAGGAAACTCATCTCAGAGACAAAGACAGACACTATCTCAGAGTAAAAGGTTGGGGAAAAAACATTCAAGCAAACGGCTTCAAGAAACAAGCTGGAGTAGCCATTCTAATATTGGATAAACTAGATTTTCAACCAAAAGTTATCAATAAATATAAGGAAGGACACTTTTTAATTATCAGAGGGAATATTTATCAGGAGGAACTCTCAATCCTTACCATATATGCTCCAAATACAAGAGCACCCATATTCATAAAAGAAACCCTACTAAAGCTCAAAAAAATACATTGCACCACTCACAATAATAGTGAGAGACATCAACACCCCACTCTCATCAATGGACAGATTATGGAAACAGAAAATGAACAAGGATGCAGTGAAACTAGCGGAGCTTATGAGCCAATTGGAATTAATAGACATCTACGGAACATTTCACCCTAAAACAAAAGAATACACCTTCTTCTCAGCACCTCACAGCACCTTCTCCAAAACTGGCCATATAATCGGTCACAAAACAAGCCTAAATAGATATAAGAAGATTGAGATACTCCCATGCATCCTATCAGATCACCATGGACTAAGGCTGGTCTTTAATAATAACAAAGACAACAAAAGCCCACATACACATGGAAAGTGAACAATGCTCTATTAAACAATAGCATGGTCAAAGAAGAAATAGAGAAAAAAATTAAGGATTTTCTAGAATTTAATGAAAATGAAAACAAAACATACCCAAACCTATGAGATGCAATGTAAGAGGAAAACTCATAGCTCTGAGTGCCTCCAAAAAGAAACTGGAAAGAGCATACACTAGCAACTTGACAGCATAGTTGAAAGGTCTAGAACAAAAAGTAGCAGATACACCCAAGAAGAGTAGACAGCAAGAAACAATCAAACTCAGAGCAGAAATAAACCAAATAGAAACAAAAATAACCATTCAAAGAATCAACAAAACCAATAGCTGATTCTTTGAGAAATTAAACAAGATTGATAAACCCTTAGAGAGCAAAGAGACAGTATCCAAATTAACAAAATCAGAAAGGAAAGTGGAGACATAACGACAGAAACTGAGGAAATGCAAGAAATCATTAGATCCTTCTACAAAAGCCTATACTCAGCAAAACTGGAAAATCTGGAAGAAATAGATGAATTCCTAGACAGATATCAGATACCAAAGTTAAACCAGGACCAGGTAAACCATCTAAATTATCCCATAACACCCAAAGAAATAGAAGTTGTCATCAAAAGCCTCCCAACCAAAAAAAGTCCAGGACTAGGTGGGTTCAGTGCAGAATTCTATCAGAAATTTATTGAGCACCTAAAACCAATACTCTCCAAACTATTTCATAAAATAGAGTCAGATTAAAAACTACTCAACTCATTATTTGAAGCCAAAATAACCCTCATTTCTAAACCACACAAAGACACAAGGAAAGAGAACTTCAGACCAATCTCACTTATAAACATTGATGCAAAAATAATCAACAAAATTCTTTCAAACTGAATCCAAGAACACATCAAAACGATCATTCACTATGATCAAGTAGAACTCATCCCTGGGATGTAGTGATGGTTTAATATACAGAAATCCTTCAATGTCATTCTCTATAAATTAACTCAAAGAAAAAAATCATATGATATCTCTCTAGATGCTGAGAAAGCATTTGACAAAATTCAACACGCCTACATGTTAAAAGTCTTGGAAAGAACAGGAATATAAGGCCCATACCTAAACATAATAAAAACAATATACAGCAAATCTATAGCCAACATCAAATTTAACAGTGAGAAACTTGAAGCAATACCACTAAAATCAGGGACTAGACAAGGCTACCAATTCTCCCCCTACCTATTCAACATAGTACTGGAAGTCCTGGCCAGAGCAATTAAACAGCAAAAGAAAATCAAAGGAATACAAATCAGAAAGGAAGAAGTAAAAATATCACTGTTTTCAGATGACATGATAGTGTACATAAGTGACCCAAAAAATTCCACCGGAGAACCTCTATAGCTGATAAACACCTTCGGCAATGTGGCTGGATATAAAATTAACTCAAACAAATCAGTAGCCTTCCTCTACTCAAAGTACAAACATGTGGAGAAAGAAATTAGGGAAAAGATACCCTACACAATAGTCACAAACAATATGAAATACCTTGGTGTGACTCTAACTAAGCGGGTGAAGGACCTGTATAACAAAAACTTCAAATCTCTAAAAAAGGAAATTTAGGAAGATCTCAGAAGATGAAAAGATCTCCCATGCTCATGTATTGGAAAGATCAACATTGTAAACATGGCCATCTTACCAAAAGCAGTGTACAGATTCAATGCAATCCCCATCAAAATTCCAACCCAATTCTTCATAGAGTTGGAAAGAGCAATGTGCAAATTCATCTGGAATAACAAAAATCCTAGAATAGTGAAATCCATCCTCAAAAAAATAACATCTGAGGAAAGCATCATCCCTGACCTCAAGCTATATTACAAGGCAATTGTGCTGAAAACTGCATGGTACTGGTACAGAAATAGGTATGTGAATCAATGAAATAGAATAGAAGATCCAGAAATGAGCCCCCACGTATATAGTCACCTGATTTTTGACAAAGGAGCTGTAAACATTCAATGGAAAAAGGACAGAACATAACATGCTTGTGGTAACCAGTGGGATTTCAATGCATGCTGTCAAACCTCTAAAAGAATTAAGTACTGACAAAAATATTCATATAGTGTTATGTCAAAATGCCTTTAAAAATCTGTATATGTATCCCTCTTTTTTTAAAATAAAGTTGTAAGAGAGAAAAAGAGAATGTGAACTTGTGTCCTGACTTAAATATTGTATTAATGTCATGATATTTTTATGGCATCCTCGTGAACCTCTTTTATACACATTAGTTCACTTCATTCCTTAGATTCTATTATATTTGACAATCTACTATTCATTTTCTACAATTTCCTTTTTAATATTAAAGTATAGGGAGTTGGAAATATAGATTAGTTGGTGAGTGCTTGCTTAATATGTGGAAACTCCTCGGTTCAGGTCCACAAATTGAATAAAATTGGGAAGATAATTATGAGAGGATAAGAAGCTTTAGCTTTTTCTCGGCCTCCTACTGGTTACTTTATAGCTGAGATTTCTTCAGTTGGGGTTACTGAACTTACTTAATGTTGAACTAGTGTATTTTAATCGTGCCTATTGATCTATGATACTAAGATTTTAACATTTTTAAAAATTGTCAAATAGTTACCATGTTGGAACATCTTTCCTAGCCCATAGTCACTTATATTTATCTTCAGAATAAATTATCTCTTATCCCTTTTTAGGTGAAAGCTATGTGGTTTTGCATAGGCACTGTGTCCCCTCTGTGGTTGCCATTAGTTCTTTAATTAAAACAGACTTTCTGAATTTATTCATAATGTGCAAAAGGAGAGAAAAGTCCTGACATATAGACCCCCTGCCGAAACCAGCACTTCTCTCTAACAAATTTACTTCTCCAAAGGTTTTTATTTGTTCAATGGGACCCCACATAAAAAGAATTTCCCTTAGTTTTCAATTACTATAATATTACTTACTACCTTTAAAAAGAAAAAGTACTTTGTAGACCTGGAGAGATGGCTCAGAGAGATGGCCCAGGGGTTAATCATGCTGGTTGCCATTGAAGGTTTCCTGAGTTCAATTGACAGCACACATGCCAGCTCACAACTGTCTATCACTGTAGGGATCTGTTGCTCTCTTCTTAGCACACAAATGTACATGCACATAAAACATGTATTCATATATAATACATAGCATACATAAACATTTTTAAAAAACTGACTTTGTAAAATGGTATATTCTTTATGAATTATGAACTCTCAATCGAGGATAAGTAGGGGTTTTTGTTTCTGGTTTTGCTTTTTGTTTTTCTTGCCAATTTGATCTATGATTATGTACCTTAAAGGCTTCAATGGTAATACTTTCCATAAATTGAATTATCACTTTAGTTAAACTATTAAACAAAAACTGGCCTGCTCTGTTTTCTTAGCAGATTGTTCACTGTCTCTGTTGAACTGATGAAAAAAAATGGGTTAACAACATGAGCAGACTTGTCTCAAAAGATGAAATAGAAATGTCCAATAAACCCATGAAAACAATGTTCAACCTCACTGGCCTTTAGAGAAATTCAAAACTACACTGAGATTCTATCTCATCTCAGTCAGACTGTCCCTCACTAAGAAAACAAAACAAAAAAGTGATGGTCGCTGGTTAGGATATGCATGAAGGGACCTTACAGTCTGCTGAAGAGTGTCAACTAGTCCAGCCACTCTGAGGCAGCATGGACGTGCTTCAAGGCTAAAAGTCACCCTAATACATGTTCCAGTCTCCTCTCATGGATGTTTATGTGAAAGATTAACTGTGTCAGTGTTAACATAGTGTCACTGTGACACTATGTCCAAGAACTGACCTTGGTGTTCAGTAACAGAGCCACCAGTCATGAAAATGTGATGTATATATAGGACAGATTTTTCTCACTTATAAATAAAAACAAAATTGTGTCATTTCCAGGAAAATGAACACAACTGGAAGTAACTACATTAAGTGAATTCAGTCCGTCTCCAAAAGACAAATATCAATTTTCCTTCATTTTGGCGTCCTAGGATTCACAAATATATAAAATTGTATGAGCATCGATGACATTAATTGGATTGAAAGTGTAAGGGGAGTAGAGGAACCCAGTGTGAGTGGAAACAGGAGTGACAAAGCTAGTTTGGCCTGAGATGTGGGCAGGAGGAGTGGGATTGAGGGGTAGGCATGAGGTGGGCAGGGGGGCTGGGCTTGAAGTGCATCATACACTTGTTTGAGAAGAGCCCCATGCCACCCATTAAAAAATCAACTCTGCTTATTTGTATTTAGTTAATGAATGGTGTGATTGAAAAGCTACTTCATAGAAGAGGAAAATGGGGCCAACAGAGTCCTGACTCTAACATGACTGATTGAGTTCCTGAACTGCTTCATTCCCTTGTCAACATTCCAAATGCCACTAACTCTAGAGAAATGAGACACATAAGGGTTCTTAGGATGGAACATCTAGTAAACAGTTATCCTCAAGCTGTTAATTAAAGGTGAAGCAGCTGAAGAGAGGATGGCCAGTCACCTGCTTCACAGCCTGTTCTCTGCTTGCTATCTGTCACCGTGAGGGAAGGGTCTGCTTTCAGTTTAATTGATACCCACTGGAGTCTCAGACATTTCTCCTGGGAGACAGCTCAGCTTTATTATGATATTTACTAAGTTATTTAAACTTTCTGTTTTTGGTTACCTAATGCTGTGTGCCCCGACTTTGTGTGGTGATCAAGCTAATGGCTCAGGTAAGTGGCCATCATCAGAGATCCTAAATAACTCCTTCCTCGATGTTCATTTCAGCCAGGATCTTCATTATCTGTGTGTGTGTGTGTGTGTGAGAGAGAGAGAGAGAGAGAGAGAGAGAGAGAGAGAGAGAGAGAGAGAGAGAGAGAGAGAGAGAGAGAAACAGATAGAGGGAGAGAGAGATTCTTTTATCTCTTCAATATCTACCATCATATGTCTTCTTAAGTTTGTCATAACTGTTTATGGCTTTGACTAAAATTCCTCTTTTGCGCTATCTTACACCTATAAGTGATTCATTGTCGTCATCATCCTCCACCTCCATTTTGAACATGAGGTCACACATCTGCCTTGGATCATGTCTGGGTAGAACTATGGGTAAGATAGATTGCCCTTTTGAGATCATTCTTTGAAGTGACACAGACTTTCTCTCAGTATGACACACTGGTCACTACACGGTGGCTGGACAGATCACCTTGCAGGCTTTGTGATACAGCCAGTTGCTATGATGGGGACAGATTTTACTTATTGCTTTTGACCCATTCAGGATCCACCAAGTGGGGTAGAGACTAGGAGTTCTTTCACTGTGGTGTGGCGTTGGTTGGTCAGATGTCATCAGTTATACTGCAGATACCACAGGCTTGACTTACCCCATGGAGTTAGAAGAGAGCAAACCAGCTGCATGTTTTCACTGCCTCTGATTACTACTGTCAACTTCCTTTCTGATCTCAGGGACTCCTTTCAGACTCAGGTTAGTCCTTTCTGTGACGTGAGGTCATAGAGAAGAAGAAGGGAAATATTCACACTATTATGCCCTTGTTCTCTCATTTAACAGTACCAAATCTGGGGTGGAAAATGATTGCCTATAGAGTCATTAAATCCTAAAAGTGATCAGTGTACTGACTTGCTAAAGACTGGACACAAAGACCATTTAAAGAGGACTGAATTGTTGGACACAATGCATTTAAAGTTGTATAAACGTGGAATAAGTAACCCAAGACATCAATATGACTTGTGGATGAAATATAAGGACATATCCTGGGGACAGGGACAATAAAAGACTTCTCTTGGGCAGAAGTTAGAGCACTGTAAAGAAGTGAGAAGTGTTCTCATGACCTCAAACACCAGCATCTACTTTAACTAGGATTCAACGCATAAAATATAATTAATATCATACATACAGCTAAATAAATTACCTAGCATGCTCTGGCAAAGTGTATTTTTAACTACTCCATCTCTGTTCATTTCAGTGAAGTTTCTGAGTCTCATTTCTGACACATAGCTCATTTTTCTTCCTATTCCAGTTTAAAACCTGTTAGGGTAAATGCAGATAATTGTCATTTTCTTCATACAGCTACAGATCTGTTTCTCACTCAGACATACTATGTGCATGTCTACAAAACAACAAACCATCATAATTATTGATAAATTCAATGGAGAGTGAACAATGCTTAGTTTAGTCAACTTAAAATATTACTTAAAATATTTTTAATTTATTTTCATTATGAATTTTAATGGTTTACTGAACATTCTCACATATACCTGTGCTATGGCTTATTGTATGCAGTTTATGTTTTAGAATAAATTCCTAAAAGCGGCTAAAGCACAGATGATCTTTAAGCAACCTCAACATATTTTGCCAAATAGATTCACAAAATCATTTGTCTAAACTCACAGTAGCAATGTATGATATAGCCTACTTCCTCAACTTGAAACTCATAAAAGATACACACACAAACACATATAGACACACACCCACTTGCATAAATTCAAGCACACATATGTTCTGTCATTTTGCTATTCTTGCATAGAAATATTCTGTTGAAAGTTTGGTAATGTGAAACTTGTTGGCTTACACACAAACACACACACACACACACACACACACACACACTTCCATCAATATAGTATACTTTGCTAAAGAGATTTAAGCAGTATACAAAAATTGTTTTTAAATATGTATTTTTACTTTTACATTTTGACCCACTTTGTCTAAAGATTTAAAAGTTCTTTTCTCAAGAGGGAGGAGAATGGGATTGGGAGTTATGGAGGAAAAACCAGGAAAGGGGATAACATTTGAAATGTAAGTAAAATATAGCCAATCAAAAAAAAAAAAAAAAAAAAAGAGAGAGAAAGAAGTCCTATTCTCCATCATGAAGCTTCAATTTTTGTTTCTGTCTACATATTGTAAAGACTGTCATATAATTTTTAAGTTACACATGTGAAAAAAATCAATATATAAATTATGGGGATTTTGTATAGTTTCTTTGGCAGGTTTGATAATTATTTCTAGAGACTCTTTTCTGTCCAGTTGTTAATATCTGTCATTTTCTTAAATTCTGTGGGTTGTAGTTATGGCTTTAGATCCTCCCAGAGGGGAAGAAACATTATTATTCAGACTTCATTTTAGAATCATTTTATAATTTTCTAGAAGAATTTCTGTTGTTTAAGATGGCAATTCTATTAGCTTTTAGTGCTATCTTTTTCCCGAGTCTTAGTAAATGTACCAGCGATTTCGATTTGTATTGTTACTGCAGTGATATGTTCTGTTGACACTTTGCTGATACCATTGATATGGGCTTTCTGGCATATGACGGAGCACGTGGAGCAGTTATGTACCCCAAAATGGCTTCCTGAAATACATATAGATAAGTCAAGAGTGGAAACTGTTCAAACAGATGAGAGGAGGAAACTGTTGTGAGCAGAGAGCTCCTCAGTCAGGTTGTTTCCCCAAAGCCAACCTTCAGTGATTAAAATCACTGAAGAGTCCAAAGCCCTGTGACCAGACCTCTTACCAACCTATAATATGCACTCAAGACTTAATCTTTAGCCAACAATTAATGCAGAATGTTGTAAGGAAGATAAGAGGCCAGTGGATATGTACAGACAGGTTTCTAATGTTTGGCTAGTGATGAACTGCTGAGGTTATTCATATGTGAGATGGTTTCATAGTTATGGATGGTTATAAATAGCATGAGATCGCTTCAGTTTCTTTGGGAAAGCACTGAATGCTATGAACTCCCCTTTCAACACTGTTTTCTTTGTGCCCCGTGAATTTGGGTGTGTTGTGCCTTCATTTTCATTGAATTCTGGAAAGTCGTTAGTTTCTTTTTTTCTTCCCAGACCCAGTGGTCACTCAGAAGAGCTGTTCATTTTTCATGGGTTTGTAAGTTTTCTGGTGTTGCTGTGAATTTCTGCTGTTGTTAAGTCCAGCTTTAATCTAGGGTGGTCTGACAAGATACAAGGAGTTATTTCAGTTTTGTTGTATGTGTTCAGGCTGTTTTGTGACCAACTATATGATTAACTTTGGAGAAGGTTCTATGAGGTGCTGATAAAAAGGTATATTCTTTGGTGTTGGAGCGAAATGTTTGTCTGTTAGGTCCATTTGACTCCTAACCTCTGTTAGTTTCATTATTTCTGTTAGTTTCCTGTCCACTACTGTTATAATGCTCCTGCCTTTTCCTCTTTCACCATTTGATCTTCTCCCTGTCTTGCATAGATCTCCCTGTTTTCTGTTTCTTCACCCCACTGTACTCAACATATGAAAAAGGAAGCACTCAGTGCTTGCCTCCTGAATCCGAACTGTTTCATTTAACATGCTTTGCATTTTATTTCCATCTTTGTTTCCTGCAAATTGTGTGATTTTATTCTTTATTGTGGCTGATAAAACTCCATTATGGGAGCTAGGGAATGTCTTTCTGTGGTAGCCTACTTTCTTGGGTCTTGGGTTGCTGGCTCACCAGAATTGATTAAAAATGGAGGTCTCTTTGTATGCACCACATTTTCTACCCATCCAACCAGTGATTAGCACTGAAGTTGATTCTGTGACTTCACTCCTGTAACTGGTAGGATTAAAATACTGGTAAGAATTATCTTTGCCATGCATATCTGGCTTTGATAGTGTCTGGCTCACTCTATAGTTCGACTCTCAGTTCTGTGAGGATTTTCCAGAATGATTCCTAAGGTGGCTACACTAATTTAAGACAAGGGCATTTTCTTCCTGTGGTTTACCAGTTCCTAAGTTTTTAGCTTTTGATTTTTCTTGACAATAGTCATAGGGTAAGATAGATCTCAGTATAGTCCTCTGTTTCCCTGATGGGTAAAGGTGTTAAAAAATTTTTAAATGTATCAGCTGATAATTTTTACCTCCTTTGGGAACTATTAATTTGTTCATTTGATCATTTATCAACTGTGTGATTTAGGGTCTGGTGTCTGCTTTTCTGAGTTCTGTGTTTGTTCTGTGTATTGATAGTAAGTGGAGAATGTGCAGAGCCTTCTGTTTGGAAGCTGTCTTCACTGTTTCTTCGGCTCTACAGTGTTTGTAACTTGCTGAGGCATGTTGATTTGACTTGTAACTTTCTGGACAACTGGACAACTGGAGAGCCCAAGTCCATAACTATATATTAAAGTTTCCTCCAGGTCGCTCCAAACCTTCAGGTTTTTCATCCAAGTCTTTAACTCATTTTAGTTGATTTCTTCGGTTTTCACAAGATGAGAGACAAAAGCTTGAAACTTCAGTTTTAGGGATATTTGTAATTGTTTTCTCAGGTAGTAAATTTGAAGAATTATAGTTTCTTTATTTAAAAAAATTCTCATGTCTTCCAAGCTGGATAGCATTTTTTGACTTTATTTATATATGCATGTGTGTACCTATATTTAAAATGCATGTCATGTATACACTTAGCTTCATTGGAATTTCTATTTCTATATATATAAATCTAACATATTTCCTTCAATATATATGTTGGTCTTGTATTATCTATAGTTCAATTGTTTGTTTTTTAAATCATTTTTCTGACCATTATTAGCATGGAGAAATTTGGGTAAATTTTATCCTCATTTCAAAGAAATGTTTTTATTTCATTTCATTTATTTATGCATTTATTTTATTTTTCGTGAGGAGGTTTCTTTCACTGGAATGGGTAGTGTGGGTGTTAACATGACAAGTGACTGACTTAAGAAAGAGGTTGCAGTGTAAGCGAGTGTCGTGATAAGGTTAAGGCAGTAGAAGCTAGCTTACAGGATGCACACAGGTTAGCTATGAACATACTCCTCCCCTCCATCTGTTTCTAGTCCTGCCATAGTGGTGACATTCCATCTCTTGACAGGTGATGTAAGTGGTGTGTCTTCTCTCTCCCACAGGTATGGTTGGTCCAATAGCCGCCCACAGTTAGTATCAGGCAGGGATGCAAATCCAGACTCTTCAGTGACTTGAGGTGAGGTCTGCACTGATGAACATGGTCCTTTTAAGTGGCCTGCACAGACCAGCATCAGCTTCAGAATACATCTGCATTTACCTTAGAGTCCAAGAACGTCTGCTGCATATTTTTAACATAAGGCTATTTGTAGAATTTTCTATATGAATACTGTATGTACATCATCTTTGCCTTTTTCACCCTCAATTCTTACTATGCCTCCCGACTCCTCTCAAACTCATTAGGACACATTCAGCATTTTTATTTGCATTTCAATACAGAGCAATAGGTTGGTGTGTATATGTGCAATGCAGTGAAAAATATCTTAAAATTTACCATTGTCATTTCTACAAAATGCCCCCATCAATTTGTATATACTTTTGTGTGTGTGATGAGAATATCAAATTCTTCTTTTCCAGGTACTTTGACATACACAATAAACTATTGCTCACCTTGGTTGCTCTGACATATACTTGAATCACAAAACGGGTTCTTCATGCACCACTGTACTTTCTATACAAAGGTAACCTGCCTCCATGCCCTTGGACCCTTTCCTTATCCTTGTTATCCACTAGATGTATCTACTCTGAACTTCTAGGGTGTCAATAATTTTAGGTTCTGCATATGAGGAAAAGCATGTATGAGTTACTTAATGTCACTTCATTACAGTTATGTCCTACCTGTATTCTGTTGTGTATGTGTGTATATGTGTCTATGTATGTATCCTTACTCCTTCTTTCCTATTTGGACAGTTAGGTAGGTTTCATAGAGCGACTGCAAGACTGTGCTGCAGTGAATATGGGAAGGTAACTAGTCGTCAGCACTTACCTTGTCTTTTTGACAATAGTTATTATAACTGGTGATGATATTGCATCATGGTTTTGATTTAAATTTCCCTGATGACTAATGATACTGAGCATTTTGTGAATGCTTTTTGTGATGTTGTGGATAAAATCCAAGGCCATGTGCATGAGGTGTTTGGGTGGAAAATATTTCAAAAACTTGTGTTTAAATACTTAGTCTCCAGGTGTTTGTAGGGGTAGGATTTGTGGAGTTTTGCAAGGTGGGCACATCTGGGAGTCAGGCCATGAGACATACAGTCCAGCCTTCATTTCTATACATCAGTGTTTCCTGATGTGCCCAGGTGTGAGCAAGAACTTTCCATCCCAGCTGAAATCTATCACCTACAGCCAGGTCTTCACTGACATGATGAGCTGCACCCTCAGAGATGCAAAGAAGTTAGCCTTTCTTTTATGTTACCTCTTGTCCATTCATCCACTGCAATGAGAAAGAATCTGATCATCAATGCACACGCTCTGCAACGAAGGTCCTATCCTAGGCCTCTGAAAGTCATGTCTGATTTGTCTTTAGAAATAATTTTGGCCCCAACCCTACACAAAAAAACTACACATGGAAAGGTGGTACACACTTTTACGTGCTTCACTCAGAAGTCAGAGGCAGGCTGAGCTCTGTGAGTTGGAGGTCAGCCTTATCTTCATAGTGAGCTCCAGGGCAACTAGCACTACATAGTGAGATGCTGTCTTGAACCGACCAAAAAAAAAAAAAAAAAAGGAAAAAAACAAACAAACAGAAAAATGACCTATAGGCAACTGAGAAAAGTGTGGAGTTGGGGAGGTGGTCTTCTCCAGGAAAATGCACACCATTTTATATCCAGGGGCAAAAGTCATCCCTGAAAACATACGTACAAATAACATTATATGGACTAAGCATGTTATATTTAGAAATATATATGTTTCAAATATATAAACACATATATTTATGTATAAATAAATAATTATACAGACAGACAGACAGAAGGGTATATGGGAGATTGTGGAGGAAGAAAATGGAAGAAGAAAATATTGTCTTATATTATAATCTCAAAAAGAATTAAAGGAATAGTTTAAACACTTATCCTCAATTTTGATTAGTTTATTGGTGTTTTAAAGAATATTGGGGTTGGCAAGATGGCTCAGTATAAGATCACTAGCTGCTGTTCCTGAGGTTTTGAGTTCAATATCCAACAACAACATAGTGGCTCACAACCATCTGTAGTGTGATCTGTTGCCCTCTTCTGTCATGCAGGTGTATATGAAGATAGAGAACTCATATACATTAAATAAATAAATAAAGCTTGAAATTTTTAAATCTATTTTCATGTTAGTACAAAAATTTTAAGTTTTATTGTGATATTTTTCAAAGATTTTTTCTTTCTTACAAATGGTTTTTTCACTATTGATTGCTTCCTTTGTCCTTCAGATGATTGTTTCTTTGTAATAATAATAATAATAATAATAATAATAATAATAATTACTGGGAGAAGAATAGAGCCAAAAGTCTTGTACACATCAGACAAACTGTATCATTGAAGAACAACCCTATCAGGGAGGTTTTTAATTTGATGTATTCCAATACATTTTTGCTCTTCCTACCTGTGTTCTGTCATAACAAATTTGTGTCCAGCCTACAGAATGCTTTGGTTTTTTTCCTTTCCTTCTATTTTCAAACACTGAATCCTTTATTCATATAGATGCTCATCCTCCCGGGGTCTTCCAGGCTCTCCCCCAGTGGAAGACCCTTCATACTTTTGTTGTATCACCATCCTAGAACTTATGACTGCCTCAATAAATCAAGAAACTTTTGAGAGCAAAGGTGTCTTAGATGTTCAAGGAGACTGATGGTGACACAGGTCAGAAGACACAGCCAGGACAGTGGCAGTCTAACCCAGACATATGTTTCCCTCTTGCAAACCTTTAGGGTTCAGGGAGATGCTAAAGTGATAACGATGATGTTGATAATAATTATGGTGATGGTGAAGATAAATAGCACAAATATTGTAAAGGGGAAATTTCTTAAAAGATCGTGATAAATATGTTAAATGTTCTGTAAATATGTTAAAATGTTATGTGATGTTATTTCATCTTTAAAATGCAGTTCATTCCACTGGTAATACTTAAAAAATTAATTTGAGCTCCGTGTTCTGGCTCACTTACCTTGAGAAACTGACTGCCTGTCCCCCACCATCTATTTCACAGTTGTCATTTGTGTCATATGGTGTTAAGATGGACCCAGGGCCTCATGCAAACTAAGCCAGTGCTCTACCACTAAGCTCAGCCCTCTGCTCCTCTCTCAAAGTCAGCTTTCTTCCTGAGTTGGCTTTTGTTCCTAACGTAGTCTGAGCTGTTAAGTTTTCAGCACAGTATTGTCTTCTAGTCTGTAGTAAAGGCCATATTCAAATCTATTGATGGTAGTTTTATGTTCATCTTCTTTTACTGTCTGTGATAATGTTTCTCCCATAGCACCTTATTAGCACTATCCAAACATATTTCCCTCCTCTGTTACTGCTTTCAGGGTTTCTCTTTCAGGGAGATATTAAAACACAAGAAAACACTCCCTGACGTCTACTACAGTGAACAAAATTATTGCAAATGTATCAGTGCGTAAACAACATATAGCAGTATATTAATGAGAAACTGGATAACAGCCATGGTCAATAATGAGTGATATTTTTATTCCACTCACTACAGCTTATTATAGTATTCAACAGAGTCCACAGCTTCATGGTTATTTCTAGTGGAATTGGTAAAGTCTTTTATATTTCTTTTTAAAGTATTATATTTATTTATTTATCATATATAGAGGTATCATGGCATGCATGTGGACATCAGAAGTCAGCTTTCAGGAGTCAGTTCTCTCCTTCCATCTTGAGATCTGCTGCTCAAATTTGAGTTACCAAGTTTGGTGGTAACCTTCTTTATCTGCTGAGCCAAATTTATTTTTGGCACATTTTTAAACTGTGAAGAAAACTCACAATCTGATCAAATATTGTTCTAAATTACTTGGTTGTATAAAATTAATTTAAAATACTGTTGTTTGCTGTTGTATATACATTTTTATCAATCATACTGTACTCAAGAAGAAGAAGAAGAAGAAGAAGAAGAAGAAGAAGAAGAAGAAGAAGAAGAAGAAGAAGAAGAAGAAGAAGAAGAAGAAGAAGAAGAAGAAGAAGCTGTCTCTATAGGTCCCAAATACTAGGCAATAATAATCAAAGTTTTTTGCTTTAAGAACTGTTTATCAAATAAGTACTCAATTTCATGCCAGGAACCCTGACTTTCAGGTTATTCTTCTACAAGAAGATACGACCAAAAGAAAAGCTACAATTGACTTACCAGAAAGCACTTGAAATCAAAGGAGTCTAATTTAAAGAACTCATTCATACATTTGTAGTGATTACTTACCTTGAAATTTTTCAGTAACTCTTCCTTCTCTCTTTATACTTTCAGCTCAGATATAAGCATATGGATGGAAACAAAACCTTTGCCAGTGACTTCACCTTTGTGGGGCTCTTCACTCACAAAGCCTCAGGATTTCTGTTCAGTGTTATTTGTGTCACGTTCTTCCTGGCCATAGTAGCTAATGGAATCATGATCTTTCTCATTCATATAGACCCTCACCTTCACACCCCCATGTATTTCCTCCTCAGCCACCTCTCCTTCATTGACATGATGTATATTTCCACTATAGTGCCTAAGATATTGATTGATTACATTTTAGGCAATGGGAGCATCTCTTTTGCTGCCTGTACAGCCCAGTACTTTCTCTACATGGGCTTTGTAGGGGCCGAGTTCTTTCTGCTGGGACTTATGGCCTATGACCGCTATGTGGCCATCTGCAATCCACTCCGTTATCCCGTCCTCATGAGTCGGAGGGTCTGCTGGATCATTTTATCCAGCTCTTGGTTCGGCGGGGCTTTGGACAGTTTTCTCCTCACCCCCATCACCATGAGTCTCCCATTCTGTGAGTCCCACAAGATCAACCACTTTTTCTGCGAGGCTCCCACAATGCTGAGGTTGGCATGTGGTGACAAAGCCATATATGAAATGGTGATGTACATCTGCTGTGTGGTGATGCTGTTGGTCCCTTTCTCTGTGGTTATCACATCCTATGCCCAGATACTGGTTACAGTACATCAGATAAAGTCTGAAGAAGGGAGGAAGAAGGCCTTTGCCACCTGCTCATCACATGTGAGTGTGGTGACATTGTTTTATGGGGCTGCTTTGTACACCTATATGCTTCCCCAAGCCTATCACACTCCACTCAAAGATAAAATCTTCTCAGCTTTTTATACCATCCTCACCCCCTTGCTCAACCCTGTTATTTATAGTCTGAGGAACAGAGATGTGTCAGGGGCTTTGAGGAGGGTGATAGGAAGTCGTAGAGGCACCTGTGGTGTGGAAAGGAAATAATTACAAGAAACTAACACACCTCTGCCCATCTGGGACAACGCATGGATAATGTGGATGGATAATGTGGATGGATAATGCTGCAGCAATTTCAAAAGCCAATTCCATGAAAAGATGCATCGGCAATGTTTCTATCGAACATAAAAGGCCGTGACAACATTCTGTGTGTAAATGGTGCTAGCTTCCATCCATCGGTGCCACTGGTTTTCTCTGTCTTTGTTTCCAGTGACTGTAACTTGCTCTTGGGAAGGCTATCTCAAGTAGACACTGGTACGCACAGGAAAAGCTGTCAGTTTTTCTAGAAGCCATGCAGGTGTAATATGATATTTTATCTAATAAGCCATGGGAAGCCATCTTCAAAGGACTGTGGAAGTCTAGGAAGTAGGATGTGCCTGGACATGTCAAAAGTTGCTTCATAAAACTATGCTTGAGCTTATGGATATTTAGCTGAGGACACAGTAGCCAGTATTTATTGAACAGGAAAAGTAATTAGAAGAAAATGGAATAAGTTTTAGCTTCCCACATTGGAGATATATTAGTGTTATGTTTTGTAGTCTAAGTTCCAAATTAGCTTCAGTACTAGTTCCTATGTACAGTGGAGAAACAGGTTTTGGAGAGAGTAAAAAAAAAACGTTCCACCCCAAATGTTTCTTGTGAGATTTCAAGTTTTTCAGATGCTGCAGACTTCCAAGGACAGGAATGGCTTTAAACAGCTGTCTTTTCTTAAGAAGAAATTTGCACGCATCTGCATTACAAAAGCAAGGACAGGGGCCTCTTACCTGCTATCAGCACCTCCACTTGGCATTGCAAGGGTCTGCTGTGGCCCACACAGACATTTCCAAAGTACTGTTACCTAGACATCTCTCTGCATTGTGATAACAACACTTACTGTACACAGTCCTTACATACCTTCATGGGTCTTGATCTTTACTCTGGAGACTTAAGGCATCCCTTGGTTCAAATCTACACAAAGTTAAGTGACTGCTTTGACTCTCATTGGGTTTCTCAGTTCCAGATCTTAGTCTTGTAATAAAGTATGCATACATTTTTTTTTAACTTTTGTCTATTGTTCATTCATTTTATGGACCAAAACTATTTAACCTTCAAAGGAAAAGTAGTACATTTAAAACATAAAATACCCTGCAGGGTATTTCAGTAGTTTTTTTCTTACCCAGGTAATTAGCCTTTTGAACCAAGGCTGTTAAATGGAATAAATAGCCTTTTCATATTGAGATTTGTCGTTGTGTAGAGGTGTTTCATACTCCAGTATAAGTCCTAAACCTTAAAAGTCCTCTCAAAGGACTATATAGTTTAAGTAATTGTAGCTGTGTAAAACTACATGGAATTTTAGATCAACCTATGCTTTTCCTTTCAAGCACCATAGAAGTACTTAAGCTCCATTGCATAAGATGTGCTTCCTGAGTTCTGACATGCCAGGCACTGCACTGTGGACCCCTTAGGTATGCCAGAAGAATCAAGACCCATGCAAAGAGCACACATGGAGAGGCCCATGGCTCCAGCCGCATATGTAGCAGAGGATGCCCATGTCAAGCATCAGTGGGAGGAGAGTCCCTTGGTCCTGTTAAGGGTCAATGCCCCATTGTAGGGGAATGTCAGGGCCAGGAGGCAGGAGGGAGCGAATAGATGGGTGGGGGAGCATGCTCATAGAAGCAGAAGAAGGGGGGATAGGATGGGAGTTTTCTGGAGGGGAAACTGAGAAAAGGGGATAACATCTGAAATGTAAATTAAAAAAAATGTCCAACAAACAAATGAAAGAAGACTTATCAAACTTCAGTGTCTAAGACTATGAAAATCTTAGAATTTTGTGTTCAAGTAATAATGAGCTAGTAAAAGGTGTAATTTGTCTTTATAGAAGAATCACTAAAGAATGGGGAAAGGGTGTAAAGACGTTAAATCTGCAGTACCTCCGATACATGCTTGCAACCTTTTGCTCTGGTCCCTAATATCTATGAGAGAATGGAAGGATCATAACCTGGCAATGATACAAGAATGCAGAACTATAGAACACAACTCAATGAAAGAAGCAACAGAGAGCAAATCAGAAGTATCAAGTGCCTAATAGGCACTAAGGAATTAGTATTTAAGGCAGATGGGAATTTCCTTGGAGATATGGTTTGTTTGCTTGTTTGTTTAATCCTTGGACAGCTATGGTGAGTAACATTACTCACAGTGAGATAGAATTTGATTAATTTTATGGCATATGTACATAGAAAAGAAATCTATGTTTCTTATTCACATCATCCAATGTCAAGCACCAAGAACCTGACATTGTCAATGGAGTGTTTACATATGACTTGCTCTCTTGTTTCATGTATATTCCTTCTAACACACATGTGAACTCACCTCCAGAGAATATTTATCATTGTTTTTAGCTAAACAGAAGCCATATAAAGAAAATGCAGATAGGGTGTTGAAGAATCTATGCAAAAATAAAATTATATTATAGCATCCTTATAAATGCTTTTTAATGCTTAGTTTTCGGTTATGATTTTTCTAAGATCATAAATAAATTTGAGTATGGACCTCCTTTTCAATTTTGGCGGGAAGTATTCTTGCCTATTTGAAAGTTTCTCAAGATGCCAAATCCTTCTTGTCTCAGGACCAACGGAGCAGCACCCTTTGCTGTCAAGGAGTCCTGGTTCCCCAGTTCTCCTGATATTGATCAACTCTCATGACTCAATGAGATATCTTTCCGACTATTCTATTCATATGTCTTCCATTGAGCATTACCAGTAATATGTTGAGCTGAAAACAATGATGAATGTTCTCTGGAGGCATGTTCACATATGTGTTGAAAAGAGAGAGAGAGCAGGTCGTATGTAATCACCCCATTGACAATGTCAGAATCTTGGGACTTGACATTGGATGATGTGAATAAGAAACATAAATTTCCTTCTTATGTATGATAAATGTTTTCTGTGTTTCATGTTTTTTTTAGAGATCATTATTAATCTTTAGGCTGCTAAATATACAATGCTTTGTTCTCCCTAGCCATAGGCTTCTAGTATCAGACATTGTTTTCTTCCTGCTGAGCAAACCGAATTAGACAAATATTTGTGGGTCTCTCTTCTCCTCAGGGGTCACTGGCCACCAGCCCACAAGAGATGAGGGAGCAGAATCGGCAAGCAGGGTTCATATGGCTATGCGTATGACTGAAGGCCTTTCAGAGACAGTTTAAGTGAAATAGCTCTAATTATTTTTCCAGGAGGAAGGGATATATAAAGTCTCTTAGGAGTACAGGTAGAAAGGGCTGATTGGTCATAACCCAGTACCTAATTATTATATGGGCTGGAGCAAAACTTGTGTCTGAGTCATGCAGCATTTGCAGAGAACACTGCCCAGGGTCATCTTTCCAACAAGGTCAGATATCTGTGCTCAGAGACACTCTCCCACAGAGACCAGGTAGAGAAAGGAAAGCCTCCCTGAGAAAGGGAGACCTACATTTAATAACAAGCTCTGAGAGCAATCTGAGCATGGTGGACCACAACTTTAATAGCGGGGTTCTCCAGTAGATATTAATGACTATCAAGATATCAGTGCTTCCTAGCTCTAAATCTTCAGATGTGAGTATATGACCTGGGTGACTTCAGAAACCAAGAAACTGAATGCCTATAATTCAAAGCAAGATATCCTTAAAGGTATCAAAAAGGCACTGGTCCAGTTAAAGTTGAAGTGTGTAAGATACAGAGGTTTGGTTTGGTTTCATACTTCTTGATGGATTCATTCTGTGGTGCAGCTGGAATTTGGCTACTGTGTGACATCATTCTTCCACACTTCTTCATCCCTGTTCTTCCACTCTTTTAACATGCTAACAGTATATGGAAGAGAACAAAGGATAAAGGGTGTTGTGGTTTGGATATGCTTGGCCCAGGGAGCAGCACTATTAGAAGGAGTGGGTTTGTTGGAGTGGGTGTGCCCTTGTTGGAGGAAGTGTGTCATTGTAGGGGTGGGCTTTGGGTTCTTCCTTCTAGGTTCCTGGAAGTCAGTCTCATCCTTGCAGCCTTCAGATGAAGATGTAGAACTCCTAGCCACTCCTACACTGTGCCTGCCTGAATGCTGCCATACTTCTTTCTTGATGATAATGAACTGAAACTGAACTCTAAGCCAGCCCCAATTAAATGTTGCTCTTATAAGAGTTGCCTTGGCCATGTCTCTTCACAGCAATGAAAACTGTAACTAAGACAGACGTTGACAAGAGGTGACATTATCATTAGACTACTTTCTGCTGATTAAGGGTGATAAGTTCCTTAAGGAGAGTTTGATATTTAAGTTCTTCTTGTTTCTTTGTGCATGACTACTTAACAAATCTCAACCAACAACAAACCCACCAACTCTCACAGGATCCTAGAGCTCATATACTATCTGAAAAGTCCCCAGAATTGCAGTCATCATACAATCACAGAAATTATCTGTTACTGGCAAAACGATGCCTCTGCTAGAGCACAAGGCAAATCACAGCTGCTGTGAAGAATCTGTAGAAGCCCCATGTCCAAACACCTGGGATTAAAATGAAAACACATTTTTTATACAATTTCTGTGTTTTCTAAAGAAATAAGTATTCTATAATTTTTATTATACTGTTGTCCAACATTTCCCTCAATGTTTGTTGAAGGTGCTATATTTTCTTCAGTGTATATATTTTGCTTCTTTGTTAAAAATCAAGTATCTTTAGTTTTGTGGACTTTCATCTGAGACCTCCATTAATGTATGGATCTGCTTTTATGACATGACCATGCTGTTTTTATTACTATAGCTCCAGGATTGTTTTGGCTATCCTTGGTCTTTTGAAGGTTTCCATAACAATTTGAAGATTTGTCTCAGTGTTTGCCAAGGATGTCTGTTGGATATAATTGGCATTGTGTTGAATCTGTAGATTGCTTTTTACAGAAAGGCCCATTTTTACAATATTGATTATCCATGAGCATGGGAATTCTTTTCATTTTCCAGTGTCCTCCTCAAATTTTTTTTAGTGTCTTCATGTTTTCATTATAGAAGTTGGTCATAGAAGTCTTTCATTTCTTTGATTAAATTTATTTCTAGGTGTGTGTGTGTGTGTGTGTACTGTGTGTGTGTGTGTGTGTGTGTGTGTGTGTGTGTGTGTGTGTGTGTGTGTGTTGTACAGGGGATAGTTTCATTGATTTTTTTCTGTATATTTTTAGTGATATATAGAAAGACTACTAATTTTTGTGTTAACTTTGTGTGGTGCTTTAAATAAGAATGGCCCCCATAAAAACTTATGTTTGAATAATTGTTCCACAGTGAAGAAGCTGTTTGGGTAGAATTAGGATATGTCACTGTGTTGGAATAATTGTGTCACAGGGACAGGCTTTGAGGTTTCAAAAGCCTCCTCCCATCTACAGTGTACTCTCTGCCTCCTGCCTGCAGATTAAGAAGTTAATTTTCAGCTGTTCTTGTCTCTTCACCATCATGGATTCAAACCTCTACAACCCTAAATTCAAATACTTTCTTTTATAGGTTGCCTTGGTCATAGTGTTCTGTCATAGCAATAGAAGAGCAATTAATACATTCTGTATCCAGATGCTTTGCTGAAGAACTTTATTAGCTCTTAGACCTTTTGGTAGAGTCTCCAGGACCTTTTATATGTTGGAACATATCATCTGCTAAATGGAGTGCCTTCACTACTCTTTTCCAATTTGCATCTATTTTATTTCTTTCTTTTCTCTTAATGTTCTATCTAAGGCTTTAAGTACATTGACCAGTAATGGACAGAAAGGACATCCTTGTCTTATTCCTGATTTTAGTGGAATACTTTGTGTTATCCTTCATTTATTATGGTGCTGGTTATATTGTTGTGATATTGAGATTTCATGGGTACAGCGTTCTTGTAACATATAGGTGATTCTATGTAAAATCAATGGCCTGACCCTCTGAATCTGACAGTTTGCATCCTTCTTTGATGATGTTTACTAAGCCTTCCATATGTGGTTTCTGTTATGCATGTATTAAATGTCATTGAACTTCCAAAAGTCAGTTTTGTTCTCTGCATTTGACCAGTTGTAGTGACAATTTTGGAGTTTTGGGTTCTGTTAAATGCACAGAAATAATATAAGACTATATATTATTTTAATCTTAGGTGAGGTGTATGGTGATTTGCTGAAGAATGATTGCCCAGATTCAAATAGTATGTAAACACAAACAGTGTTTTATTCTGCAGAAGTCCAGCATGCTGGGGTTTCCCATTATTGAGATAAAGAGACAACCAATTGAGCTTGCAGGCCAGATTTAAAGCACATTAGAGGAATTTCAGGGTAGGTGAACTTTATTTTACTCCATCTCTAGGGAAATTCCAGAACCATTAAGAGGGCATCGGGGAAGGAAATTATTGCTGAAGAGGTCTAGAAACTGTTGCTGAGGAAGTCTGGAAACTGCTGCTAACCCATTGTCTTTGCCTCAGGCCAGGTGGTAGGGCAGCTTTTGAGGTCTGGACCTTCCCAGTTCTTGGAAACAAAGATTTAGGCCTTGTCTCCTGAATTGCCAGTTTGAAGCCTAGCCTTCTTATTTCCCCCTTGAATCCTTGAGATGTGCCTATGGGTTGTAATTGTTGCTTGAGAATACATCTATTCCTTAACAAACCTTACTAAAGCATTGATTATGCAGGGACCACAAGTCAAAGCTAACATTAGTAGGATTTGTCTTGTAGTCTCTTTCTGACTAAGGCTGTGGATCCTTTGACCACCACTGAGTGGTCAACATAAAAACAACATTGCTCACCTAAAGCTGCAGCGTTCTCCCTGCTGGAGGAACAGCAAGTCTAGGCCTCTTCTGTTCTGTAAGACTACTTCTACCAGGGAGGATAGGGAATCCTGCAGGGCCATTATGAACTTTTCCATTATATATATATCTGCATCTATTGTCATCCATAGGGCCTTGTAGGGTTGAGGCCCCTACACTAGCAGCTCCAGTCATCCATATCCCAAGGAGAGAACCTAGTAACACAGCTTAAGATGGCCACTCTTTTAGCTCAATTGTCTGGAAGTGCTAGCTGTTTGAAGGCATCCTTCCCACTCTAGATACAAGCTGTATTAGAACATAAAAATCCTCAGTCACATTTACAACCATGTCATAAATTTGTGGAGTATGTCCTGGTAACAGCAAGTATCCTATAACAGTAGGGGTTATAGTGTGGTTGTAGATATGGGAATAGGCTACATATTTCCAATGCATAGTCCCTGTCCAGTAAATAATAGTTCTGTGTTATGTATGGAGAGAGAGGAGTTAAGAACCAACAGTTCAATCAGCCTTCTTACCAACCACTGTGAACTTGATGACTAAGTTGTTTCATCACACCCTGGTGTACTCAGATAGTAAGAGGGCTAGAGGCTGGTGCAGCAAAATGTAAGCAGCAAGCAATCAGGATTAGGAGCACTGGAGTCGAGTCGCAGTTTCAGCAGATAAACAGAATATGGGGTGACCTTCCAACATTATTGTAGTGTTTCACCTGGAAGTCTCCTCCACTGGGACATCAATTGTTGGATTGTCTCTTCTCTGGCAGGATTAATGTAAGGGTAGTGTATCCACTTCTTGATCCTGTCCACCTTAACAGCCATTGACATGGTCAGTATCATGGAGTATGATACTTTCCATCGAGGTTCCAGAGTCTTGTGGTTATATCCAGACTTCATCATCTAGTTTAAAGCAGTGGGGCTGATGGAGCACTAAACTCTTAAACCTGGCAGATGGTAGGCCAGAGTTGCTTCTGGACCCCATAGAAAGCTTCCAAGGACTTAAAAAAGATATGTTGGTCATATTCAGCTAAGATATCAGTTTAGGCAGCATGGTAGGGGGCCTTTTATATAGGACCTCATAAAGGGGGAGACATAGAGTGTAGGGGTGTTCTTAGCCCTATGTAAGGCATAAGATAGGAGAGAGAAGCTCAGTCACTGCCAGCATCAAGGGTTAATTTAGTCAAGTCCTTCTTTGGGTTCTTATTCATCCTCTCTACTTGCCCTGAACTCTGGGGGGTTTGTATGCACAATATAATTTCCAGTTGGTCCTCAGAACTTGTGCTAGACATTGAGTGACCTGAGAGATGAGTTCTGTTCCATTGTCAGATGCAAGCAGGGCAGGCAAACCATACCTGGGTATGATGTCTTCCAGAAGCTTTTTTGTCACAATGTTGTCAGTCTCCTTTCTTGTAGAGAAGGCTTCTACCCATCCTAAAAAGTATGCTATAAAAACTAGCAAATACTTGTATCCATATGTTCTTGATTTTATTTCTCTAGAATCTATTTCCCAATTAGCCCCTGGCCATTGACCCCTGGTTCTGGTTCCTGGAGTGACCGACTCCTTGATTGGGGCCTGAGGAAGTCCCATCCTGGTAGGAGGCACAGTCCAAGATTACCTCATCAACCAGTATACTCAATCAAATATTTTGTACCTTGTCTCTCACAGCAGTTCCTTCAGTTTTCAGTGACCAGGTGTGAAGTTTGATGAATATGGTAGATGAGTTGGTTAGCAAACTCCTTTGGTAGGATGGTGCAGCCTTCAGAGGTCAGCCACCATC
The DNA here is from genome assembly GCF_963924665.1 of Micromys minutus. Classification (NCBI taxonomy): domain Eukaryota; kingdom Metazoa; phylum Chordata; class Mammalia; order Rodentia; family Muridae; genus Micromys; species Micromys minutus. Next base: position 5,917,447 of record NC_137981.1, on the reverse strand, counting down.
TGTCTCTTCTGTAAATTATTTGGCATTTTTCCTGATTTCATTTGTCTTCAAAAGCCCAGCAGTATATTCAGGGATAGCTGGAAGTGCAATGGGCAGAAAAGCTACCAGGATATTGGCAGTGGAAGCTTGGGTGGCCTCCCTTTCAGTTTTATCAGCTAGTCTGTTCCCTCTGACTATTTCTGATGTCCAGGGCAATGAATTACTTTGAGAGGAAGCCATAATGTCTCCAATAAAGCAAGTATTCCTTCCTTATTTTTAATGTTTTTTCCTTCAGCAGTCAATAATCCCACCTGCTGTCAGTGTAGATGTTAGTTATGGCTCTTTTTGCTAGTTTCAAAGCTTGGGATAGAGCCTTTAGTTTAGTTTTCTTGGCTGAAGTTTTGTCAGCAAAGCAGTTGCCCAAATAACAGAATCCAAGTCGAGTACTGCTGCCCCTGTATACCTGATTCCATTCTGCATGAAGCTGCTCCCATCTGTGAAATAGATAAATTCTGTTTCTGGCCAGGGTATATCATTCAAGTCCAGCATAATGCTCTGCGTGTGCTCCATAACTATAGAGCAATCATTCTGCACATCCGAAGATGGGTCAGGTGTCAGGGTGGCTGGGTTTAGGACAAATGATGGGTTATATCTTATGTGAGAGGCATTCAGAAGTAGAGTCTGAAAGTGCACCAGTCTAGAGTTGGACAGCCACTGGCTGGGTAGAAGCGTGAGTGTCCTCTCAATAGCATGGGAAGTGCTATTGATAACAAGAGCTATTGATAACAAGTTCACACCCCATGGCTATTTTATCAGTATCCTTGACTAGTAGGGTAGAGGCAGCCATGATCCAGATACAGGCTGCCCACCCTTAGACTACTGGATCCAGCTTCTTAGATAAATAATCCACAAGCCTTTCCCATGGTCTCAAAGTTTGGGTGAGCACCCCCTTCGTTTTCCCCTTTCTCTGATCCACATATAGGTGAAAAGGTTTGTGAATGTCCAGGAAGACCAAGGCTGGAGCCTCCAATAAGGCTCTTCTTAGAGTCTTAAAGGCCGTGTCCATCACAGGAATCTATTCTATTTTGTCTTCTTGGGCCCTGGTAGCTTCATATAATGGTTTGGCTATCTCAGTGAGCCCTGACACTCAAAATCTACAAAACCCAGCAGATCCCAGAAAATCCCATACTTGCTTTCAGGTTGATGGACCCAGATACTAAGGATGGTTTGCTTCCATGTGTCTGCAAACATGCATTGCTCCCCCCTTGAGTATGTACCCCAGATAGGTGATCAAACTGGGTCTTCTTAGCAGACACTCAGTAGCCATGTTGACTCAGCTCCTATAGCAGGTCTCATGTAAGCCCCTGACATGTCTTCAAGTTGGAAGCTGAAATCAGGATGTTATCTACATACTGGAGCACTGTTATTTAGCAGTGAGCTCACTAGTACTCACTCAAGTCCTCATGCAATTCCTTGTCAAAGGGAGTGGCAAGCATGTCCAAGTCAGTTGTCCACTGAAGCCTCCCTCCAAGTCTTGCCATCCAAAGGCAAATAGAGGCTTGCTTTTGGGTGCCAGGGTCAGGACAAAGAAGGCATCATTCAGGTCAAGCACAATATACATTGTGTGCTCAAGAGGGAGGCTTCTCGGCAGGGTGTATGGGTTTGGAACTGAGTAATGGATGTCTTCCATCTTCTTATTTACCTCTCTTAAATCCTACACAGGCTGATGGTCACTAAAATGGGGCTTCTTGACCAGAAAGATGGGAGTGTTCCACACAGATTGGCAAGGATTCAGAATCCCTGCCTCTGAGAACTGATTAATGGTAGGCAGATCCCTCTTCTGGCTTTTCTGGTCGTTGAATATTGCCTGATTTGGACTGGAGTAGTTCCAGCTTTTAACTGAGCTAGAACTGGGGTCCAATATTGGGTGAGTCCTATTGGACTTGTTTCTGCCAAGACTTTGAGGATTTTGCTAAGAACCTCTGGATCTGGAGATGGGGTGGATTGTGGTAACAGTTTGTATTCCTCTTCTAAGGCCAAGGCCAGAGCATGTATTGGGCCATTCTTATCCAACACTTCCTTTCCTTCTGTGGCCAAAATGTATTTGGGCTCCCATTTTTGTGAGGATGTCTCTTTCCAGTAGGGAATATGGGCACCTGAGATGACCATAAATGAGTGAGTTATCCATTCCACTCTCAAATCCACCTTTCTTCAGATAGTCCATGGAGAGGGCTAAGTGCTGGCTGCCCCTTGCACCCATGTTTTTCGATTTGACAATGGCCCTAGCAATTGTTTCAAAACAGAATTTTTACCCCTATGTTCACCAGAAAGTCTATGGTTTTCCCCCTTAACCTTTACAATTACCCAGGACTCATGGAACAGTGGTTGAGCCCCAACACCCTCAGTGATCTAACATTTCCAATTCCATAACCTTTGGTCATGTCCCTCATCATCAATACTTTCTACTCAAACAAGGAGATTTTCCTCTGAGAGTTGATCTCTAATGCTTCTGATGCCCTAAAAAAGTTTTAGTATGAGAGTCTAATGGACCCTTCCAAGTTGGACAATAGAAAAAAGCTGAAAATTTACACCATCTCCAACCCTTAGGAGGGCACACTGACTTTGGTGGACACAGGAATTGGCATGACCAAGGCTGTCCTCATAAATAACTTGAGAACTGTTGCTAAGTCTGGTATAAAGGCGTTCATGGAGGCTCTCCAGGCTGGTGCAGACATCTTCATGATTGGGCAGTTTTGTGTCGGGTTCTACTCAACTTATCTAGTAGCAGAGAAAGTGGTTCTGATCACAAAGCACAACAATGATGAGCAGTGTGCCTGGGAGTCTTCTGCTGGTAGATCCTTCACCATTCATGCAAACCATCATTTGGGCCAAGGTACCAAAGTGATCCTTCACCTCAAAGATGAGAAGTACTTAGAGAAAGATCAAGGAAGTGGTGAGGAAACATTCACAGTTCTTAGGCTATCCCATGACCCTCTACATGGAGAGGGAATGAGAGAATGAGTTCATTGATGATGAGGCAGAGGAAGAGAAAGGTGAGAAAGAGAAGGAAGATAAGGAAGATGAGAAGAAGCCTAAGGTTAAGGATGTGGGATCTGACAAAGAGGATGACAAAAGCAAAGATGAGAAAAAGAAAACAAAAAAAAGATCAAGAAGTACATTGACTGAGAAGAGCAGAATAAGAAGCCTATCTGCACCAAAAATCTAGATGACATCACTCAAGAGGAATATGGTGAATTCTACAAGAGCCTTATGAATGATTGGGAAGATCACTTGGCAGTCAAGCATTCCTCTGTAGAAGGTAAGTTGGAATTCAGGGCATTGCTCTTCATTCCCTGGTGAATGCCCTTTGACCTCTGTGATAACAACAAGAAGAACAACAACATCAAATTATATGTCTGTTGTATGTTCATCATGTTCAGCTAATACCTGATTTTGAGGATCTGCCCCAAACATCTTCCGAGAAATGCTCCAGCAGAGCAAGATCCTGGAAGTCATCCGAAAAATCATTGTGAAGATGTGCCTTGAGCTCTTCTCTGAGTTGGCTGAAGACAAAAAGAATTACAAGAAATGTTATGAGGTGTTCTCCACAAATTTAAAGCTTGGAATCCTTGAAGTTTCCACTACTGTCGCCACCTCTCTGAGCTCCTTCGCTATCATACCCCTCAGTCTGGAGATGAGGTGATGTCCCTGTCAGAGTCTGTGTCTCACATGAAGAAGACCCAGAAGTCCATCTACTATATCATTGGTGAGTGTCACGTGCCCACGCTTCCCGCCGCTAGGAACAGGCGTGCAACAAACAAACAGATTCTTCTGCGAATAACCTTTATTGTCCAGCACTTTGAGCAGGGGGCTTCTTGAGCAGGAAACTTCTCTCTGAGCCGGGGACTCCCTACCTGGTTCTACTGTCTAGGCGACCTCTCACGCGCAGTCCCCCACGAGCGATCTCTCTGTCCAGTCTCTGTCCACGCGGGACCTCCCGCAACCTCTCCTATCGGGTTTCTCTCCACGTGGTACCTCTCCGCCATCCCTCCATGTGGGGTCTCGCAATCTCTCCACTGTCTTCCTCTTCTCTTCTTCTTCTCTCACATGGGGGAGAAAATGCACTGCTATATATGCCTAAGAGACTTGTGTTGCTACCTGATTGGTGCATCCTCCTGTAGCTCAATCACGTGCCCCGGGAGCGAGCTATGACGTATGTGGCGCATGCGCATTAAGTCTCTTGGCTGGGCAACAGCTCTGTTTGCTGAGTTCTCGGCGGGAAGCCGGCGCCATGTTTGGGTGTGGCACAAACGGCTCCCTACAGGTGAGAGCAAAGAGCAAGTGGCCAACTCTGCCTTTGTGGCGCGTGTGCGGAAACGGGGCTGTGAGGTGGTGTATCGGACTGAGCCTATTGATGAGTACTGAGTGTAGCAGCTCAAGGAATCTGATGGAAAGAGCCTGGTCTCAGTGACTAAGGAGGCCTAGAGCTACCTGAGGATGAGGAAGAGAAGAAGAAAATGGAAGAGAGCAAGGCAAAGTTTGAGAATCTCTGCAAGTTTATGAAGGAGATTTTGGGCAAGAAAATTGAAAAAGTGACACTCTCCAATAGGCTTGTGTCTTCACCCTGCTGCACTGTGACAAGCACCTATGGCTGGACAGCCAACATGGAACGGATCATGAAGACCCGGGCACTGTGAGACAGGTCTACAACGGGCTACATGATGGCCAAGAAACACCTAGAGATCAACCCCGACCACCCCATTGTGGAGACCCTGTGGCAGAAGGCTGAGGCAGACAAAAACGACAAAGCTGTTAAGGACCTGGTGGTGTTGCTGTTTGAGAGGGCTCTGCTCTCCTCTGGTTTCTCACTCGAGGATCCCCAAACCCACTCCAACCCCATCTACCACATGATTAAATTAGGCCTGGGCATTGATGATGATCGGGTCACTGCAGAAGAGCCCAGTATTCTGGTTCCTGATAAGATCTGCCGACTGGAAGGTGATGAGGAAGCCTTTCACATGGAAGAAGTGGACTAAAGGCTCCTGAGAAGCCCGTGCCCTCTGTCTAGTATCCCTGTGGCTCCCCCAACAGCCTTAACTGGCCCTTACCCACCAGGCTCTCTGCTCATGAATGTAAGAGTCTCTTCTATCCTGTCCTTGGGCCTTGAGGCAGGAAAATCCCCTCCCACAGAATAGCAGGGTTGGGTGTTGTGTATTGATAAAAAATAATTTATTACTTCCATCCAATATCACTTTTTAATATAAAGTGTGTTTTATTATAAAGTTTTGAGAATATTTACAGAGTGGAATGTAACAAAAATTTTAAAGTATAGTAATCAGTGTCATTATACACTACTTTGAAAATTATCATATTTCTACAAAACAATTACTTTCTATGCAAACACAACTTGCCGTTAAAACAAAGACAAAAGGTTATGCAGGTTTCTCAGTAGTTACTCAGTTCCCGGCTGCTGGGCAATGCCTTTACAGTCTCTATGTGTGAGACAGCGCGGCCTTCAACAAAACAAAGAGTGCATTTAAATCTCTGGCTCATAAAGTCTGAATACAGAAGTACAGCGAACAAAGAGCTACTGCGGTGAGTGTTCACCTTACACAGTGAAACCGAGGGGTGCCCAGTGACACAAAATGTTTCCGTCTTGTACGTGTTGGTCAAGTAGACTTTCCAGAACAGAAGGAAGTCATGACCTATCATGGGGAAAATCTACTTAGAACAGTTCTTTTAAAGTAATGCTCACACCTGCTGTCTGAGAACAATTACAGACACACGTGAGAAGTCTCCGGGAGAGACTTCCAGGTGTGCAGTACATCCTAAATGGCAGTCACAGGAGATTAGGGATATGTGCCTGGGTTCAAATCCATATTTGAGCTCTATGAATTTTAGCAGCTAATCTTGTGTCTCATCTTCATTAAAAGTACTTAGTCATGTGGTTATTTTGAGAATAATTTAAAGCCTAAAGCTTAAGATGTTTCTATTCCTGCAAGAACATTTTTAATCTTAGATAGATTACTGCAGCTAATTTCTCATCTGCAAAGTGCTCTCCATATTGGCCGGTTCATCTTGAGAACATTTTTTCTCTGCTGTCTCAGAATCAGTGGTAACTGGCAGCAATGAGTTTCCAGATTGTCAGAAACATTCACACGTGCCTGACTTTCACGGTCACACCAAGAAAGGCAGAAGCAAGAATTAATGATCTTCATTCTACAGACTGAGAAACTAAATACTTAGAAAAGCCATCACCTGCCTTGCCCAACAGACTTCAAATATAAAGAATCGAAGACTTAAACCCAGTAATTTTTTTTACTCCAACTTGTTTTTTAGTACAAGAAAGAACAAAAGAAACAGAACTTTTGTTAGTAAATCCTGAGGAATGAAGAAATGAAGGATACTATATTTCTCTCTCTCTCTCTCTCTCTCTCTCACACACACACACACACACACACACACACACACACACACACACAAGGTTCTGGATCCTTACTTTTCTTTGGTCAAAGCACAGAATGAATCCTTCAATATTTCAATGACATTTCTAGTAGGAAAAAAAAAAGTCTAAATTATAGGCAGGAACACTAAGGGCCATACATAGCCAAAGAAATCCTAATGAGAAACAGGATATCAAAAGTATACTATACTACAGACACATAGTAAGAAGAACAGGTACTGGCACCAATCATTTAAGTAATCTAGTGGATTACATAATTCTAGTCCTAAAATATAGGACCCTGGAGTAAATTCAGACAGTTACAACCATTGACGTTTTGAATAAAGGTGTCAAAAGCATTCATTATAAAAAGACAGCATCTTCTAAAAAAATTTTCTTGGAAAACTGGATGTATGCATGTATAAGAATGAAACTAGATATGTATCTCTTACCCTGTTTAAAATCAACTCAGATGGAGCAAAGGAATAAATATAAGACCCAGAGTTTTGAAACTGCTAGAGAAAATTATAAGTGAAATAATTCGAACATAGGCAAGGACTTAGAGAAAATTACTCCCCCAAACTGCCAAGTATGACTTCATGAAATTGAAAAGCTTCTATACACCAAAGCAATCCATCAGCAAAGAGACAGCCTACCAAATGTGAAAAATGTTTTCCAGTGTGTAAGACAGGAAATCAGAAGTTAGAATAAAAAGAACCACACACATTAAACACCCAATCCAAATAAGAGTTCATCGGCTAATTCCCAAAGACATAGATGCTATAGGCCACCACCAAACCAGACAACTGGAATCTTATTCTGGAAGGGATCTGTCCTCCTGTGAGATTAACAGTTACCCGAGTCTTGACCTTGCTGTCCTGGACCAGAAAGCCAAAAGAACTGGGAGTGTGTTGTGGGCTGACACCAGGGGCAAGCAGCATGTCTGAACTAGACAACAGTGGCTCCAGCATTAAGACATTCACTAATGTCTTACATGTACCGATCACATGTGAACAAACCCTCCACCAGCATGCTAACTCCATTTGCGGTCATCACAATTGCAGGACCCGATAAAAGCAAAGGAGAGCAAGCCCATGCAGTGGGTGTTTTACTTTTTCTTGCTCTGAGAAAGTACCATGACCAAACGTAGCTTATGAGTTTTGTTTGGCTTGCACTTTCTGAGAGCCCTCAACAGTGGCGGGAGCACGGAAACAGTAGGCTGGAACAAGAACCTGGGAGACCACATCTTCAATCACACAGAGAACCGAGAAAGAATTAGAAACAGGGTGAGACCAGAAACTCTCAAAGTTCCCCAGCTTCTTCCCACAGCACGGCTTATACCTTCTGACGCTTCCTTAATGTGTCCAAAAAGCACCACCAGTGCGGACCATGTATTCAAATACTGTACCTCGGTGAGACATTTCTCATTGTTACACCACAGTAGGGTCTATATAACCATTACCCACTCTGAAGACTCCTCCAACACGTGCACACACACACGCACATGCACACGCACATGCACACGCACGCACACACACACACACACACACACACACACACACACACACAATGTAAATCATTGAATACTAGGAAATATGGGGTACCCTTTTCTTAGAACAGGGAAGAATTGGATTTTAGACGTAAAGAAAACGGGTTTTACACAGGCCTTTGTCATGTAGCTGTTTTGTAACCTTAGCTGGTCACTTCTGCTTGCCTACAATCTGTACCAAAAGAATTCCATCCTAGTGCAAGTGTATTAAGACAAAGATGGCCCTGGAAAACTATTTTTATTGTTTTTCTCATCTGTATTATATTTTCAAACTGTTAGGGGGTTTCCAGATCCTATACGTTGCAAATGTAACAAAAGTAAAATAGCTAAAAAGGAAACAAAAAAGATACTCAAGAAATCAAAGTTGGGTCCAACTCTGACCTCAGAGGGACCTAAAGAAAAGGCTCAGACAGCGCCAGGTGCTCCTGCCTGTGTCCAGCAGGGGACGCTGCAGGCGGCGGAGACAGAGACGCGACCGGAAGTCAGGCTGGCGGCTACGGGCGCCTGCGACGACTCCTCCTGCTTCCGCCGGTGGCCCGGGGCAGCGCTCGGTTCTCTCAGCTTTCTCTTGCGTCGTAGCCATGCCGCTCGAAAACCTGGAGGAAGAGGGTCTGCCCAAGAACCCCGATCTGCGCATCGCGCAGCTGCGCTTTCTGCTTAGCCTGCCGGAGCATCGCGGGGACGTGGCGGTGCGCGAGGAGCTGATGGCGGCCGTCCGGGAAAACAGTGAGGCCCACGAGCGCCGAGTCAGCGGCCTAGGCTGGGGCGGTCCGGGTGCCTGGCTGGGCGTCTCCCATTGGGGCATTTTGGAGAACCCCAGGGATCCCTCCTGGAGCCGAGAGGGGCTTGCCTTAGTGGGTTCCGCCGCCACGAGTTGTTCGGGGAAGCCTCGGGTGCTTGTTGCGGTTAGACTCCCAGCAAAGGCTCCGCGGCGTTAGTCTTGACAGTATGTCTGTCAGTGTTTCACTCTCTGCCAAGGGGCAATTAGGGTTCTGTCCCTAGCAGTACACGTCGAATAAGTGTTCTTTCTCTGACATGAGGACTCCTTTGGAACAGGAGCCGACCAGAGCAAACGTAGAATTTCCCCTCCCCGTAGCCTTAGTAGTGTTCAACCCTACTAAGATTGGTTCTCAAGCAGGCCTCCCAGCTTCAAAACCTTAGCTGTACTAAGTACTTAGAGTGTACTTAGCAGGCTCACAGTTGGTAGGCGCCTGCTACCTGACATTTGATGGGGTGGGAAAAAAGCAAGCTGACACTAGCAAGTGACCTCATAGTGCGTGATCTGTGGCTTTTAGATATGGCTCCTTATTATGAAGCTTTGTGTAAATCCCTCGACTGGCAGATGGACGTGGACCTTCTCAGTAAAATGAAGAAAGCAAATGAAGAAGAGTTGAAACGTTTGGATGAGGAGTTGGAGGATGCAGAGAAGAATCTGGGAGAAAGTGAAATTCGAGATGCAATGATGGCAAAAGCAGAGTACCTCTGTCTGATAGGTGACAAGGTCAGTGGAGATGCTGTCCTCTCTGGATAGGTGGCAGGGTTAGTGGAGAGCTGCTCCTGCTTTTCTAGAGGTATAGACACCAATATTGTACCTCAGTGCAAATGAGTAATATCTCACTGGAGAAATGAGTCTTTTTTAAGTAGAAAGATAATCATATTTACCTGTATTGAAGAGTCAGCACAAAGACAGCATAATAATGTTGCAACATCCAATTCCCTGCTTTTAACAGTAGCAAGGTGTGTATTAGTCTTCATTTCTGTGTCATTAAAAACAAATAACCATGAGGCTAGGGAGAGATGGCTCAGTGGTTTAAGAGTATATGGCAGATTATCTTGGAGAGGACCTGAGTTTAGTTCCCACCACCCACATCAAGAGGTTCACAACACCAGCTCCCAGATATCTGATGTCTCTATCCTCCAAGGACATCTGCATTCATGTTCACATGCCCCTAGACACATATACACATACTTGAAGAAATAAAAATATTTCTTCAGAACATAACAATGGCACAGAGGTTTCGCCCCGTTCACAACATTGGGGTCATTCTCAGCAGTTCACTTGTTTGGTTGGGAAGTATTTATTATACATTTTTAAAGGTTTACAGTAAGAGGCTGGAGTGATGGCTCAGGGGTTGAGAGTGTTGGTTGTTCTCAAAGAGAACCCAGTGTGATTCACAGGCTCCATATAACAGCTTGCAGTCCTCTGATCCTAGTTCTGGAGGGTCCAGTACCTGCTTCTGACCTCTGCTAGAGCCTATGAGGCAAGCACCGTCATGCACAGACGTACATTTAGGCAGGATAGTCATAGACATAAAATCAATGTAAACGGATTTACACTAGCAATACTTACCATTCAGGGCCTGCAGTGGCTTGGCTTTCCTTTGTCCTATACCTTGAGAAATAATCAACTCACATAGCTCTTTATGCAGTTATGCACTTGTGTGTGTCGGTCTTGTGGAAATAACGTGACCGTATATTTGTGTGCATGAGATCACTGATCCACAGTCGCACCGGAGAGAACTTTGTTAACATTCTGACTCAACTCACCACTAGGGCGTCTGCTGTTTGAGTCGGTTGTCTCTCCAGCTGGAGGGGGTGCACAAATTCCTTCAGCTGGTTTTGCTTTAAGAGCTATAATAGTTGATTTTTCTTAAACAAATTGCAGTGTTGGAAAACATGTTGCTATGTCTCCTTGTGTATATATGCTGGTGGGTTTTTTTCCCGTTTCTGTTAGTTTTGAGATAGGATTCTTTGTGTAGCCCTAGCTGTCTTGGAACTAATTCTGGAGACCTGGCTGGCCTCCAACACAGAAATCTGCCTGTTTCTGCCTCCCAAGCTCTGGGATTTAAAGGTGTGTGCCACCACTGCCCATATACACCAGTGTTTCTTTAGGGTACCGTTTAGTCTGAGGTGAAATTGCTGGGAGAGTGTGGCCATTTGTTCTATATAATCCTGGTGTTGTATCTACTCTTTAGCATTTGGATATAGGGTGACATGGTTCGAAGATTTAAAAATAGTGTGAGCTCTTAGATCAGATGGCCTGGGCTATATTTCCAGCCTGAGCAGTCATTATTGACCAAAGCTTCAGTTTTCTCATGTAAAATAGGATGATGTGTTTCTACCTAATGGTGATAAAAGATACAGGGAGAGAGTTTAGAACTGCACTAGCCCAAAGGAAGGGCCTAAACTGTAAACTGCTGAATTTTAATTTAAAACTTAAATTACAAATTTAATAGTAGTCATTTTAAAAACTTAGAAATACAGGGGGAAACACCCTGAGTATTGTTCAGTTTGAAGAGTGTTCTGTGTGTGTTCGTGTGTGTGTGTGTGTGTGTGTGTGTGTGTGTGTGTGCACGCGCGTGCACATGACAGATTGACTTGAAGGTTTTATCTCAGGTCTTAAATTTAATCAGTGTGGCTTAGTCAGGATCTGGTGATTGCACTTATGTGTTAATGCTATATTCCTTCTATGTTGATTCACAGCATTTTCCCCAAAAGAAAGTTTAGTTTTTATCTCTTATTGACTGTTTCTAAATGTTTAATGGTTGCAGTGGTTCTATTTTTATTTACATTTATCATCAAGTTTTTGGCGCTTAGTTCATTGCAGATGTTAATGGAGGTCCCTTTTAAACAATCTTGTTATCTTTTAACTCAAACTCATGATTACCTTTATTTTTGATACATGATGGCATAAACTCACCTGCCATTTGACTTCACTCTGCAAACTTGCAGTCATCCATTTTTCCCCAAATCCCTGGTACGCTTAAAGAACAATATTGCATTCCCAGGTCTGGGTACTAGACACACCCACTGTTCAGACAATTTCTTTTATACGTTTATGAAGTGTGACTAGTAATTGTGAAGCATACTAACGAGTCAAGGTCTGAAGAAGCACCAAGTATAAATGTGATTTTTATCAGTGTTCTTGCAAAGCAGTGGAATCACTTTATCTCAAAATTGAGATTGCATATTCATCAAGTCAGTGGTCTAACCAATGACACGAGCCTCTTCTATGATTAAGAACTTATAGTGAATTTATTGGAAGTAGTATTGTTACAGGCAGAAACATCTCTATCTGCCTTTCCTATATTGTCTTCAGAATTGTCTACACTTTCCTTAGCTAAAGACACCCCCAGCTCAGCAGTAATCCTTTCACTGCCGTCTCACCTTAGCTCTTTCTGTGTTGCCAACCACTCTCAGAGAAGTTGAGGAAACGATGGCTTTGCTAAATTGTGTATTTTCACCCCTTTGGTCTTGAATGTGACAGGAGGGAGCTCTGACAGCCTTTCGCAAGACATATGACAAGACTGTGGCCCTGGGTCACCGACTAGATATTGTATTCTATCTCCTAAGGATCGGACTCTTTTACATGGATAATGACCTCATCACTCGAAACACAGAAAAGGCCAAAAGGTAAAGTTAGCAGTGGATATATGACCCTGGAGGTTATGGGCTGTTAATAGTAAGTTGGTAGGCCCATGTTTCCCCATTTTCTTTTGCTTACAACTGTGGAATTTGGTCAGATGGTTGACATATTTATGGAATGAAATGCTTTACATTTATTTTCTTAAAAAAAAAAACTAAGAATTAGTATCATCTGTTTTTTGTGTGTTTTATTTGCTAGCCTAATAGAGGAAGGCGGAGACTGGGACAGGCGAAACAGGCTGAAAGTGTACCAAGGTCTGTATTGTGTGGCTATCCGTGACTTCAAACAGGCAGCAGAGCTCTTTCTCGACACCGTTTCCACATTTACATCCTATGAGCTCATGGATTACAAGACCTTTGTGACTTACACGGTTTACGTCAGTATGATTGCCTTAGAAAGACCCGATCTCAGGGAAAAGGTAAAGAAACCCTTAATATTCTTTTAAAGACTGTTTCATGCTTTCCTAACTTAAATACACAAAAATCATTGAAATGTTCATTTTGGTGTTGTTGTTGATTTTACTGTAATACCTAGGTCATTAAAGGGGCAGAGATTCTTGAAGTGCTGCACAGTCTCCCGGCAGTTCGGCAGTACCTGTTCTCTCTCTATGAATGCTGTTACTCAGTTTTCTTCCAGTCCTTAGGTAAGGATCAGTTATCTGACTTCATCTTCTGGTCCTGTGGGTACATAGTACAGCTGAGTTGTCACCAGTAAGAGATACAGTGTCTTGAGAACTGCTGTAGGTCTTTACGTGGGTTCTACCTTTGTGCTGGGTTAAGGTCAGCAAACCTGGAGTATTTTATAAATCCCCAAATGTGAAAATGATGTGTGTGTGTTTGATGCATATGTTGGAGTCAAAGGACAGCTTTCAGGGTTGCTTCTCTTCCATCGTGTGGATCGTGGGGATTGAACTCAGGTCATCATCAGGCTTGGCAGTAGATGCCTCTACCTGCTGCACTAGCTTTCTGGCTTGAGTTTTCTGTTTCTAAAAGTAGAGCCTAAAACAAGAGAAAAAAAAAAGTATGGCAAAGAGCTCTGTGGTCTCGCCCTTTGTGTGGGGGTTTGCCCGGCCTGAGCTTTAGTATTTAGGAATAAGGCTGTGAGCAGATAGTTGAATATTAGGTGTTTCAGTGTGTGAAGGATGTAATAAACCATCGCTGCATTCAAAGATTTTTTTTTAGGTCTGTGAATTGAGAACATAGTCTGTGGAAAATGCTTGTGTTCTTTTGTAAATAGTTTACAGAGCCCGTGTACATCAATTTACTTCTTTAGGTGGACTATGTTCCCTCCTGGCTATTTGGTTTGCTACTAGTCACTGAGATGATAAGAGGCATCCTTCCCAAATTATTTCCCTAAAACTTACTCAAGTACCTAACATACATTGATGTATTGTCTTGTTTATGCTATAGATTTTTAAAAAATGACTTGTTTAAAGAGGTCTTTGTAAAAAATAGGACAGCAAGTGATACTGTTACCTTCATAGGGTGGTGTGTTACCTTTCTTTCCAGTGAGGTAAGTGAGTGACTTCAGCAGCCCGTCCCACTCCCCCCACTCTTCAACCTTTTATTCACAGTTTATATATAGTTATTCATATAGTTTCATCTATCGTCCCAAGTGGAAGGTTTTACATTTAGTAAATCTGTATGTTTCCCAAGTGATTGAAATGAAAAAAACTTGTGTCTTTTATTTGCATTCATGAGCCATGTAAGGCTTGTTGGGTTTTATGCAATTCTGTAAGTATTCATAGACCAGTGTGTTTAAAATACTTCAGCTGAAACGAGAATAGAATCCTCACTCTGCCAGGTACTGTGTGGTTGTTTCTAGAGTGAGTATAACCGCACGTGGAAAGCATTGTCTCTCACCCACTTCCAAACCACACACCTTTATCTACACCATCCTTCTGGGTACTTTACCAACTAAAAACAGTTATACACTAGACAACTTTCTAATGGTCCTATAAACCAGCAAACAGTGTTCACTAACATGGTGTGGTGTTGCAAGGGTTCCTCTTCAGGCAGCAGTTACCAAGTTTCTAGATATCCTTCACAGGTATCAAAAAGTACTCATTCACATCTCTGTATTGTAGGTATAGTCTATGTCCTGCTCTCCAACCTGCTTTTTCTTGTCACACTGTAGCGTGAAGAACTTTTTATGTCACTATACCAATAGTAGGCTGTTGTCGTCAACTGGTTGTAAACAGCTCTCATAGACTCAGTACATAGTTTCACCCAAGTGAAGCTCCTTAGAGCTTCCAGCTGTCAAAGGGATACTGAGTGAACTGTGTCCCTGGACTGTTATCTACTGATTGACAGTTTCTAAGATTTCAGTGCAGCCTTATAAAAGTCATCCTGTTTTGAACATGGAGGCAGCACTCTTAGTCTAAGACACTGTCAGTACACCTTGACCATGCTGCCCTAGGGACACTGCCAGTTCACAGTACCTGCAAGTTCCCATCTCCACATTTTATAGCTTGGCAGCTTGAGAAGAGACGGGATTTAGTAGCCACTCCCTCTCATCCTGTCTCATGGTCACTGGACATCCCTGTTTTCAGTTTTGTTTGCTGTGCCCCATTGCAATATACTGATGATGTCTGTGGGCCTTCCCTTCCGTCAGACCTCTTAAGTGATTGAGTGCTTTAGGTTGCCCGTGCCTTGTCTTGTCTTTTTGGTAATATATCTGGATGGCTGTGCAGCCAAGATTCCTAGTTCTAGTGCTAACCTACCTCATTAGATGCTTCAGCCATGCCTGATGCCTCCTTGGTATCTTTGAGTCTGGTGGGCAGATCCTGTAGAGCAGTGTCCCAGCATGTTTGCCAGTCTTCACTCATAAACTAACTGCAAACACAGTACCCAGTACCCTTGTTCCCTTGTCTCTACCCCGTAAGCTTTTGTAGTCTATTTATGAACTTAGTTCTATTTATCCTGCCTTGGGGCTGTGCTCACTAACATTGCTGTCTAATATGCTCTCTGCTTAGCCAATTTCTCAGAATTCTTTCCTGCCACTGCCTCAGGGAGGGCTTCCCAAGCATGTTGCCTCTGCCATTTTCTTCATAGAACTTGGTAATCTAGCATCATGGTTTAGTAACCAGAGCAAAAGCATAAAGTATTTACATCATTTATTTTCCTATAGATTGCTCATTAATATCCTATATAGACTTTACTTTTCAATTGTTATCAACTGACTCCTGTTGCTACATAAGCCTTATTATCAACTTGTCTTTAAACTTTCTTATAATAGGTGCCATCACTTTTTATTGCTTATTTTGTGACTGTGCTTTATCACTGTCCCTCCTGTTTGTTATAATTGTAAATTCATGTCACACAATTCTGCTTCATTATATAAAATGCTCCTCAGTTGTTATGCCATTATCTGGTGACAGTTCCATTGTCTTTGCTGTTGTCTGTTGTTGAATGGTGTGAAAGAACAGAAATGTGTAGAGGTCAAAGCTCCTGAGGTTAATGCCTTGGGTAAGAGGGGGGTGGTAATTTGTTGTCTTATTTATTGTAGCAATCGTGGAACAGGAAATGAAAAAGGATTGGCTTTTTGCGCCTCATTACCGATACTATGTAAGAGAAATGAGAATTCATGCGTACAGCCAGCTGTTGGAATCGTATAGGTCATTAACCCTTGGATATATGGCAGAAGCATTTGGTGTGGGTGTGGAATTCATTGACCAGTAAGTTTAACAAATTTATGCATCCAAACTGCCTTTAAATGTATATTTTCAACATTTTCTGGATTTACACTGCTTCCCTCCGTTTTAAGGAAGAAAACGTCTGAGGTATTATTTTAACAGGAGCATCTGTCCTTGTCTGCCTTCCTCAGGACAGTTTCCAGTGAGATGAGCAAAGCATGGTATGAAGTACTTTGCTTGACTAACTGCACCAGTTTATTGGGGCTGCAGAGTTGATATTTTAGATTCAGTGCTGTTTCCTCTGATAATGTTGGAGTTATAATTTATATTTATGGCATTTCCTCTGATAATGTTGAAGTTAACAGTTTTCATCAGGTTGGTACAAAATGTGGGGCTTGAAGACTGGATCGCTGACTCAGCAAATACTGAGCTGTTCATGTGCTCTTGTAGATGTCTCTGCACTTTGTTGAAGTGAACACTACAGGAGTGTAGAGAGACAGTGTCTGCCTAGATACAGCGTGCCTAAGAAGGGGAAGCTTGCTCTACTTGGGAATTGTCAGCCATGTGAAGATCTCCTTATGCAGAAAAGGAAAGATAGCAAATCCACCTTAAGGATGGGAGCACATTTAGGTAGTTACAGGAGCTAAGTTCTAGCCTGGCTGTGCCTTACAGTTTGTAGTGTAGAGCTTGGATCTTGAGTCTGTGCCGTGCGGTGCAATTGGAGAGTTTTCACCATGAGAGCAACAGTTACATCCTGTGTCTTACACAGTAAAGGAACCTAGGAAACAACTGAGCTGTTCAGTAAGTAGCACAGACTATTTCAGTGTGGTTGACGGTTTGTTCACGTTCCAGAATAGAAAAGTTACAGCTAGAACTAAGTTGTTTTCATTTAAATCTGATCATCCTCTCATGTGGCAGTTTATTACATATTATTAAAAATTCAAAGAATTTTTAAATTGTATCATGAATTTTGTTTTGTATACTGTGTGTGTGTGTGTGTGTGTGTGTGTGTGTGTGTGTGTGTGTGTGTGTGTGTGTGTGAGTCAGTGTCAGTTTTTCTGTAGCCCGGGACTCATGAAAGCAGTCACCCTGCCACAGCATCCTGAAATCTGAGGTTACAGTTGCTCTCCCTGGGATAAAAGGAATCTTATCCCAGATGCTTGCAATGGGCATGGCTTTCTTTCAGAGCTGCTGTAGTATGTACATCAGACAGACAAGTGGGTTCAAAGCAGCTTTTGTTTTTCATTGTGCTCTGGGACAGCATAAGAAGTGAGGGGAAGAAACCAAACTGTTGCAAAGTAAAGGGGCTGCTTTTCCAGTGCAGGGCTTGTTGACCCCTTTAACTGTCCCACCTTTCCTGTGAGCATTATATTTTTTAATAATGTATTTTTTATACCTTATAGGACCAGGTTTATTCTAGATGACTCAAGACTGCAACAAGTCAAACATGTCACTGCTGTGTATCTGATAGTGAGGCTTGAGGAAAATGAGATCTCACCTGTAAAACGGAGTTGTGTTTTTCTAAAGCTAACGGATTTTCTTTTCTCGCTCAGGGAACTGTCCAGGTTTATTGCTGCTGGAAGACTGCACTGCAAAATCGACAAAGTGAATGAAATAGTGGAGACCAACAGGTACCTGCTGCCTGTCCTTGTTCTTGCTGACTTGTTACTACATTTTAAGTGCCTGTGTACACACAGGTTACCTCTTGGCATGGAATCCTGTGGCTGCTCAATCATTCTTTTTCCCTTTATTTATAGACCTGACAGCAAGAATTGGCAGTACCAAGAAACCATCAAGAAAGGAGACTTGCTGCTAAACAGGGTTCAGAAATTATCCAGAGTAATTAACATGTAAAACCATTTTAAAATGTATTCCCTTACAGATGTTACTTGAAAACTTTTGTAACTTTCGTCACTGTGTGCCCACTTCAACAGCATCAAATAAATATGCCATTTGCTTCTTTCTGTTTAACTTTTACTTAAACGTACATGTCTTTAAGTACTGGGTTCACTAGTCCCACTTCAATTATGAATGAAAAATGTTCTCTGTCTTTTACCTGTGTGGTCCACAATGTGAAGGTTAGAGTCAGACTTAGTCACCAGGATTCTGCCGTATTAGCAAGTTAGGGAGCCAATACAGCCATTATCTCTTGGTTTTAAAGTACAGGATTACTGGTACTCTAAATCACAATGCAACAGTGATTCTTGTTTAGTATGAAAAGGAGATAAAATACTAAGTTTTTCTTGTAGTCTTATAAAACAAAATACATTGTTCCTCACTCAGAAGCTTGCATAAACTAGGCTCCAGAGTATGACTTAGCTAAGGAGTCTCAAAATCCTGTAGAAATATTGCAAAGTGAGTATTTATTTTGGAAATAGCACAGCAATCATGATAAACAAAACTGTACCTCCTAATATGGGGGAGGTCAGTGCTGTAAAGATAAAAGGCATTTAAAGGTACAGCTTATAAAGGAGCTCTACTCTGACAGAAATGGAGCACGGAGACACTGGGGACGTGCCGAGCAAAAGGTGACCAGGTTGGACGTCAGTGCTCACAGAGTAGAAACAACAAAGACAGGGGAGGCCGAGAAAATGAGCTGAAGATCCCATGAGCCCGTAGGTTAAAGATGACTCTTAATCATTGAGAGTCTCGATGGAGGCAAATGATGGGTTTACCATAAAAGGAAAGGGAAGAGGGAGGAAACGTTTCTGGTGTTTTAAGAACATATTTATTTATCAGAATGAAAATATGTATCGCCTGACTGAAAATTGGTAATAATTCAGCATTTCTCCATGAAAAACTCTCCAGTGATCAAGTCACAGTGGGATAGAAAATTATGCCAAAATAATTACATTATCTTCAAAGTCAAGGCCATGTCCTCAGAAGTAGTCACTGGTATGCAATAAGGGTAATATTATGTATGGCCAGACTTGTATTTAAAGGAGTTTTTTTGCAGCTCCTGGATAGTGGAGTGGAAGGAAGGCAGCTTGTTGGATATTCCTAAAGTATTTAAAAATAGCAAGTTAGGGACTTCAAAAAAAAAAATGCATCTCTTATTTACCTGATTAATTGCTTCTTGGCCTTTTGGCCAAGTTTAAGTCTAAAACATATTTAGAAATGAAAGAAGTATGAGTCACTGAATGCAGTCTCTGTAAGAACTGTGTGCCACAGCACCAAATCAAGCCCTACCCACTCAAGGCTTAGGGAGCTCCCTGGAAGAGCAAGTTTATATTATATAAGCCAGAGGGGATAGGGGACATGAGTAGAGCAAGCTCTTCTGTCAACACCAACACAGCTCATGAGATCAGACTGGGAGCATCAGCCTGCATGTCTCTATATTATGGTTTCCAGCTTACTGTTTTAAGGGATTCCTGAGAGCAAACAAACAAGTGGGTTTGATTCTTGTGCCTTCTTTTGGGTCATTTCCCTTCTGTTGTTTTGTCCAATGCTTATGTGTTAGTTTTTGTTCTGTATTATGTTTTATTTTTATCCCTTAGAAACCTGTTTGCTAGTGAGAGAAACAGTGAGTGGCTAGGGGGAGGTAAGGAGGCACTTTGGATAGCTGAGGGAGGGAAACCCTAATCAAGATATATCTATTTCGGGGGCGAAGACTGGGATTTAATCCCCAACACCCCCATGGCAGCTCACACCTGTCTGTAACTACTTCCAGGGCTTCTGACGCCCTTAACACGGGCAAAACACCAATGAACATAAAATAACAATAATAATTTTAAAAATGTGAGAAAAGAACTATATTCAATAAAAGGAAAAAAGACAACTTCATGTTCTTTTCATGTTAGTACAATTCTCTGTACTGACTCAAAAACCAGTCTTTTCAACTCACACTTGAAATTAATTTGGCCTGCTGGGATCACAGCTATAGCTTTTAAGGTCAGAGAATGCCCTGCCCTCACTCTTCCTTGCTTCAAATGTGCTCAGTTTCAACTACTTAAAAGGGATATCAAATATTGCTTTTCTTTTAATGAAAAATAATGAAGGCTTACTGAGATAGGAAAAATCCAGGCATTTCAAAGTAGAACTACTTTAAAAGTATCCACTGCCTAGAACAATGTAAGAACAGTTCTCTGCAAATAACTGTTAACATTATGATGATTGTGTTCACAATCTGCATACTTAATACAAAACTGGAGGCCTTCTTATGTAGTTTAAGATTAGTTAGAAATTCTGAGTGAACTCTTCAAGTGTCAGCTTAGAGCTAAAAATAAAATATCTAACATCTTTCATTTGTTTAAAGTGTGTGTGTGTGTGTGTGTGTGTGTGTGTGCGCGCGCGTGTGCACGAGCGCCAGGCAGTCAGTATCAAGTACTAGATTCCCCTGGAATTGGAGTTACAAGAGGTTGTGAGTTCTGGGAACCAAACTTACGTGAGCCTTATCTCTAGCACTTGACATCTTTGAAATATGACAAGACATGAAAGAAACAGTTCCACTGCATTTATTAACCAAACAAGGCCAGCTCTAGGGCCAGCTCCCTGTGTACTGGCCCTCTGACTCCTAGAGAAATTCATTTTTTATTCTGATAATCTTTAGAGAATATTGAAGTTCATTTTACACGATAAACCCCAAAGTCCAGATACACTTTAAGCCTGCTTCTGTGAAGAATGTCATAGAAGCCACTTTCATTACTGCATGGCTAAACTGAGGCACCTAGACCAATGTCATGAAACTGACCACAAGTTTTAACTGTTACAAGTCTGAGTTAGAACAAATTTGATACTAGTCATTCCCAGCTTTGATAGTCTGTCATTTGGCCTTTACTTGTTAATACTGATGTCAATGAAGTAATTTTTGTTGTGTCACACAGAACACCAAGCCTGGGAAAGAAAAGGAGGCATTCCAATCTCAAAATTACACACTGATCATCCATGAGGTGCATGGACCCCTTTAGATGTAAAGGGAAAAAGATGTAAGGCCACTATTCAGTTTTTGAAAGATATCCAAAATTACTCTCCTCTTCCCCGTGGCAGGCTTAGAAACACAGCAGTGATTATGTGGATCACGCCGCAGCCTTAACTTCTGGCCCCAAATCCTGTCAATTCCCTCTGCAGCAGTTACTGGAGGGGGCTGGCAGTGATGGATATTTTCAAAAAGTATTAATAGTATTTGAGACTCCTCCTTCTGGAAAAATTCTAATTTTGACTGACAGAAAATTACGTGACTAAGTTTCCACTTTGGGTGTATTAAATGAGGGAAACAAGACCAATAACCAACTTTACAAAATCAACATCTAACTTAGGGAGCTGCTTCCAGCAACAAGAACATCAAAGAGCTTCTACAATGTGTATCATAGGGATCAAACTCAGGTCTAAGGTTTGGTGACAAGTGCCTGTTCCCATTGGGTCTCCATGCTGCCCTGTGGAGAGCCTTTTGATTAGGAACTGTAAAGTAAAAACATGTTTGAAGAGCCTGACAGTGTTGGAAACAGGGAAGAATCTATCAGGTCTTTGACTTCTGGGCTGCTGCAATAACCCATGTGTCCAGATGCACAGGCCCAGGAATTATCTCGGCTTTAATATTATCTCCAGGACTATATGAACTTGCTCTTTATGTTCCTGAGGATAAAGGCTCCTAACAGCAACAATCTGACAGCTCCATCCATGCAGCAAGTTTCATGAATAATTTCCCACATTTCATCATACCTTTATCCTATTTGCAGTCTTCACTCTCTGCCAGTGAGATCCCCCTATGGCGAGACCCAAAACTGCTGACTGCCCCTCAAGATGGCTTATCATCCAGGGCAGATGACTTGCAAAGAAAGGCAGTAAGAAAGTTCCCTTTTTTTTCCTCCCCCCCCCCCCCCCCAATATGGCACAGGACTGTGATTTACCCACAAGGAGATTTGTCACTGGATCATTTGCTAATCCATCAGAGAAGAAATTGGAAAGTTCATGAGGCACTGAGGGGTCTGTCCAGTTTGGCTAATTCATATACAAATGAGTTGCTTCCTTTAAGCAACAACAAAAAATGAGAGTGACCTTTTAAAGATACAATTAATGTACCCTGAATGTAACTAACATTCATTTGTATATATAGAGAAATGATTTCTAAGTATAGAAAGGGGGGAAAGAGACCGCATGAGCTCCAGATTTAAAGCCTCTAGCAGGAAGAATGTGACAAGAACTTATCTCTATGCATCAAACTCACAAACAAGCAGGCTTGAGTGGAATGTCTCTGTACTGGCAGCTCCTCCCTCCCTTCACATACAGGGTCAGGCCAGGATACAACACAACAGTCTTGTTTATATGGGATTGATTTCACCCAAGACAGAGCTTTCTGCCCAAGAATGGGAAGGTCTCAAGGGAATTCCGACTATAGTAGAGGAAGGGTAAAGGAAAGGCTGTCTGTGGTAAAGCTGATGGGAAAGGTACTGGACAAGGCAGAGACGTTCATGCAGCCAACCTCATTTATTGAGAAGTCCTAATTTTACTGCCCATTTAGTAACACATTTGTTCAACAAACTAGTTTCTCATAAAGCAAAACACAACTTTTCTTATAAATAGTATAAATTATTTTATTTACAGAAACTTGTTACAAAACAAATAGACTATATATTTCTTCTCTTAAATATCCAAAGTAATTTCTATCCCTTAACATTTGTTCATTTCTGTACAGCAGCCAACACAAAGTCCAGCTGAGATGCTCTTGATCATGGGTACACATGTATCAGACTAGTCACACATCTTCACACAGGAGATTGCTTTACTAACCAAGGCCCTGCATTCACACTGACGGTATGTAGTGCTCATTTAAGTGATCTGAAAATGGGAAAATGTCTTACATTAAGATGTAAAAACGATTACTCTCTTTTAAACAGTGAAACTTTTAACAATCATTTTTCAAAGCCTAGCTTGACCCCAACCCAGGAGACATCAAGAAATCCCTTGGCAACGGAACTCTTACAGGAAGACAGCTGCCTTTTATAAGTTACATTTTTTTTTTCAAATTAAACATTTTTTCAATGTTCTCCGAGGTACTTCTTGTATTTTTTAATACAAAATATTTTAAATATCCCATCTTACACTCTGTATTACACGAGTAAATAACAAACAGTTGCTGGCTGACAACAGTTTATAACCCTTGGTGGCACTGGGCAATCCATTGCCAGTTAAACTGCTGTGAACCAAAAGGTCTTAATTTTAAAATACCTTATAAAAATTACCAACCTTGGTGGCTTTTAAATTCTCCACTAAAACTTTAAGAAATAATATTTAGGTGGAAAAAGCAAACTTCAGAAGTTCAACTCAGCATTCAAGTCTTTAAAGATCTCGGTCTGAGCTTCAACTATGTTCAGGCACTTTCAGTTTGGTTTGTTTCCTCATTAGTTTTAAACCACGGCACATACTAACAACACAGGTGTGCTCAGAGCATGCTCTCTCTCTCTCTCTCTCTCTCTCTCTCTCTCTCTCTCTCTCTCTCTCTCTCACACACACACACACACACACACACACACACACACACAATTAAAAGAAAAGCAGTGTGTCACTTAGCTCCACGTAGTCTATTTGGATTTCAGGCAGCCGAGAGGTGCCGTGCCCATATCATGAATCCACCCTCCCAAGACGCTAAAAGGGACAGCGACTCCCACACAACAGAGGCATCCCTTAACTGTAAAGGAGGCAGGTTCTAAACTACTGGCTTGGCAGTGAACCACTTCAAATTATAAAAAGGTATTTATTTTTATTAATTAATAAATAAATACTAGATGATCTTAATTGTACCAAAACAGGATATCAGAAAAAAAGACCTGTGCAAAAATACATATTTAAATATGTACAATTCATTTTTTAACAAAATATGTCTTCTGAAATAGGGATACTTCCATATTTATAATAGAACAAGAAATTCCAAAATAAAGATACAAAAGTAGGTTTTATGATTCTTTGTTCATCATTGCAGCATTTTTTTTTTTTTTTTTTTTTTTTTTTTTTTTTTGTAGTTTAAGAAAATTGCAGAAGCTGTCATGAGTCCTATTGGAAAGAATATAAAAAATTATCTTGGTTTTAAATTGACACCAAAGTCTGTCTTAGAAACAACCCAAGCACTGCAAGTTTGGTTTTTGCAAGTTAATCTAATTCAAAAAAATATTTGTACTCCCATATTTTAAATGGTCTTAATTGTTCATCATCATAAAAAGTAGTTGTCAGAGAAAATAAAATATCTGAACAGTCTAAACTTTAGTAGCACTGTTTAGAATATGTGTTTGTGGCAGGCAGAATCCAAAATGGCTTTTCCTAATCCCGAGGCTCTGTGTGTTTCCTGGAGATACAATGAAGTTCAATTAAAACCCCAGTCTAAGAAATCAAATTATAACACTCATTAACCTAAGCATCTAGTTTATTCTGAATAAACTTTCTATTGTGGCTCCTATTCACATCTTTCGGAACAACATCTGTCGATAAATTCCATCACTAAAAGCAATTTAATTTATAACCATCAAGTCCCCGGCTCTGAAAATAAATCTACCCCATACCCCATTGCACTGGTCAGCAAGTAATGACTGAGCTAGGATTCCCTCTGCTCCTTCCCCAGCACTAGGACAGACAATCTGATGGGCCTCCGAACTTTACCACACTGGCCATCGGCATGCTCTAGAACTCCTCTAGCATCACCTTTAAAACATTCACTGACTGATTGCATAATAAGTAAGATTCTGTTTTCCCTTAAAAAAAATCAACATTTTCCATTAATTTACAGTTAAAGTATCTGCATAAAGTCTTTGTGTTCTTACACAATAAGAGTAAATGTAGCAATTCACATTATTAGGCTGGTAACCAAGTATTTACTATTCATTCTACCTGTTGTTGACTGAAATTCCCTGAATCTCAAGTTTGTAATCTACGAACTGTAGGGAAAGGACGCACTGACTGGGCTCTGCCCAGACACTGGCCAGGACAGGGCTAGGAGCCTTGGTGGTGCCCTGTTGGCCACTCCACTGTACTCTCCCTAAGCCCAAGGCCTCGGTCCTCTGAGAAGGAGCTGTTACAGTGGCCTTAGATCATCCCCAAATTCACTGGTAGACATTGTTTCAAGCAATGTTTTAACACATTAAACATTCTTTGGGAGTGGGGTACTAAGAAATCTTAGAGGGCTTTAAACCTCACTTGAAGGAAGATGGCTGTTCCTGTCACAAGAAAAAGGTGTGCAAGAGTAAACACTTTATCCTCACAAAGCTGCTTCTCTCCATGGCTCTCCATGCACACAAGGCTCTCCGACCACCTCTAAGGGCCTGACGGGAAGCCATGACACAGACACAATGACAGCAGGACTGGAAGAAACGTACTCTCAGTTCTCCAAACAACAGGGAAAGAGGAAATGGGAGTAATGCCTTGGACATTTTTAAGGAGATTATAGTAACTTTTAAAAAGACAGATCTTAAAACGCAGGCTGAGTGAGACAATCACCCCAATCTGACACAGTTTCAGCAGTGACAAGAAAAGTCGGTCTCTTTGGAAATCCTACAAATTTTGCCTCACTTGAATATTTTTTCACCTTCCCGGATCTAGCGTCCCAACTGGCTTGTCATCACTGAACTAGTTTTCCTTGTCTCTCTTTCTGTCTTTTCTTCATTCTTCCTCACTTTTTCCCACACATGCTTTTGTACCATGAAAACTAAGCTTCTGAGATACTTTAACTTAATATCCAGGCATCAGCAGCTTCAAGCCAGTTCTTAAGTCTGAAGAACTTGATAAGCTTCTTATCCCAAATTACTTGAAAAGGGCTGGGCTGATATGTCATGATGCATTGACCAACATCAGATTTCTATTCCTGAACACTGCTATAAAAAAATCTAAAGCCAGATATCCTAGGAGGCTACTCAGGATGCAACTCACCCCCTTTCTTTGGAAGGCCTCCAGTCTCCAGTCAAGGTGCCTACCTTCTGGAGACCGACTTACAGAAGAGAATGTGTTCAAAACCCTCTGGCAGAGAGACAGGAGAGTCTACAGAAAAGCTCTTGCCAAAACCTTCTTCCCCAACCAATCTACTTCAAGAGTGGCTCCATGATATGCTCCAAGTTAAAAACACAAACAAAACACAAACAAAAACTTCGCACAGATTGGTAGCAAGCAGTCCAGACCACGTTTAACACTGAAAGCATCCGGTGGCTGAACTGAGTCCAGTGTCCTTTGCGTGTACTCACTGCTACAGACAGAGCTTCGGGAAATCCTTGTCAAACAGCCAGAGGTTACCCTGAAGGCCCACAGGAGTTTAGAAAAAGAGACTCAAAGGCATCGTGGAGTCCAGAGTGCTGAGCAGAGGTGTAACTTGTCTTCAAACATATCTGGATTATTCCTTCCAGTGGCACTGTCAGCTGTCAGGGTCGTGCCTTTGGCTTTCAAAACAGAGGGATGAGGAAATACGTGAGTAAGGGGCTGGATGCTGTGCTCCCAATCTACACAAGGACATCCCATGCCTAAGTTCCACTGACCCGCTGGGGCCAGGGAAAGCCATCACAGCCCCAGCCTGAAGCTTTGTAAAGACGCACTTCCAAAACATGGGCAACAAGAGACCACTGTCTGGGATTCCAGCACTCAAGTTTTCCTTGTAAGCTGGGTTGTTTGTTTTGTTTTTGTTTTAAAATTTGTGTCCTTGGAGGTATTCTAGGCTGTTAATTCATAAGAAAACTAGATGTGCTGACACTCAGGTATGGTGGTCTACACCCAAGGCACTGCCCACAGCATAGGGAGGGAACTCTGGCCTTCCCATGGGACTTCTAAAGTATAGAAGCCATGAACAAGTTTGCAGATCAAGAGGGGCTACACAGTGCTAAGCCTTGGGCTCCATACTTCACTTCTCTGTTCAAAGATTAGCCAACCCAAGCAACTTCTCTAGAACCAGCATTTATTTACTTTGATTTCGGACAAGGTTTCTGTGTGTAGCCCTGGCTGCCCTGAAACCTGCTATGTAGGCCAGGCTGGTCTCGAACTTCTGTCTCCAGAATGCTGGGATTTAAGACATGTGTCCCCATGCCCAGCTTTAGAAATAGCATTCTTCAAAGTGCTTTTAAGTCATGGGTTCTGAGATTTGTATGTAGCTGTTAAGATTCCTCCCACTGAAAGATAAAACTGAAATACAGTATATACTGATTGCAAGCCACAGGGTCCCTAGGATTTGTGAAGTATAATTAAAAACAAAAACAAATCCTCAATAGAGGAAATCTTTTTATAACGTAACCTTGAGTTGATACTGATTTTAAGAAGCTAAACTTAAAGACTGTCTGGTCTTCCTGGAAGACAGGCCCCAACCCCATCATAAAAGGCAGAGGGAAAATTGGAAGATCATGACCCAAATTGTCCATCAGATATGTAAGCAGAAGCAGACGTTTAAAAAGGGAATAAAGGAGAAAATTCAAATGGGAGCCCAGCTCTGCAGTCTCTCTTTAAACTGGTGACAAGACAGAAACGAGCTGCCACACGTCAGTGGGACTACCCCTCGGGCCAACCCTGCATGAGCGCTGAGTCCCTGCTGTGTAGAATGACCGCCTGTACCTTCATCTCTCCCATCAGTTGGTGACCTGTAGGTGACAGTGTGCAATGTGCTGCACATGTGTGTAGATGTCACAACCTCTCCTACAGAGGTCTTAAACCAACGGGACATTACTCTCGGAAGTGTGGAGGGATGAGTATATTATCTCATGCTGCATTTGTCCTGCTACATGAGTCATAACTATATGAGTAGCTACAAAACAAAGCAGTTAACTTCTGAAGATAAGGAAAACGGAAAATAACATAAGAGAGCCTCACTTTTTAAGTCAGGGCTCTTGGGTGCTGCTGCTGCAAGTCCTGTTCATAAGCAAGGAGAGAAGACATCCTGATGAATGACATTACTAGATGAGAGATGAGCAGGAACACAGAACTACATGAGAGACAGCCAGAAGAAGCCAGCAGAAGGCCAGGAACAGACAAGACACAGCACAAGCAAGTCACGACTACTCTGAACCCAATGGGATGCACAATACATTTCTTCTTAAGAATGTACTTGGGACAGGCTTCAAGCTTCAGCTATGCCAATACTAAATCTTGTCTCCTGCCTCTCTTGAAAACAGAGTATGATCTAACAAGAATATATGAATTGCTGAAGGTAAAAAACATTCTGAACTTGTTAAGGTCTTTAAGTCATTGCTTACTAGATCAGCTTGATTTCAGCCTGGCTTTCTTCACGGGAACACACTAGAACAACTATGCAGATTGAGCATGCTCTCTGCTTCCATTTCTAACAGCATCAGATACCAACCCTCTGCCTCTGCAAAGGAAACCCCTTCTCATTGGAACTAACCTCTCAAGCTTGATGCTTTCCTCAGGCCTAGATACTAAGTGCATGTTTAGTTTCTCTAGTCAGGAACATCGTTGAAAAATAGACTTTCCGTAGAGGTTCCCCTTCACAGACATGGACTCTCCTTTGTTAGAGATTACCATGAAAGCTGGGCATCCATTATGGGCAAACCAACCAACCAAATCAGTGGCCAAATTTCACAACTGGCCAAAGTCCCCAAAATAGAGGCAAGAGACACTTCCAGAAATCAGAGTCCACTTCCTACCTGATGGAGGAGGGAATTGTTCGTCAATCCTTGTGCCCCTGGGATGGTGCCTGTGTGTTTCATGTGGACGTTGTTCATAGCTGGCAATTTGGCAACCTTTGTAGGCTTGCTGCCACTGCTGCCAACCATGCTAGAGCCCGGAGAGCACTTTCTTTTCTTGCCTATGAGTTTGTCTAGAGGAGTGTGTGAGTGTGGGTTGACAGGCAGTTCACTGGACTGATGGATGAATGGGCCGAGAGAGAGAGTGGAGTCACTGCTGTTCACCATTACACTCATCCTCTTGATGGACTCTGCAGGGCTCACAGCAGCGGGACCCCGCCCCACCTGCTCACGGCTCACTGAGTGTGTTTTATTTGTCACACAGTTGAGGCTGATACTGTGGGAAGATGGTGCTGTTGACAGGTATGGAGTCCCAGAGTGAGCCACACAGTTTTTCCTAAAAGAGTCCACGGAATGAGAAGAGGAGGATGACGCAGAAGAGGAGGAAGAATGAACTAACAGTGGGGAACTGTTTTTGCGTTTCTTTCCTGAGCCACCACTGGTACTGCTACTGGCATTGTGACAGTTAGTGCTGACAGCAGACAGCTCCTTGGGCCTTACAGACTTGCTAGGTTTCAATTTCTGAGGTTTTCTGGACAGAGGGGAAGAGGGGACTGAAGAGAGGCCAGAGGGTGTGGAGGGGGATGAGGATGAAGTGGATACTTGTCTGGACTGCATACTGCACACAGGATCCATCGCCCCAGAGACAGCAGGCTGTGCATTTACAGTGGTTCCATGCGCTGGTACCGATTTGCTATTTGGGGAGATGCAGGTGGATGGCAGCAGAACTGGAGGCGCAGAGACAGTGGTTGCTGCTAAGTAGCTGATCCCACTTTGTGATGTCGACACAGAATTTGTCCGGTGAGGAGCACGAGCAGAAACAGGTGATGTGGTACAGGGCACTGGTGGGATTTTCCTGTAAAAATGAGATACCACGGTGGTAAGTACCACAGCTGGTCACAAGTGCTGACCATACTCACAACTGCCCTGATGGTTACAGATGGGCAACCTGTATATTCGGTACTGAGAAACATAATCTCACAAAGATTCTTTATGCTTCCTGAGGACCCTGGAAACACACTGTGCATGCATGACACACATGCTACAACCCTAGCTTAAACCCTCCACTGCTGATCCTTAGCAAGCACTCTTCCTTAGGCACAGGCCACAATGCAAGAGCTCGCAACTCACTGTTTCTTGAAGAAGTCTGCCCCGGTCACCATGCCTTGCTTCCCTGCTGACAGATTTTGTAGGCCTGAAGATGACTTTTAATATGTGACTGTAAATCATCTACTCCTTTGTAGATATTGTAACTGGCACCCTATGTACCATTTTATCCATAAGGCCTGGAATATAGTATTCAAACGCTGAAAAGATTCAGCAAGAATGAGTTACTTGAGCAACGGGCAGATTTTAACTACTGACCAGAACACCGCACAGGAGGCAAATCCGAAGGGGACTTGTTTGGGTGTTATAACAAAGTATTCTCTTTGTAATGTCTGGGCAAATACTCAATAGGGGATGAGAAAACTATTTGGAGAGTCAAACACAGGAGATCTCTTTTATTTTCACTCCAAGTTTTTTTTTAAATAAATGTGACAGCATAAAAGAACAAGAAAATCTAGTAAGAATGACAGCATTAAATCTCAGGTGGTAACAGCTGGACAGAGGGTGCAGGCCATAATCCCAACCACTCGAGGCCTGAGGATAACATCCCTGGAGCAAAGCAATGAGCAATGTATGAGACCTACACCTGTTACACACACACACACACACACACACACACACACACACACACACACACCCGAGCTCAACAAAACAATAGGTTGGAGAAGGCTGTGCCGAGACCATCCTGCCCAAGCCTAGATGATGTGGCACTCAGCTGACTACATCACCACCCACTGGAGATCAGTCTAATATGGCTGAAATGCTGGCGTGTAACTTTGTTTCTATTTAAAATGCACACTGCACTTCTGCTTTGTCACTTGGTTGCACGCTATAAGCATTTATGGAGCTTACGCCATAACCATACTTATAATACAGGAAATTTCAGGAAGAGTGTACAGACTTCAGTCAGTTTTCAGCTCTCTCTAACAGACTACAATGTGGATTCCACATGAGAATCCTGGCTGTATGCTTGTAAGAAGACACACAGTATTTCTTGAGAGGTCTGTTAACAATGTGAATTCCTAGGCCTCAAACTCTCCAGTATCAGCCTCTGAACAAGGTACCTAGGCTAGCTCTCGAGAAAAGATTGCTTACTGGATGCAGTAACTGACTGTGACCACCAGGTGGCTCTTGATGCTGGGATTCAAAAAACAGGCTAAGATTCGGGAGGCAGGGGGTCGTCTTCCTCCACAGGCAGCATCTGAACCTCTTGAAGTGATGTAACTGTTTTGTTTTCTTTTACTTTTCATTTTAAAAGCTCTAAAAAGCTAATTAAAGACATTCAAGAAAATAACAGAGTGCAGGAGGCTGGGGAACTGGCATTGTGAACTGTAAAGGTGATTTGAGATCAGTACAGGCAGAGGGTATACAGAAGTGATTTTTGAGTCACAGCAATGCTCCAGAAAAGGCAGTGGCCAACCTCCACTACTGTGCAAGAGTACCCAGGCACCACAGAGGACATGTTTTAGGTTCACCTCAGGTCTCTACTGACACCTGTTTACTAGAATATGCTAAAGGGTAAGGGCACAAGAATGCTTCTTTAAATCAGGTTCTTCCCATAAAAAAACTTTCTGCTGAGCCAGTCTGATAGGACCTCAAACACTGTGACAAAACCCTGCAGGGTCTCACAGAGACTCTCTGGGCAGTGTTTCTATCTGGGTGAGAAGTGCTAAGCTCACACTGCTGCACTGATTTTAAAAAGAGAGGTGATGGAGCTAGAGATGCATGACTCAGATGGCAGAGCAAACAGAACGCTGTGCGTCTGACCCACAGCACCACATCCAACCAGCTACGGTGTGCTGTCATCCCAGCACACAAATGGTCAACACTGGGAGAGCAGAAATTCAAGGTCATTTGTGGTTTTACCAAGACTGGGGCTAAAACAAGTAAAGCAGAGTTCGTGATAATGAACGGGGGATGAATGAGGCGGCCGTCCTTGCCAGATCTTGCCAGATCAGCCTCAGAAACGTGTTTTCACATGTTCATGGCACTTGTCCACACAAGCCACTAGGAACCAAAACCATCTCTGCTCCACCAATGGCTGTGGATTTCCTCCCAGAGCAGGAAGGAGCACCCCTCCCCATGAAAAGGAGCACCCCTCCCCATGAAGAGGAGCACCCCTCCCCATGAAGGGGAAAGAAGGAGGAAGAGAGCAAGGCAGCAGATCAAGTGCTAAGTGCACAAAGCCAGGTCCTGTCAATAGTCACAAAAATAAGCTTTCTGACTACAAACTAAGGCCCTGACCACTTGTATCTGACTACCAGGAAACCAAGCCATGAAAGCAAATGGCCTCACTATCATCCATTCAAAAGGTATTAGCCAATGGTGGGCCTTGGATGTGCAGCAGATGACTTGAGAGTCCCTATAATAAAATATTTCACTGAACACAAGCTTTCCCAAAATATTCTTTTAAAGGCATCCCTTCCCTGGGTCAGAGAGCTTCAGAAATGTTCTCCAGAATACAGAAACATCTGCTTTGAGAAGAGCTGCATAGAAGTGAGCTGACTTGAAATGCTGAATCCAAGTTTCTGTGGCCAAGGATCGCTTCCCTTTTTATGAACTATTTAGCAAACATTAGGATACATGATACTATCTGAGATGTTTCAATGGTGGACCGATAACTGACACAGTGCTTAGCTAGTATGCCCAGCACAGCAAACAGCAAAACCTCCAAAGTGTAAAGGTGCAAAGCCAAGCTCCCAGCTCTTCTTAAAACCTTCCCCAGATTACTGCTGCTGCACCCAACAGTGCCAGTGGCTCCTGATCTTCTGGGTTTGTCATATTCTCACACTCACTCTCTTTTGCTGTTTCTCAAACAAGTCATCACCTTTTCCGACTAGACACATACTGGTTTCTTCTCCTATAACCAAATACTGCTCACATCCTAGTGACAGCTCTTCCAGACCCAATCATCTCAGAAAAGCTTTCTCTGAGTCAAACAGCCTGTTGTTTTCCCATCTACGCACTGTTTGGAAACAAACTGAACCTTAGTGGCACTAGCCTGTCATGTGACTTTGTATCAGTCTCATTAACTAAAAAATAAGGACAAAAAGAGTACTCATAGTCATAGAGCAAAGACTTGTGAGAATAATAAGCCGGTATCTCTCTTCTTTCACAGATTTTTGTTCTCCTACACGCCTAACTATAAGATGAGGTCCTTCCAGCTGGAGCTCCTGTACCCAGCACAAGGTGTGGTTGCTGAAAGAGTACATGAATGCACTAAAGAGTAGGTACTTTCCTTCTACATTTAGCCAGTGGCCACTTCCCATGTAGCTAAGCATGTCATAGTCTTAAAACCAACTTGAGGTCATCAAGAAAATACATTTTGAGGCAGGTCAGCTCACCCCATGCCACCAAACAAAAGATACTTACTTCCATAGCTGTGCGTTCAGATGCTTCTCTACCATAAGGTTGAGGGCACAGCGAAGCCGGTTCCACCTGGAGTCAAACACATAATAACCTCTTCCAATCTGCCGGCTCCCAAATGTGCAAAACTGAAAGAGAGCACAGCGTACAAGTGTCACCTCTGCTGCCATCACAGAGGTCCAGGTTCTTCCATGCTCAAGAAAAGAAAAAGATCCCAGAAAAGGCAGGACTAAAAGCCTCAAGTACCAGCAGCTATAAGCCATAGCCACAGCAATGCCCCTGACAGTTTTGGGGAAAAGAGAAGAAAAAGTTTTCGAGGCCCAGAATGGATACACAGCACCGTAAGGTGTGCTACGTGCACAGCCACAGACAGTCTCTGTGCCCTTCAGTGACCTGTCTGCACTTCACCAGGGAGGCCACAGCATGTGGCTGCTCGGGGATGCATAGCTCACCGATGCTGGCTGAGGGTGACGACCTGAATAGTGACAGTCCAGTTTCTCAACAGGCTCTTCCCTGTCATCACCTTCACCCTCCTCACTGGATAACCGAGAAGCTGGCTCAGTGGCAGGCAAGGGCGGGTGTGGAGACTCATGGCCTGGAGGAGGGTCCAAGGGGGCACTCCCTCCTTGCTGAGCGGGGCAACCTGGAGGCCTGAAAGAGGAAGCAATACAGCACAGCTCAGAACAGAGAGCACAACCCACTCCTCAGCAGCATTAACTTGCACACATCTAAAAGCAGAGGATGGAGGAGACAGGCTCCAGCAGCCCTAGGCCAGCGTGCTGACTCAGGTGAGGGTGGGCACATGTGCACTCACGCGCACACCCACACAGCTCTCCTCAGCATCACTATTCTAAGGTGAATGTCTGCCCTTCAAAACCAAGGCAGCTCAGAATTTTCCTCCCCAAGACAGAACATGCGGGGAACTTACGAGAATTCTTTCATTGACTACTTTGCACATTTCACAAAAATGTTAAGAGTATCTGACTCTAGTATAACCTACAGGGACAGGAGGAGACAAGGATGACAGAGCACCATTACTCTCAAGGTCAGTCTGAACATCTTTCCTTCCTGCATCTATTACGACCTAGTGGTTTCCAAGTAAATCTGAACTTTTGAATGATAACTCTTCATTAAGGAGATGCCAAAGGAAGGACAAACTACAGAATCTTTGTCTGAGACCTGACTGCATTTTTGGAAGCCTCCGCTGACCACTGTCTATTCCCTTGTTTCTGAACTACAGGGCTCATGTCAGGCTGTCCAGACATGTCCAAGTATAACTAATCTGACGGAAGTGCTTCTACCTTAATGGAGTCTTTCCAAGGATCAGATACAAAAATGCCTACTTTACATCCCAAATGAGTGAATGAAAACCCATGTTGATAAACAGATACTATTAAAACCAAATGCTTCTCCACAAGCTTTCTCACTACTGCAAACAGCCAAACCCCAAAGAAATAAATGGCCAAAACTATCTGTTTCCTACTAGGAATACGAAGTAAGACCCAGTCTGAGCTCTGCTTAACAGGGTTAAGAAAAACCCAGTACAGAACCACGACACAGGGCAGGCAGTTCTAGCTTTATGCTAGTGTGTATGTCTATAATCACAAGCCCTGGTCAAAACTTACTGAAGACTTAACAGTTTTTATAGTAAAACCCAAGTTAAAAAACATCCGTTCCAGCATTTGACAGTGATGCAGACCGCACTCTTGACAACACAGCTGCTCAGGAAATGGAGGGGTGCACAGGGTGTGTGCTGTCTGTAGAGTCAGTCCCTAAAGGCACATGGCTGGAGGCTCGGCTTACCTTGGAAGACTAGGGGTATGAGGTTTCGGTTTACTAGCTAAGGAAGGCTTTGATTCTGCAGGAAGGTGTGGCTCCTGCGGCGTCTTAGGAGGGGTGGGATTCGGGTCCCTGAGTGGGTGTGGTAGTTGCTGAGAGTCCGGATGGCGAGTAAGCTCCTTCTCCCTGGTTCTGTTTTTGTGCTCTGCTAACAGTACATCAAATCGTTTTCTTCTGCCCTGAACAGCTCTCCGCTGGGTTAAGGAATGTGTCTACAAAAACAGACACACAACAAAACCAACAAAAAGAAACCAAGCAGTTTCAGTTAGTTTAATATGCTCTATATCCCCTAACTCCATAATAAAAGCAACCTAGAGCTTTGCAAAGAGAAGATGTGTCCACTTTACTAAATAGAAATCTTGTCTCTTCAAGCGAAGTTGTATTCACACACTCTAGTTGTAGGACTGAGAACAGAAATGAGTTTCAAGTAGAACAAAAGTCGGGTGCTCATGTTCTGTGCTACTAAAGGAACTTATTAATTCGGGCTCTTATGAATTTCATTAAAAATGAGACGATTTAACATTTTGATTATTAATTTAGAACACACATTGGTAAAGTATTCTTTTAGTAACTGAGAACAAAAATTAAACATAACTGCTTTTCTCTATTCTAATAAAATAAGGTATAAAGAGAAAAAAGGGAGCTCATAGTATTGCAGAGACAGTCTGGGGAAGACAAGAAAGACTTAAGAAAAATACTCAAGGCAGAAAGAAAAAGAAACATAGACAAGAAGAGACAGAGATAAGGAGAGAGAGAAATGCAGTAAGTACCAGAAACATACAACATTCAGCTCTATTTGTCTAGTCAGTCTCTCATTTCTGAAATAGAAAATGGGCATGCAAACAATTATATGATAATTCTGGTATAAGGCAACTCTTGACTACATCTTACTAGAAAACATTTTATACCAAATGTATTTGTTAATCACTGATGTTTTTAAATGTTAATTTTATGTTCAATCATGTTCTATAATGGGTATCTGTATATGAATGCACTACCTTGAAGAAGACAGAGAGTTTGGAATCAAGTTTCAGAAAGCTGAAAGCCACCCAAGGCAGGTAGGTTCTGAGAGTGCCTGGAAGGGCAGTGCGACCTGGTACTCTGAGAGCCTTAAAAATCACATACCCAAAGCCCAAGGCTATTCCCATCAGAAGACAGAGGTGAATCTTCAAGAATGATCAGAGTTAAGTCAACCTCATCCACTATCAAGTCCACCTACTGTAAAAGTCATTCTCCACGGCCCAGCTCCTCTCCTCAGTCCTACTAAATACTACTGCTATTTAGGTCTATGCAGAGGCAGACAGATGGCAACCCTCATAAGCACATGACTCTGTTAACTCTAAGAGCCCCATCACCTTTCTGAATACAGTGACTTAATCTAAACATTTCCATCTTTTTTTTAAGGTTACAGAATTCCAAGATTGGTAGTTTCTGTGTATGTATCCATGACTCCTTGTGTTCCTTAAACAAATATAGTGACATAAGGCTCTACACGGCATGGTAGCAACAAATTCAAGATGCATATAGAAAATTATGCCTCCAACTTTCATAGGCGCTCAGGTGACTTGACTGCAAACAATGTTGGCCCAAGATCTAGCCTGGAACACATGAAGTTACTTCCTAATTTCTCTGATTTCTGGTAACATGTAATATATTTATAAGGAAGTAACTTAAATGAAAATAAAGAACTTTATTCTGTTCATTACTGTGCCAGGTCTTGGAGGAGTATTTGTCATGTAGTAAAGCTTCAACCAAAACACCACGTAGGGGCACTGGCTGCTCTTCCAGAGGACCCTGGCTCCACTCCCAGCACCCACAGAGTAGCTCACAACCATCTGAAACTCCAGTTCCATGGGATCTGACACCTTCTTATAGACACCATGGGTGTGGTATACGCATATAAATCCAAACCAAACACCCATACACATAAAGAATTTTAAGAGGCATGTTAAAAAAAAAAAAAAAAAAAAAAAAAGGCCCAACAATACATGTACAGAGAATGAATGGAAACACACTAGGAGTGTATGTCTCTCTAGGTTGATATGCAAATGTCTCCTAATATTTGGACATCTCTTGTTACTTAGCATAGCAAAGGCAAATGCAGAAGTAGGAGATGACACTGGAGTAGCCCTGTCTGCAGAGTGAGCAACATGTCCATGGAGCTCTGACGCACACTGCAGATAGAAATGCAGTGACCTGCTTCCAGCCATGCCAACCACAACTCTGCTAAGCTTGCTTCAGACACAACGATGACTGTGTATGCTGGCTCAGGAGCCTCCATGCTATATGGCCCCTGCTTGCTGCCCTCTCTACCTGAGTATATGCACTACCTGCTTTCCCCTCTTTCTGCTCGACTTCCTGGGCATCTTATTTCCTCTGAGCCCTCAGTGCCCACATAAACCAGAATCCATGTTTCTATGGCTGTGAGGCCTGCCAACCTTCATACCATAGGCCTTTATAACTTGAGTCTCTTCCTGTCCTTAAACCATCTGTAGTAATGTTATGTAGTGGTGACTACACTTTCCAATAAGTAAATCTTTGTTTTCTGTATCAAACTGTAAGGTCCATGAAGCTCGAAAACATGCATTGATTGTATCTTGTGGGACTTCAAATAAGGCTTGTGTTTACTGTTGTATGCAACAGGAAAGTATTTGCTATAATAGCCAGGTAAGCAGAAGGACAAAAGCCAGCAGTTACCAATTCCCCTGTACAGAGTCACACTAGCCTGGCATCAACTTGTGATCATGGAAGCAGAGTCTTCAGACATGTTGTATCCTACATAACTCACAGTACTGGGCCAAAGAGAAAGTAAAGAAAATGAGAACATACAGAACAGTACGAGACTATAAAGGCACCTGTCAAGGTCTAGGCCTGTGGTGGATGGAGTATGCCTAGCCCAGGGAGTGGCACTATTTGAAGGTGTGGCCTTGTTGGAGGAGGTGTGCCACTGTGGGCTTGTGCTTTAAGACCTTTATCCTAGTTGCCTGGAAGCCAGTTTTCTAGGGGCCTTCAGATGAAGATGTAGAACTCTCAGCTCCTCCTGCACCACGCCTGCCTGGACACTGCCATGGTTGACGATAATGAACTGAACCTCTGAACCTCTAAGCTAGCCCCAATTAAATAAATGTTCTCCTTTCTAAGAGTTGCCTTAATCATGGTGTCTGTTCACAGCAGTAGAACCCTAACTACGACAAGGCCTAACTGTCTGATGCCGAACTGACAATAGAGGCTAAAGACACAATTAATGTGACAGTGAGCTTAGCACCACAGCAGTGATGTCCTAACAGGGAAGATGGCATGTATCTATACCAAAGCAGGTCACCTAGCAAGGAAGGCACAGAGAGAATAGAATGAAACTCCATGCAGATTCTGTATTCAAAACTCTTAGGCAATCTGGGTAGTTATGAAAAGAAATTAAATTGAGGCCTTGAAGGGATTTTAACACTCCCATGTCCATCGAGGTGATCTTGACAGAGATGTAAAAGTGAGCTAACATCCCATTAGCAGATGAGTGGATAAAGGAAATGTGGTACATGGTTGCAATGGGATATCATTCAGCCTTTCAACAAAATGAAATACTAAATTTCTACCAATGTAAGCTGAACGAAACTGGCCACATAAATACACGTACTTTATGATTCCTTGACATGTGGAATAAAAAACATTCAAACTCACAAAGCTCAAGAGTAGAATAGTACTCATTCAGGTCATGGGGACAGCAGGGAAGTAACATTATCAGCAGCAGACATAGAACTTCAGTATAGAAGATGGGTTAAGTCCCAGATGTGTGCTGAACAGCAGAGTACCAACAGTCAATAACACTGTATTCTACACTTGGAAATACTAGGAAAAGGTCAGGGGATCTAACCACAACGCAAATATAAAAGAAAGGAAGGAACACTTCTGCTCTACCATCTACTTCATGGCTCATTGTAAAGCAAATGTGAGATAAAAAAAGTAACATGTTTCTGGGCAGCCCGAGATACAAACAGCCATGTAAGCAGGAGGGACAGGCGTGAGATAAAGTCACTACTATGATGTGGAGTGTAGGTAAGGAATGCTTTCACAAATGTACTTGATTGCAGCTCAAACTGTAACAGACTCAAGTGGCTACCTTCAAAAGCCAACAGCAATATACAACTGTATTATTCTGCTAGTACTTCATGGAAGACAAGAACAGTTATTTCCGAAACATGAGCTTATCTGAGAAATCTGAGGGTGGACTTTGACTCAGGTCAAAGGTATCCACCAACCCAAGAGAGAATGCAAGTATCAGAATATCCATGCTATATTTTCCTAATGAGAAAACAGCTTATGATTTTTATGAAAATTTAGACATTTAACGGTTTAAAGTTTCCCAGAACGTCTGAAGTCCTGTAGTGATGGGAAAGTAGCTGCACGCCAGCAATCCTTACTCATGAGAACATCTGGACCCCAGCAATCCAAGGGCAACCTCAGCAGGAAGAGCACATTTCAAAGTCCCACTGCTGTAAACAACTACTCACAATAGTTAGAACCAAATCTGAGGTAAGATAAAGTCACGTGGGCAGTCAGCTTGATGCAGAGGGTACCGGGTCTGATGGACAGAGCCTGATGCTCAGCAGCCAAATGGTGGTAATGTGGTGCTTTGAATGGGAGTGGTCCCACAGACTCGTGTGTTTGTCTGGGCCATGAGAAGTGCACCATTAGGAGCGGTGGCCTTGCTGGAGGAAGTGCGTCACTGTGGGGGTAGGCTTTGAGGGCCTATGCTCAGGCTCCTGTTGGCTGCCTGTGGAAAATAGTTTTCTCTTGGCTGCCTTTAAGTCAAGATGTAGAGCTCTCAGCTCCTTCTCCAGCACTATGTCTGCCTGTACAGTGCCATGTTTCCCACCATGATGATAATGGACTAAGACTCCCAAACTGTAAGCCAGCCCCAATTAAATGTTTCCTTTATAAGAGTTTTGCCTTGATCATGGTATCTATTCACAGCAATGAAACCCTAACTAAGAAAGTGGCCAACTTCTATGTTATCCTCTGACCTCACATGAGCTAAACACACTTAGAAAAGAAGGAAAAGAGAAAATAAACAAGCAAAAAACAGTAAGGACACATAAAGATGGTAGTAGAATATTTGTCTGACCCCTGCAATGTGTTGTATGCTCATATACAAAGGCATGCACAACAAAATAAATTAATTAAAAAAATAAGAACAAAGCCTCTCTCACAAGTACAAGTTATGCTAACTTACATCATGTTTTGTCAAATGAATTTTTTTTCCCCATCACAAACAGGCAAGCACTGGCTCCTCATGGGTCAGACAAATGTGTGAACAGTATGGTATTGCCAACAACCCTGTACACAACAGCCTTCACTTCTGCCTTCAGACGGCACCTACCTTGCAAGTTAAAGACCTGGTGCAGGGCCTCTTGGTGTCCAGATCAATGACCCCACAGTGGATGTCAGGATCAAACTCTCTTTCTGTCAGAAGCACACAAACATTACTGCAGTGGGAGTACTGAAAACTACCTCCGTTCTTTTTAAACAAGAGGAATGTAAGATAGACAGATTATAGCTGTAAGAAGGCGTGCCATAATGTTAATGAACTCAGTGCAGATGGGGTGAGCACTGCGGTAAACACTGTCCCTGCCGGACAGAAAACCATCAGATGACTACAATGGCATTTGCTTATTTAGTTTACATAAGAGTTATCTATATTCAGAAAATCATGAGGAACAAATTTCCATACAGCAAGCGAATGTGTACATACAAGTAAGTGTGCTCTTTAAAACCACAAGACTGGTCCATCACGAAAGAACCTCTTCCCATGGCTCAAGTCGACCACCTTTAAGAAGGTCTTTCTTTCGTTTACAATCTGTACACCCAATTTTCTATACACAGAAGCTTTAAGAGAGAACTGTGATATTACCTGATAATCTCTTATTTAAAAACTTCCTGTTATTAGAACTGTCTTCAGGTTTCTTTTCCAGAGTAGGCATTGCAGGAAGCCCTTTGCCATTCAGAATCTGTCCGGGTGAAGGCAAGGTTGGCTTTGGTATTGAGGGACAGTTAAGGCCAGGCTTGACTGCAGAACTCACAGTAGCAGGACAGGCTGGCCCCACTGTGGATTTCAGTAGTGTGCCATCCATCTTCGGATGCATCTTTTCCACCTTCACAGAGGGCGTCATGCTGCTGCAGAAAAGTGAGATAAAAAGAACCAGAGCCCTGTTACTCCAGAGGGATAGAAGCAGAGCCTCAATCTACCCAAGGATGCACTGGCTCTGGGAAGGCCTTCTACATTTTGTTTGAACCACTAAGAAATGCTGGTAGAGTTCACAGCTATCCAAGTTTGTAAGCCCTTTTAACAAAAAGCCTGGTGTATAAAATTGGCTTCTTTTATCCTTTTGAAAACCTTTTCCTTGGACCTATAGGAAATTCAGATCCCACTGTCAACACAGTTTCTACAAGAAGCAAAACATGAGTTCTAGAAGGACCAAGATGGTGCCACAGAATTCCAGGACAATTCCTCACAAGAGCCATCACATTAATGAAAGACAGGTTCTGAGAACTTGAGTGCAGACACCTAACACAACGCCGAATGTCCCCTGAAGTGGCTCTGCTGCTGCCAACAAGTAAGATTTGAATCAGCAAGTCATGTGTTACCATTTAGGCTCTCCAATCCTCCCTCAACACAGCTTAGGAACTGGCAACCCGTTGGTGAGCAGGAAGACCTGTGCCACTAACAAAGCCATTTCTCTTATGATCTTACTGACACTGTTATTTTGCCTGGTAAAAGTAATGTCAGCAAAACCCTAATGCTTTCTGTGGCTTTCAGACGGGTGTAGAAGCGAAAGCCAGGTTTCCTGTGTTCATTCTCAATGAGCAGGGTCTGAGGGCTCAGAGACCAGAGACAGCAGTGAAGAAGTGTTCCTGGAATAGCCTGACAACACAGAAACTGCAAACTCCCCTGGCCTCGCCCAGTTGGCAAGGTCCTTGAGCAACAGCAGGTACTGAACTGTCCTCTGAGATAACCAGAGTTATAACACATCTTGAACAAAATGTGTGGTATACCCTCCCCCCAAAAGAGAAGGCGGCCAAGGAAACACTACTTGCTGTCAGGCTGCAAGCTATCATGACAAAGCACAGTAAAGACACACTTCAACCAGAGTGTGTAGTCTATGCTCCTTCACATTACCTCAAGAAAGCGCCTAGGTCCACACCCACTTTACAAGCTTGTCAAAGAAACCATGGAAACGAGACTCCTTCCAGTCTTTCCTCCTCACTGCTGTGACTTAAACCCTGATGCCTTAGACTCCAGGAGAATTAGTGCCTCACTTCCACCAGGAAGACAATAGAAGTAGAATTTGAACCCAGATCTCTATGACTTCAAGACCTCACATAAAGCATCTACACATATACTTCCTTTACCCATGTGAAAAAAGAGATAACAATACATTCTCACAGGGATATTATGGTCAATACATGACATCACAGACAAATACAGCTCATTTTTAATAACTCACATGGGAAAGGATCAATAAATATTACTAGCCTTATTAATATTGTGATAACTTGAACAGCTTCCAACCTGAGGAAGGGAAAGGAAGAGAGCTAACAGTGTCCGTAAACTCCGCCAAGTGAACCCTCCAATGACTCACAGACATTCCTGGCAGTTAAGGTAAGCCTTTACAAACCCATGTGGTCATACTTACACTCTTCCATGGGGGGCTTTAGTCTGCTGCATGGGATGCATGGGCTTCATGTTCCCCCTGAGCTGCAGTTTCTCTTTGGGCAATCTGAGCAACTTAGAGCTTGAGGATGCGCAAAGGACCCCTCCACCAGGAGGCCGGCTGCCTCCGCTGGTACCGCCGCCTTTGCTTTTGGACAGAGAAGGGAAGAGGGAAAATACTGAAGTGTGAGGAACAGCCAAGGAAGGCTTGCTAGATGAGCTATGTCTTCTTTCTGAAACAGAAAACAAACACAAAAAAGAACATGTTACAGGCAGTCCTTGAATGGAAAGCTAAGACAGATCCCTGAAACCAAACAATACTTTTCTGTTAAAACATACATCATTGGACTGGAGAGATGGCTCAGTGGTTAAGAGCACTGACTGCTCTTCCTGACGTCCTGAGTTCAATTCCCAGCAACCACATGGTGGCTCACAACCATCTGTAATGAAATCTGATGCCCTCTCTTGGTGTGTCTGAAGACAGCTACAGTATACTTATATATAATAAATAAATAAATCTTTAAAAAAACAAAAATATCATTAAGTAAATGTGCTCTCAATCCAGCAGCCCTCCCCCCTTCGTTTGTTTGCTTGCTTGCTTTTGGTTTTTCACAGTTTCTTTGTGTGGCCTTGGCTACCCTGGAACTTGCTCTCCAGCCAACACTGGCCTCGAACTCGCACAGATACCCTGCCTCTGTCTAAGTACTGGGATTAAAGGTATGTACCACTGCCACCTGAAGAAAGCTCTCATGCAGGCCCCACCACTCAGTTATTAACTACCAACTGGTCTTCTGTCTCCAGTGTACATCAACATGCAAAGGTTAACCACATAAACCCATTCAGAAATTAAAGCATTAAACATGAGCAAACACTTGTTGTTTGAATGGGACGGTTCACGCTGAGGAAATGATCCACTCATCCGCAGTTCTGCTAGTTGGCACTGCCTGGTGTGCCTTCACTCTTTCTAGCACAATACCTGATTCTCAGAATGGAAAACTGTAAGAACAGACCCACCAGCTGGCCTGTGACAACCAAACAGGAACACGACTAGGACCATCTTAGCATTCTCTAAGAACCTGCTGAGCTGTTCAGGTCAATCGTTTCAAACTGCTCCCACCTT
Organism: Micromys minutus; assembly: GCF_963924665.1. Lineage (NCBI taxonomy): Eukaryota > Metazoa > Chordata > Mammalia > Rodentia > Muridae > Micromys > Micromys minutus. The sequence continues at coordinate 5,873,627 of NC_137981.1, read as the reverse complement.
TAAAAAAAAAAACTCAGTTGACTACAGATGGCATAACTCTGCTTCACACAGCTAAGATGCCAAAGGCCCAAGACAAAAACATCACAGAGAGGTAGGCATGTTTCTTTTCCTTCTGCTGAAGCCAGGAAGTAATGTATGGGTAAGTAGGACTACAAAGGTGTAACTAAGAACAACTCTACTTGAGAATAAGGTCTGACAGCAAATGCAAACAACCACAAACCAGCTGTTCAAAACACCCCCAAGTGAGTTCATCATTTGATAATGTGGTTTGAGGATCTTGTGGTGGTAGCTCAATAGCAGCCCTGACCTCAGAATTTAAATCTCATATTGTTTTAAGGCTTTATAGGATTAGCAAACCATCATTATCACAATATGGAAAACCATATGGACACTTGAAACACTGTGTTAGAATCAACAACTATAAGCACCACTGAAACAGCTCATTTTCAAATCTTCTCACTGTGGAGAAACTCTTGGTGAATGTAGGACCTCACTCAGAAAGGGCCAGTAGTTCTGTGGTCTGTGCCATGTACTTCAGGGACAGGTTCACACCACAACGGGGTAGCAAAATCCAAATTCTCCAAATCAACGACAGAGAGGCTACAATCAAGTTAAGAGCCAAACAGAGAGCCACCTAAATGTGCTTCCTTACCTGGCCCTGACCCTACACCCCCATCACACGAAACTGTGTGCAAGGAATGTGCCCTGATGTAATTTCAGCTTAATGTTTTCTTCTATTTAGTACCTCAATTGTTTTGTTCAAAACATAGTCTTCCTAGCTAGGAATGGAGGGGCTTGGTCCCCACACTCAGGAGACTGAGGAAGTTTGAAAGCTGGTGCTAACGTCTAGACCAGTCCCAATGCGCAATGCCCCACCCCACCACCACATGCAGTCAGTCACAAAAACAACAGACTCATACACACATGCACGCACATAAGCTAAAAAGAAACTCCAGTTGTAGCACGTTTGAGGTTCTGATGTCAGCTACACTGTTAAACTATTTAATTAAATTTTAAAGGTGAAAAGAACTAGTCAAAACTTAGCTTGTCTCTTTTGTTATTCTAAAATGCATCTAACACCCAAGTGTTCCAGCACTTTTCAGTAACAATTGGAAAGATATGTCACAATTTTGCTGGCTGCTCAAGGTGAGCAGTATTTCCAGGAGTGCCATCTGCTATCCACAGAACAGTCTTCAGTTGTCATCATTAAGACTGCTACAGCTTTTACTCTGAGAATAAGCGTTTTCAATCGGCAGCAGCCCAGGGGTTGCTAACCTTGGCTACTGAAATGACTCAGAGAGCTGTCAATGCTCTAAGGTCAGTCTCCTGAGTGTGGGGACCAAGTACCTTTCTGAGCATGGTGATGTGCACCTGTAAGCCCAGCCTTGACAGAGTTGAAGGACGGCAAGCTAGATGATGTGAGGACTAAAAGAAAGTGCTGCTGTGTTGGCTCAGTGATGTTTCTTCTTTGTGAGAATTACTGGGACTAGAAAGCCCTCAAGAATGGGCCACTTGGAATGAAGATTTATGAATGAGAGACTTCTATTCAAGAAACTTGCAACCCACAATAGAAAAACACAAGTATAAGCAAGTTAACAAAACTCCCCTAAAGGACTGTTACCAATCAATACTGAATTTATATATATATATATATATATATATATATATATATAGAGAGAGAGAGAGAGAGAGAAATTTTATATATATATACATATATACACGTGTATATATATACACGTGTGTGTATATATGAATGTATGTATCAAAATAGGCACAATGTTAGAAGATGTCACAGTGTGCTGAGGACATGCCCAGTGACCTTTCAGAGGACACAGCAAATGAATGGTGTATGGAAATAACTCCATGACCCAGGAAGGAATATCTTCAACACACAAGAAAATCTCAGCAAAATGAATGAGCTAAATAGCAGTATCAGAAAAGAACAGGGAATTAGGTTATTGCAATTGAAAGAAGAAAAACAGAAGAAAAGGTACCAGAAGATAAGTGACTGACAAATGGCTACATTTATAAACATGAACTAGTTCATGCACACACGAAAAACATCTGGGTTATAAACAAGAGTGCACCCCTAAGAAAGAATGGTTCAGAAAGAACAACAGAGACTAAGGACACAAAGACACATTCAATGAAATTAGTGATTTCCCACTCCTAGAGAAAGACACTGGTTTCCAAGCAGGGTAGTCTTTAGAGCCTAAACAGACATGATCACAGAATACACTCTCCCATGAGATACTATGATCAAGGTGTTAAAACTACAATGAAACAAACAGAAGAAGCAACAGTTCTAAGGGGAAAGGACAACAAAGTCAATACCCCAACAACAGCCCATCTCTCATCAGCAACTCCCCATGCGGCCTGTGTGCAGATGTCTGCAGAGCAGCGCGTGTCTGTAAGCTACTCAGGATGGGGACTGGGAGGACACTTTGCCTCTGGAAGAGCAGCAGCAGCACCTACCCGCTGAGCCAACTCTCCTGCCCCTTACGTAACACGTTTAAAGATTTGAGAACAAGTGCTCCCAATTAAATTTGCTCTTTAACGACACTGAGGGAAACAGACTGGTACTCCAAGTCAAAGCCACTCAAGAGTGCCAAGTCAACACTCCAGTAATAACTGAAACCAACACGGCACATGCAAAGGAGATAGGGCTCACTGCTACTCTAACTCTTCTGTGTTTTCCAAACTTATCCTTCTTACCACAAGCCACGTAAACTACAGCTTTTTGGTCTTTTTTAATTTTAGGTTAATTCTGCCTGCATGTGTGTATGTGACCACTGGAGGCCAGAAGAGCGCCCTCTGCAGGAGTGACCAGAGTGCTCTTGGACCCCAGTCAACTCTTAAGCCCATTTTGTTGTTGTCAATATTTTAATAAGTTACTTAAAAGTTATTTTCAATTTTGTCATTTTCCCTTCTTCCTTAGTTTAACAAATTTCTCCAGAAAGTATTCCTGGTATCTTAGGAGCACTGTCGTTGAGTTTCTGGACTTAGCTGTGGTAATCTCTACCACTTAGTCACCAGCAGGGCCCCATCTGCTATGGACAACCTTCTCCACTCCTGTCATTTCCAAACGGGCTGCAAGGTCAAGTAGCAGGACTCTCAGATGACAGCCATTTCCAAGTCAATACATCCTCGAGGGAACAGTGACCTTAAAATGACTACTTATGGCAATCCACACAAGCTAGTTTGCTTTCTGTAGCCCGGATAAAACACTGATCAAAAACAACATGGGGAGGAAAGAGAAGGGTTTGTTTGGTTTACAGACTATCATCAAAGAATCCTATGCAAGAATTCAAGATAGGAAACTGAAGGCAGAAACTAAAGGAAGAGACCATTGAAGAAGAACGCTGCTACTTACTTTCTCGATTCTCTTGGTTTGCCCACCCGATTTTTCTAAAGCCCAGGTTTATCTGCCCAGGATTAGCACTACTCACCCACCGGGGGCTGAGCTAGGCCCTCCTATATTAACCAGCAATCAAGATAATGCCTCCAGACAAGCCCACAGGCCCACAGGTTAATCAAATGGAGTCCTCAAATGAGGCTCCCACTTCCCAAGTATTATAGCTCAAAAGAGAAAGAGAAAGATCTCATCTAGGGTGTGAGTGTGTGTGTGTGTGTGGGGGGGGGGGGGGTTGGGTGTGTCCTTGCTTGAGGCAGCATCACTTAGCTGGGTGTGTGCTTGGAGAGCCTAAGGCCTTATCTTACTTCTCTTTTGCCTCTTTGCTTACCGAGGCTTGCAGTCACAATGGGAGATCACAGTTTGCTGCCCCAGATGCCAGGCCTTCCCCACCCTCATGGAACCAATCATACACCAATCATGAGCTCTTTTCTGTTTGTTTTTCAAGACAGGGTTTCTTTGAATAGCTGTCCTGGAACTTGCTCTATAAACTACGCTGGCCTTGAACTCACAGAGCGGTCTGGCTCTGCCTCCTGAGTGCTGGGATTAAAGGCACGTACTACCACCATTTAGCTCAAAATAAGCTCTTTCTTAGATCGCCTTTGGTCATAGTGTTATATCATAACGGAATAAAGTAATACACCAGGTCTGAGGTCTGTCAATTGACAGGTGAAGCTAACTATAGCACCACACAAAGCAGCTGATATAAATACCTGTTTGTTCAATACACTAGAGAGTAATAGGAGGTCTGTGGTACAGGAAGAAAAACTCCACTAGAATTGTGTGTGTGTGTGTGTGTGTGTTTCATATACTGGGTATCAGATTCTCAAACAGGTTTCTCATAGCAATTGTATTACAATTCAGGTCCCCAACTTAAATTAGGTCAACTTTCTTTGGGTTTTGGTTGCTGTTGTTTTTGTTTTTTAAGATTTATTTATTTTTATTTATATGAGTACACTGCAGCTGTCTTTAGACACACCAGAAGAGGGCATCAGATCTCATTACAGATGGTGTGAGCCACCATGTGGTTGCTGAGGAATTGAACTCAGGACCTCTGCAAGAGCAGTCAGTGCTCTTAACTGCTGAGCCATCTCTCCGGTCTGTTTTTGAATATTTTATGATGGTGCAATAGTGATGCCTACTCATGTATACTGTTTCTAAACTAAAATGCTCAGATTAGGAATGTCTAATGTATTTTTAAAGTTTTATCTTTCCACTTTTTAAAATAAGATTAACTATCATATGCAATGTACTGACTCTCAAGATCAAATGATTAGGTAAAACGAACCACTCACTTAGATAAAATCATTTCTACCACACTGTTCATTCTGAGAATGCAACATTTCTTCCAAAACCACTAATACACTGTTGAATAATTTGACCATAACAAATTGCACTTGCTTGTATGTAATATATATGGGTGATGAGTTTGTGGTCAGAGGGATCAGAGGACAACGCCCACCCCTCCCCCAAAAACACAAAACAAAACAATATACTACTGCCATTGCTCCTGGTCGCCTATGAGAACTCAATGGTAAAACCCATTAGAGAAACACTAACTACAGGACATAAAAATAAATCACTTTGGTCCTGAAGAGGAAGCTTTGTAGCTTTGGAAATTGCTATGAAGGCTTCTAGGATAAGCTTCACATCAACAGTCTTATCCAGCTACGAATCCTGTCAGCTACCGCTGTGACTAACACGGTAAGGTAAAGGGGATAATCAATTACTTTCCTACTGGGTTTAAGGCTAGCTCCACATAAAGAAATCCATACCTGGTCCTGTAAATCTGGAGAAAAACCCATATTTGGGGAGCTTTATTAGACTAGAGTCACAGAAGTTACGGAATAAATCTGTTTCTCTGTCTCTGTCCACTGTCTGTCTCTATCCCTATCTATCTATCTATCTATCTATCTATCTATCTATCTATCTACCTACCTATCATCTATCTATCATCTATCTATCTATCTATCTGGAATTTATTGGAATGACTTACAGTCAGCAGTCCACCTAACCCAAAAATGGGCAGCTGTGAATGGAAGTCCAAGAATCTAGTAGTTGCTCAGTCCCATGAGGCTACTTGTTTCAGCTGGTCTTCTGTAGAAGTGGGTTCCAACAGATGTGCTGGCAAGTAAGTGCAAGCAGGCGAAGAAGAATGAATCTTCTTTCTTCCATTGTCCTTATGTAGGCCTCCAGCAGAAAGTGTGGCTCAGATTAAAGGTATGTACCCCTCACCCGGATCTGTGACTTGTTTTGTCCCCGGCTGACCTTGAACTCGGAGATCTCCTTGCCTAAGTCTCCTGATATTAAGGGTATTTACTACCTTCCCTGGCCCTAAGCTTTTCACTATGCCTCAAGATCTCCATACAAAGATCCAAGTCAGAAAGTTGTGTTTTCCAGCTTCAAGATCTGGATCACAGGTGAGCTCTCCAATTCTGGATTGTAGTTCATTCCAGATACAGTCAAGATGACAACCAGGAATAGCCATTACAATGGCCCACAATTAGTGAGTGTGATGGTTTGTGTGTATGCTTGGCCCTGGAAGTGGTACTATTTGGAGGTGTAGTCTTGTTGGAATTGGTGTCGCATACTTGCTGTCTGGAATTCTGCTAGCAGCCTTCAGATGAAGATGTAGAACTCTCAGTTCCTCCTGCGCCATGCCTGCCAGGATGCTGTCATGCTCTTTCCTTGGTGATACTGCACTGAACTTCTAAACCTGTAAGCCAGACCCAATTACATGTTGTTTTTATAAGGATTGCCTTGGTCATGATGGCTGTTCATAGCAGTAAAACCCAAACTAAAACAGTGAGCTACTTAAAGAGGAAATAAACACAAAATGGGGAAGAAGTAGAGAAGTGGGTCTGGGAAGTACTGCAAGGAGAAATGGAGTGAACATAATTAATTATATGCATACATCAAACTCTTAAAAAAATACAGGTATTTTAAAAGAAGTAGGAGATGAATGTAGCACACTCCACCTATCTTAACCAGCCACATGGGAATACACAAAATGTCCATACCTCCAGTACCCACATTTCCACTCTCGGGGATACTACACTCCACATCTGGGATCTCCTCCTCTTCAGCTTCCCAACAACTCGCATGTGGTAACCCTTTCCACGGCCGATCACGGAGGAACGCCAGGTCTTCTCAGAGTTGGTACTGACCTTTCGCATGCTTGCTCTTTCCTCATCCTGCACATTTTATGTGTTGTGCTATTACCTCTGGTGTTTTTACTGCAGTTTACAACTGACTAACTTCTGCCATGTCCTTTTCAGTTTGCTACTCTCATCACGCTACTGTCCTTGTGTTGTCTAGCTAACATCTGTTCCCGCCTGCTAACTCAAAGTAAGCACCGGAGTACTGGTTCTCAACCTTCCTGACACTGCAGCCCTTCAGTACAGTTCCCCACATTGTAGTGACCTCCAACCACAAAATTATTTCTGTAGCTACATCATAACTGTAATTTTGTTAGTTATGAATCATAAATACCCATGTTTTCTGACAGTTTTAGGGGACCCTTAGGAAAGGGTCACTTGAGCTCCAAAGAAGTCATAACCCACAGGTTACAAACCTCTGCATTAGCAACTCAAGACTCCAGATTTCTAAGATTTACTTTTGAGGGTATGCATGATGTGTGATTTGTGCTTGTATTATGTGTGTGTTCCTGTGAGTACAAGCACACATGTGCCAGGAACACGTACAGAGATTAGATGCCAGTCCTTCCTTGCCTTCCACTCTGAGAAAAGGCATGTTAGTGGTGACTGCCTATGCTAGACTAGCTCCCGTGGTGCTGCAGGGACTCTTCTTGGACTGTCTCACTCTAGGAGCACTAGGATTACAGACATACCCTGCATGCCCAGGGTTATGTAGGTTCTGGGAATCTCAACTCAGGTGTTCACTCTCAACAGTCATTTTATCCACTGAGCCATCTGTCCAGAACTAGATTTACAAGGTTTAAAGTCTGCTGATACATATTTCAACAAATGTAACTCATTATTTATAAAGAATCATAAAATTGTCATTTACTAAAGAATTCAAAACACACTGTATCACTGAGTATAATTTAGATAAGGGCAGAAACTATCAGCTCAGGTCTTTATCATGTTACTGATTTCAGCCTTCCCTCACACCAGGAGCTGGCACCTTACCCTGCGAGGAACAGCACCTGGCCTTCTCCTCAAGTGAAACTAAACACAACTGGGCTTGCATTAGACCCCTTGTATCTCCTTATTTTCATAAGTTTTTAAGCCGGTCATACAGCTCTTTCTTTTTTTAATAGCAGTTGTTCAGATATCAGAAGAGAAATGCTCACAGGTAGGTTAGGAACTCTATCTTGGGTAGACAAAGTGGTTGCCAGATGCTAAGAATAACTACTGTGTGTTTTGCTGAACAGACCAAGTTACATTGTCAAAGCACTTCTCTTTCCAATATCTGGCTTCAGGCCAGAGAAAGCAAACTTTGTTCCTGAATGGGGGGGTGCGGTAAATGAGCAGCTCCGTGGACTGAGACATGCCCACCAACAGACAGATCCACACAGATAGAGGAAGCTTTGGGAAGGTACTGTGTCTTAGGGTTTTACTGCTGTGAACAGACACCATGACCAAGTCAAGTCTTATAAAAACAACATTTAATTGGGGCTGGTTTACAGTTTCAGAGGTTTAGTCCATTATCATCAAGGCTGAAGTGTGACAGCATCCAGGCAGGCATAGTACAGACAGAGCTGGGAGTTCTACATCTTCATCTGAAGGCTGCTAGAGAATATTGGCTTCCAGGCAGCTAGGATGAGGGTCTTAAAGCCCACATCCAGTGACAAGCCACACCTACTCCAGCAGGGCCACGCCCTCTAAAATTGCCACTCCCTGGGCAGAGCATATACAAACCATCACAGACAGTAAAAGAAAGACACTGTATACACAGGTGGGTGGGGTCAGCATACAGAGAAAGGGATAAAAAGGGAGAGGAGACCGACCGAGAGGGAAGGAGTTGGGAAAGAGAGGTCAGGACATCCACCAACACACTGTATGACATGTGGCACCCCCCCACCCCAGGGCAAGAGGATAAGAGGGGAGAGGGAGGGGTGCTCCATCTAGTTTCCAAAGGGAAGACAACCAAGAGCACTTAATTTATAACTGAATTCATGCTGAGTTATTTTTGTTCCCTAATTATGAGTATTAAAACCTGGGTATAAATCAAAAGAAATAAAACAAATAATCACACCTTTTAATCTGTTTTAATATTAAATATTTGATCTTAAGAATACAGCTTTTTAAAAATATTTTTCAAGGTAGTTTATAAACCCTTAAAATTTGTGAATTTTTTAATGCTAAACAACACTGAACTGAATAGAATTGACATGATTATTAAATACATACTTTTTGGGGGGCTAAGTGAGTAAAGCCCTTGACACCACCACATGAGGACCTCGGTTCAAGCCTCCAGAACCTACATGACAATGGATGCAGCACCACGAATGTGCAATCCCTGCATCCTACAGCCATAGAGGACAACACAGGAGAACCTCAGCAGCCTCTAGGCAGTTAGCCTGGCTTTTACACGGTGGCAAGAGGTGAGAACCGACACCCAGGTTGTCCTCACACTGCCATACTTATGCTATGGCACACGGATACCCCACACTCACTCACACACACAGACACACGGTGGATTCAGAGAGAGCTCTTTAAAAAAAAATCTATTAGAGTTCCAGTCTCAATTTACACATCCAAAACACAGCAAGGGACACATCACCATTCATGACCACAGTCCTTTAGTGGGCACCATGCAAACAGGATAACAGGTAAGAAAAGCCCCTTCTACTTGGGCTCTTTTCTTGAATCTTACTAAATGTCTTTACTGTTCTTTTATCATCCAAGAGACTAAGATGAGACATCTCAGCAGAGTCAGTAGCAACTTGTTCCAAGCACAAGCACATTATAGAATTTGGGAGACTGTCTCAGTCTGATTATTTTCCTAACACAGTAGTAAAATTCTCCAGTCTGATAAGGCTCATCAGTGGAAAAAAATGTTATGCTAGTATCTCTTAAGTACCATTGCATAGTTACCCAGCATGCTGCAGACTAACAGTCCCCCATGGCAACATGGCTGACAGGAGGCTACAGGTTCCCGCTGCTACCTAGGACCCACAGACAGTATCCTTGACTCCAGAGGTCAGGACTGAAACCTTGCCTTTCACTGTAGTGACTTCCTGAGGGCCTCTGGAGCTTCTCGGCTGCACTTGAGAAGCAGGAAGCTCATGTGCTAAGCCCTTTTCAGAGAGCAGCTTAGGAAAGACTTAGAATTTATACAAAAGTATAGAAATTCACAACAAAGAATGTTTAGTCAGCCAATTTTGTTTTATAATTTTAAGAGTTAGCTTATTTTCCTGACAAGTCTCAAGTAAAACTCAGGAGAAAAAAAAAAACAAGAGAGAGACAGCATGGAAGAAGGGAATCATAGTACACATTCAGCCTAGTAATGGTATCAAGCCCATGACTTTCTTTAAATGAAATTCACACTTCAAGATACTGCCAGAGAAAACTAAACAGTCTGTACGTGGCATCAGGCAATGTATAAATTCAGTCTCTGAAAGTCTCACTCCAGACATGCCCACCATTATTCTCAGTTAAAGCAAAGACTTAATGATCAGCCTTACACCTGCTCATAGCATGCATGTCAAGTATATGAGAAACACATATTGATTATTCTTGGCCAGGCATATAACATGTAGCAACACATTTTATTCAAAGTTCAGTTTAGAATCTCTCTCATTCATAAGATGCCCCTTCAGTGACTCAGTAGAACTGTTCTCATGTCCAGGTTAAAATGCAATGTGTTTCTAATGGGGCTCTTCACCAACCCCAACTGTCATAACATACACTCAGCCTGCCAAAGACAGCGCATAAAAGCATCAAGTGTAGCATCTGCCCTTCATTATGGTAATGTCCTCCTAAGGAATATCCAAGACAAAGACCTGCGAAGAGGGGGCAAATCAAGACTTCCAAATCCCCGCAGTTCTTTCTTACACATCAGTAAGATCTGTGTCAGTGTTTCCCCCAAAGCTGTCGTGTACACCAGTCATGCTTCAGCCCTTTAATCAACTCTGTCCCCACTTGGCTCATTACTTACCAGTATACTATGTTACGTAAATGTACCCACTGACTAGGACAATGTTTGCCTTAGCACTGTTCCAAGCAGTATTTATCAAACAATGGCTTTAGTTTAATGTAGAAGTTCATATTTATTTTAATAAAACCACGTGGCAGCCCATAGAAAACTGTCAGCATGGACTGACTACACAGGGATGCTTCTATTTAACAATGTCTTGTCACTTTTACAGGTAACAGCTTTTTCCTGTTACTGTCTTCTTTCAAAAGCACTCCCATGTACCTGACTAGCAAGTACAGCTAAATTCCAGCCATTATTACCACAGGATCACTTCAGTTCTCACTTTCTCTTTCATTCTGAGATGCTCTACAGAAGGTCTGAAGCACTGTACTGCTGAAAAGGAAGACAACTGGGAGCAGCACACCCAGAAAACTCAAATTTCAAGTTGGAAAATCCAGAGCTGACCTCTGCCACACAGTGCATCAAAGGACAATCAGCCGGAGCTGGGGACTGGGAGGCAGCTTCAGAGTGTTTAGGTGGGTTACGAAGAGCACTGGAGAACACCGAGAGAGAAAACTCTTCACACAAAGCCCTTGGCATCATTTCCACTAGAGAGATTTAAATGAAAGGGATGATTTCAATACTGGCTGCCCTAACAAATTAGTCTCCAACTGCTACCTCTGCCAAAGCATTTTCCTCTCCTCTAATGTAGAGGTGCTTTTAAAATTAAAACCTGAGTGGAAAGTGCAGAAAAGAGTCATTTACAGCACTTGGGCCACTTGAAACAACTTTTCACCAAAGGTCTATAATCAAATTATCAAGCTCCTCAAGTCAGTGCTTTATGAGGGAAATAAAGGCCTCACTAAAGACTCTGGGCCTCTTGGCATTTCCACATCTCTGGGTAGGGCTCACACTGCAGCACACCATTCACTCTGCTGCATGAAAGAGAACAGATCACAAAGGGCAGATTACAAGGGAGAATGACTCCACTGGTGGGGGAAGGGCCAAGCGTGAATGGACTGTAAATAACGTTGCTAAGAAAGGAGAAGCAATATGGCAACCTCCAGTAATCCTCCTGACAGGAATGCTTCCCAAGAAGACTGTTCTTTAACTGTTTTCAAGTTTGTGAGAAAACCTTGCAGAACATAACATCTGTGGGTACATCTTCCTTTACCTACTTAACTTGTAGCTTTCTGAAAGCATCTGTAAAGACACCTTTCATAGGCACCCAGTACCCAGTCCAGCACCCGTCACTGCAGCTGAAGTACAGCACCTGTCCCTCACTGTCACTGCCATGACGGACCTTTTCAGAAGGAAAACTGAATGAACACTCTGGTCGGCCATCTGGTTTCCTGAGGGTATTCTACGTACATGTCTGCAATCCTGGCACAGACTCCGACTTCTACTTGAGGGTGACTGTCTCCTCAGACACAGGGAAAGAGCCTTCTGGAAAGAAACTGCTGTACATCTCTGAAAAGAACCCAACTGTTGTGATGTGTAAACCACCACTGTGATCTAGATGCTGTTGACGGCATCTACTGCCAATCCACAAATAACAAGCTGGCTGGTGCTTCTATTTGCCAAGAGTCCTAAGGACTTCTTTCTCTTTCTCTGTCATCTTCTGAAAACTAGGTGCTATGCAGAGGATATTGGTAGACCAATCACTGTGTCTATAGCAAACTGACCTCTATCTTCAAGTGGATGTTCTATAATATCACTCCTTTCAAGTATTACTATTCCTTGGGTATTGTAAACGACCAAAAAATGAGAATAAATAAATAAAAGGTGAAACTTCCAAATCCATCCGTCTCTAGGGGTGTGTGTGTGTGTGTGTGTGTGTGTGTGTGTGTGTGTGTGTGTGTAGGTGGGAGGGAGAGAGGAAGAGAGAGAGAGAAAGAAAGAAAAGAAGCTTTAAGTCACACACACACTCACTCTCTCTCTCTCTCACACACACTTTTACCCACTGAGCCATCTCCAGCCCCTTATTTTTGTATTTCAGTCATACCTACATAATAAGTGGAAATTGTAATGGCAACTAAACTGATGAATTTATAGACTGACCATTCCCCAAACCCCGTGCACTGACTGCTCTTCCAGAGGTCCTGAGTTCAACTCCTAGTAAACCACATGGTGGCTCACAACCATCTTTAATGAGATCTGATGCCTCTTCAGGCATGTCTGAAGACATAACACTCATTCACGTGTACATGCATGTGCGTGTGTGCACATGTATTAAAAAATACAAAAATAAAATAAGTAAATTAGCTAGGTGATTTACACCTGCAATCCCTACATTCAAGAAGCTGAGGTCAATGACTCACCAAGAGTTCCAGGCCACTGTGGGCTACATCAGCAACTTTAGGCTACTTCACTATAAAATATAAGTTTTAGATCCACAAGTAAAGAGAACATTAAAAAAAAAAAAAAAAAAAAAAAAACTAGTAAATCTGATAATTACATGAGTTGATTTTGTTTTTATTGCTTTTTACTTTTTTGAGGAAAGGGTTTCTCTGTGTAGCCCTGGCTATCCTAAAAACTCCGTTCTGTAGATCAGGCTGGCCTCAAACTTGTTTATTGCTTTTGCAAGGTGAAACTTTTGTGCAAGTCCCACCTTCCAGGCCAAGGAGGAGGCTCAATTCCAACAGGCAAGGAACTAAGAGCAGCACCTGCTGAGCGCTGTGCTCAGTCTCTCAAAAACCACCAACTCTAATCTTATTTACTCTATTTTAGCTGCTGAGTGACTTTCCAAGGTTGCTGTTTTTATTTTGAAGTTGTTCTTCAGTGTTCTGTTTAAAATTTACTGTGAGTTTGAAGTACCGGACCAAACAGCTTTCAAATACATTCTACAGGAAACACTGTGAGCTGTCAGTCCTAAAACCTCACTCACCACAAGATTAAAAACCAAAACAAAACAGAGGGTGTTACAAGGCTCTTCCTTTTCAGAGGGGAGTACCCAATGCTTTCTCAAGTGTTGTGAAATCCTGGAGTTGTTTGCTTGGTGCAAACCTCAGCATTTTCTAAGAGTTAATAGCAAACTCAACTCCTGCCTGCATTTGAACTTTGGCCAGATCACTCAAATGACATTTCAGAATGGCTCCTGTGGACAGCTTGCAGCAGTTAATCCCTCCTGCTGAGATTAGCACTGATCCCCCCCCCCCCCAGCACTGCAGAGCTCCCTCCCCTGTAGCACACTAGAGCAGCAGAGTCCTGCCTCCAAGCCTGTGAGCAGAACAGGACAAGTGCCAAAAGGAAGAGATGCTTCCATAAACTCTTCCAGACTCAGCCCAGCTCTATGCTAGAGAGCAGAATCCTAACTTACCTTCTACAAGTTTATTCAGAACCAGGCCCTAGGCCAAACCCAGCCTGTGAAGACTACCAGGAAACACTGAGTGGAGCTCTTAGCTCTTGCAGAGGAAGGGCTGTCAGTGAGAAGCTTCTTGCTAGCTTCTCTTCAGAGCTTGGCTGTGCTTCAGTGCACCCTTGCGATGATGTGAGCCTGCCCGCCAATTCCAAATATGCTCCATGTTTGGGGCTTATGTAACATTTGCTAAACTGTAAAAACCAGCTGAATTACAAAGGTCCTGGCAGATCAAGAGAAAAGAGGGGGTGGAGTCTAATTTCATCTAATATGGTCATTGAAGGTACGCCAGCTGATATAAATTAATTCCTCTATATCAATAATTTTCAACAACCTTCCTTTCTTCCCTCATGTTGTGGTGATTCCCCCAACAATAAATAAATTAAATTAAATTAAAAATAAAATAAAAATGTTGTTGCTACTTGTAACTACAATTTAGCTACTGCTGAATTATAATGTAAATATCTGATATGAAGAATATCTGATATGTGACAGCTGTGAAAGGGTCATGACCCACAGGTCTACTCGTGTAGAGTCACAGCTCTACACAAAAGGAGACACAATTTGTCAGAATTGCAGGTGGAATTTATAAATGTAGTCTGCTGAAATGTCAATTATTCCCACTGTTGTTATCTGACTAACTTTAGAGTAGCAATGTTACTGATAAGATACTTTAAAAGGCATAGGCCTAATTATAAAACCTGTGTAATTACGGTATTTCTATAAATATTGGTAGCCTTCCCCTATACTAGCAATACTCACTAAGGATCAAGCCTATTCAGCAGACTTTTCCTTCCTTAATCAGGTAATAATAATCTGGACCTGTTTTTTGATATTTATTTTCAAAATCTTCATATACCATATGCTTTCTGTCTGGGCCTCAGTTCCTGCTGCCAACACAGAGAACTCCAATTACACTCCCCCTCCCACCCCGCCCCTTCTCGCTCCTTTTGTTTTTCAAGACAAGATTTCCCTGTATAGTCAGTCAGTCAGTCCTGTCTGTGCTGGAACTCACTTTGCAGACCAAGCTGACCTTGAACTCAGGGATTCTCCTGCCTCTGTTGTGCTGTGATTAAGTGTTGAATACAAGTGCCTTCTTTGGCTCCTTTTAAGCAGGTGGTGCTGGCTCAGCTGTCCTTATCTAAGCTCAGTGGCAATCTCCATACAACTAACTACTCCTACGGATGAGCCCCACTGTTAAACAGTGGATCGAAGATTTTCAGTCATTCATCAGAATGAGCACTTTTCAAATGGAAAATAGAGGGGGAAAGATAAGATAATTCCTGTATGACCGGGTGAGTCTGCAAGTGTGTGAGAAACAATGTGTGTGGGTAACAAGAGAGCAAAAGTGAGAGAAAGAGGGAAAGGGGAAGATGGAGGTGGGGGGACAGGGAGAGAAAGAGGGAGGGAGGAAGGGAGGAAAAGGGGGAGACAGGGAGGAGGGGAGGGAGAGGAAGATAGAGCGAGACAGAGCACACACTGTTTAACAAAAGTCATAAATTACTCTGCTGCAAATAATTTTACCAGAAGGCAAGAGAAAATGTGAGACACAAGTTTCAAATTAACTCCGAAAAAGAGAATTGCCACACTCTTTACGTGTGTGTGTGTGTGTGTGTGTGTGTGTGTGTGTGTGTGTGTGTGTGTGTATGCTCAGGAGTAGAACAGTGAGGTCATATGGTAGTTCTTTTTCTTTTCTTTGATTTCTTTCTTTCTTTCTTTCTTTCTTTCTTTTTTTTTTTTTTTTTTGAGAAATCTCCAAACTGATTTTCACAATGGCTATCTGCACACTCACCAACAGTATATGAGGATTCCTTTCTCTCAAACACTCTTCGACATTTGTTGAGATTTACTGATGATAGCCACTCTGACTGAGGAGAGGTAATGGTATCTCAAAGTAGTTTTAATTTGCATCTCACTAATATCTAGAAAAAAAACTAACAATTTAAAAATAAGCCACAGTTCACTTCTGGTTTTAGAGAGAGAGGGAGAAAGAAAGAGTGAGCGCGCACACACCTTTCTTTTGTATATGGTGACAGTGCTAATAAGAAAAAAAAAATCCTGAAAACAGGCAATCTATGACTGCTCTGGGGCTGAGGGCATTGTGCATGGCTAGGGAAGGTCTCTGTAGCCTGGTTACCTCCTACTTTATTTTGAGACAGTCTTGCTAATGAGGCTAGTCCTGAAACCTGTGGCCTTCTACTTCAACCTTTAGAGCAGCTAGGATACAGACATGTTCATGCCTACGAGAAATAATTTGAACTTGTTCTTTGAACTACGTTAGAGAAAGCAGGTGGGATTAGTAAAGACTGAGGAAAACGTAATTTTATACACTGACAAGCTATACATAAACACAGAAACTAAGGATAAAGTTCAGACTAAAGCTTAAACACTACTTCTCAGTGCTGTAGAAGACCCTGCCTCAGCCGACCCCAGCTTTGCTCTCCCTGGAAAGCATTACTACTGCTTACATCATTTACCAACAGTGCTCACAATGCTTTTGGGATACTTTTTGTTTTTGATTGTGGCATACTTTTTCTTATAAAAATAAGTAAGGCACCTTATTAAAAAGATGAAACCATCATTTTAATGAAAATAAGTAACATCCCTACAGACCAAAAGTTCTACAGCTGACACAGAGACCTGTCACCATTTTACCGTCCGCTCCGTGTCATGGAGCTGCCCCTCTCCTGGGAACCAGCGTAAGCAGCAGCCAGAGGGTCATCAAGGTTGGGATGAGGGCAAGAGAGACCAGTCTGAACAGCTCAATTCCAGGGAAAGAATCTGCATTCACCTGGCATCACGCCTCCTCCTCCTCCGACAGGTAATAATGCATGGGAAGCAATCCACCAGAGGGCATTCAGTAAGTCTTTTCTATCACTGACTACAACCAAGATAAGACAGCTTTTGAAGAAAGGAAAGAGTAAGAGTAACTTGCAAGTCTGCACTACAGAAATTAGTCTGTCCTTCACAGACCTTGGGATTTCCTAAACAGCCAAGTGTCATCCTGTGTTCTGCAGGACAACAAACAAGCGGTTAGCAGTTAGAAAAACTACGCTCCCTCACTGGCAGCAGGCAGCTCATCTGACACGAACACAGGCCTCCACTAACTCCACTGTCTCAGCAGGCCAGGCGGGTTATAATTGGCCTTAATTGGCACTTAAAGCAGCTTTAACATTCCTTAACTGCTGCCAAGGAACACTTGAAAGGGGAAGAAAGTATTTTCAAACTTGGAAATACCAAGCAATTCATTCAGCTGAGGGCCTCAAAGACTGCTATCTCAGAATCAGGTTAGCTTCACCAAGAAACAGGGCTATGCTGTTATGCAATGCTCATTAGGAGAGGTGGGAAATGAAGTTTATGGGAGACAATTCACCTTAGGGGCTAATCCTACACAGTAGCTTTGCTCTGGCTTACCTCTTCTGATCTTTCAAGAGATGGCTTTTCAAGACCAAATCACACATTACCCTCATGGTCTGATTTACAAAGGTGTGTGAACCACTGTCTGATCCCTGAGCTCTGTTATCAACTCATAAACAAACATGAACACTATTAAGAGATAATCAATTACACCAAATAAAAAGAGGATACTGAGACCAGAAAAATGGTGACGTATTTTCTTGGCCTTGCAATTAATCCAGCTGAACTCTCACTCCGGTCTTAAGAGGTTGGCTACACATTCTGCAGCTAAGAATCTTGGACAGAACAAACCCACTTTCCTACCCAAGGTAGAGGGCATACAGAATGTACAGAAATTCCCTACAATGCTAAAATTTACTTTGAATTGTTTGAGCATTTTAAAGTCTCTCATTTTGAAATATTTCCTTGCCTTATAGGATTAAATACTACCTAGCCTTAGAATGTATTCTGATGTACTTGTAGTAACAAAGCATATGAGTTGAGAAATTGTCTTCAAATGCAAAATATAATTACACTTGTATATGTGACTCTGTGTGTGTGTGTGTGTGTGTGTGTGTGTGTATGTGTGTGTAAGAAACCATGTGAGAAGCATTAGAAAAAGTAAATAGAAGTTCATAAAGTCAATCCATCGCCTCCCCCTATGGTAGGGTTAACATCTGTATGGCTAGTAGCAACAGACACAATGGACCTCCATCCTTCTGTAAATGCATCTAGGAGCAGCTGGCATCAATGCAGTGACTACTAATTGTGACCCAGAAACCTTTCCTTAGACTCTCACACAACACACCATCACTACTCAGACATATGCCTTAGAGTAGCTTTGTTCAAAGGGTCAAAGGCAAAAAGCCCATCACAAGCCTGTGGAAGCCCCTCCTTAAGAGTAGCAGGTACTGTATAAAACAAGAGGACGAGCACCAGACACTGCTAAATAGAAAGCAGAAATGGACATTAAGTGAGCACTTTGTAACCCTGTTGCTAAGGTGCCTATTAACAAGACTCCTAGTTCTCAATGAGAAAACAAATACATGAATACTTAGAGATTAGGGTAAACTATTACATAGCTAGAGAAGTCAGGAAAGCAGAAAAAACTCATTTATAAATAGCATGTCTGGGGTTGATTGCATTTTGCTTATTCACATAAAAATGTAACACACACACACACACACACACACACACCCTTGAACTCATTATGCATCCTTCCCAGACCTCCAATGTGGAATAATCCTGCTGCTGCCGCCTCCTGGGTGCTGGGATTATAGGTGTTCATCATTTCTCCTGGCACTCAGCAAAACACCTTTTATAAAAGTTGCCCAACAGTTTCAAGTATAAAAACAAAATTCATGGGCTGGCAAGATCACTGGCCAGCGCCTGCCAAGTCAACAGCCTAAGATGGATCTGTGGGACACACATGGCAGAAAAAGAGTCACTCCTGCAAGCTGCTCCTAGACCTCCACACACACTGTGGCACACACATACCAAACAAACACATAAAGTAAAGATTAAAATGTGGTAATTTCAAAACCTCTCGATGGGAGAACATAGAAGGCCTGATGTGTGTGGGATCGCGGCTGCATTAAGCAGCTACTTCACTGTGCTACTGCTCCTTTCTCCCGTTGGAAAATATCCCAATACAGACTTTTCTCCACAATGTCCCCTGTAAAATCTTAAAAAGCAGCCTATCTTGTAATAACTAGTAATTTTTGTATGTAGCAGGCAAGTCAAAACTGTCACTGAGTTGACTACAGACACATACACATGTATACTTTTAAAATTATTAGTTTATTATGTTATCTTTATAACAGTGGTTTTTACAAACAGGTTTCTAACTACTTTGACTTCATTATGTTGCAACTAATAAACAAAAATTACAAATACCTAGATGTATTTTGATACAAATGCATTGTGAATAATGTACAAGTCAAAAATTTAGTGACTCAAATCAGAACTGTCAAAGTAACTAATTAAATCACTAGAGCCAAATCCTACTGAGTAGCCTAGATCAGCCACCAGGTAGAGAAACAAAGTGTTGATGTACTTACTGGCTGGTTTTGTACTTGACACAAGCTGGCCTTATCACAGAGAAAGGGGCCTCAGTTGAGGAAATGCCTCCATGAGATCCAGCTGTAAGGCATTTTCTCAACTAGTGATCAAGGGGAGAGGGTCCACCCATTGTGGGTGGTGCCATCCCTGGGCTGGTAGACCTTGGTTCTTTCTATAAGAAAGCAGGCTGAGCAAGCCAGGGGAAGCAAGCCAGTAAGTAACATCCCTCCATGGCCTCTGCATCAGCTCTTGCTTCTGACCTGCTTGAGTTCAGTCCTGACTTCCTTTGGTGATGTGGAAGTGTAAGCTGAATAAACCCTTTCCTCCCCAACTTGCTTCTTGGTCATGATGTTTTGTGCAGGAATAGAAACCCTGACTAAGACAGTTGAAATACTGACAATTGGCACAGAATAATGAATGGTTCTTTGCAAATACTACACATAGAAACCGAACACTGAAAAGCCCAATGCTCACTTGACAGAGAACTGGTTAAATTACAATGCAGTGATAAGATAAAACAGTTTAAAAAATACAGCAGAGCAATGTTATTAATGGACATTTTTAAAGAGGTAAATGTAGAAGAAATCTAAATGTTCATACAGGCAAATATTCTTTTGATTGGGGCCTAATAATGATGTAAGAGCTTATCCATCAAGCTGAACTTCTGAAAAGATGGGAGAACTTGGTTCATTAAAAATGCAGTTATGTTACTGGTTAATTCGTTTCTAGTATGTGCATTACTACCCCAATAAGAATAATGACAATGATAATAATAATATTATTAATAATAATAAATTCAATCATATTCTCCCCTCCCCCCTTAGTGGATCTGGAAACTGAATCCAAGTATTTCTTTTTCTTAAAGACAGGGTCTCACTGTATATCCCTGGCTAGCCTGAAACCCTCTCTGGAGACCAGGCTGGCCTCAAACTCGGATTGAATGGCCTCTGCCTCCAGAGTGCTGGGGTGAACAATGACCGCCACCACATTCAGCGGTATCAAATCTTAGGAAGGCTGAACGCCCCTTAAATAAAATCTTGCTACTGGTGAGAATATGAGAAGCCCCAGGAAAACATATACATGTTTCTGACTAGTATTCGATCACTAAGTATGCGTATGAATAAAACAACAAAAACAGTAACAGCAAAAGAGCAGAAAAGAATAAATCATCTTCCCAAATTTACCATCATTTTTTTCCTACCTCTACCATCTTTTTAAAAATCCCTAAAGGCTGAATAAAATATCAAGGCTGCTCACTCAGGTCAGTACAGTCGCTAAAATATGAGTGCCTGTACACAAACTGAAAGTGTAAGCTAACGTCAATCATCCAGATCATTAAACCAAAGCACCGTGAGTCATTCCCCTTGCTTTCCTCCCCCACAGGCCCCTACCTTGTCCACCAGCAGTCCTTTCTGGCTTCTACTTCCAAAGCAGATTTCCATTTCAAACACACCTCTGTGCCCCAGCTACCACAATCCTTACACATGTCACCAACCTCTTGAACTTAGCCAGTAAAAAACAACACACTGATTTCCCTACCTCCCTGCGTGACTCAAGTCCCACCAAGCAGCCAAAACGATTGAGCTTGACACTTTTCAACAGTCCTCCAGTGACAACGTATGCACTGTTCAACCTGATTGCTCCCACATCTTGTAGCATCTGAGGCATCACTTTTCCGATTTCACTGCAGACTCCCTTTCTCCTTGGTGCGCCGCTCTGCCTCCTGAGACTTTCCGCCAGCCGACTCCCATCCTGGACTTAGGTACTTGCTGGTCCTGCTGCATGAAGCACTGCTCCTCCAGACCGCGAATGACTGGCTTTTTCACTGCTGAGTTGAAATACCAACGCCTCACAGAAGCTGTCTTCAAACGCTCATTTTGCTGTTGTCATTTTTGTCTCTCCATTCTCCCCAAACAGAGTACAGACTGGCTTGATATCACTTACCATTCTGCTAACAGGACACAGAAATTCCTGACGTTTAATAGGCACAGGATATTTGTTAAAACATGAATGATGTCACTGACAATTTAATGTCTTTAAAGCAAATCCCAGTGATACAGATATTAAAAGCAGGTATCGATAAGAGGGAAAAATCAATACATTGTATGACTAGAAATTAAAATGTCCCTTTCAAATACCATAAAGAACATCAGTGCGAAGTTCTCTGCTTATCGCATGACTAAAGAAGAAAGGTGAAATGTTATCAGGAATGAGGACACCCTCTGACCGACACAAAATGACTGTGTCTAAGTCACAATCCGCACTATTTGGCTTGTGGGGGAAAAAAATGGAAATTTATTTTACATGTTATTAAGTTGCAAAGAGTGTAGGTCAAACCATCCTCCTATACTGACTTCCAAAGACGGCAAGTACAACATGGAGAAATGTTATCCTGACACCACTCCTGCTAAGTTGTGCCTGCTCTGGAGAGCTCCTTGTTCCCGACTGCTGGGCAAAGACCTGGCACGTGTTTTTTCTGCTCTGAAGTTGTATCAGTTTATTTATCAACAGCAGTAAGATTCTCTGAAGAGCTACAAGATCTCTTCTACACAAAAGGGAACTCAGCTTTGGCTGCAGTTAAGTACACAGGCAGAAGAGAAATCCAGAGGCTTTGCTGACTCTAGCCTCTACTGCTGACTCTGGCATCTACCTCCCCATCAACTGCATCTTTCAATTACTAAAATCTCTCTGATGTAACCTTTTTGCAATGCTGATCCAGCTACTCTAAGAAAACTTAAAAGAAACAAAGACCTGAGAGAAACATCTGTCACTAACCGTCCAGAACATCAGGGCACTGTTTTCTTCTCAGGCTTTCCTTCTAACCCTAACCATCCAGATTCCACGTAAGGGGAAGAGCTGGCTCGGTGCATTTTATCTGTGCAAAATGAAATACAATTTTGGACTTTCATCTGCAAACTGAGAATAAAACAGAAACTGAAACAATTTGTATAAAAATGCTTTGGAAATCATCAAGTACTATTAAAAATAATGAGTAATCTGTGGATATTAGATAAATCAAGGTCAATCTTAAGAAAATACTAGTTATCAAAAATTTTTAAAGTAGAAAAAGACTCAGATTATAACTATTCACTGGCCAAAAAAAAAAATTTCTCAGAGTTAAAAACATTTTTCTTTATTCAAAATGTCACCAAAATATTGAAATAGAATTCACATCAGAGCACCTAAGTCAATCAGATTGGAGGGCAGCATTTCTCTATTAAACAGCGAGCCCTCTGTGAAGCCAAACAACTCATTACCACAACAATATTACAGCTCAGAAGTACCTGCCCAATTTCAACAACAATAAAAACAAGGAGATTACAGCTAGATGTAGTTCAGCAGATCTGAGTAAAAATCATTTTACTGTTATATTAGCATTCCTTAATGTCAAGTAACTAGCACAAGAAAGCCAGGAGTGATTTCTCCTGAGTTAAGTAGCCACCATCTGATGAAAATGACATATTGTTGAATGTAATTCATGCTGGCATCCACAAAATATAAAGCACCCAATTCATTAAGCAGAAGATCCAAAACGTCAGATCACCACTGCAGGCCTGCAGCCGGAGACAGCCAGCCCATGACCGACATCGGTAAACAGAGATCTGACATGGGCCTGACCCACGGACTTGTGTCACTCACGATGACTAGTACGAGCAACTGGTGGACAACAAAGACACTGGTATGGAATCCCCTCTATCTGCAGAGCAACAGAAGAGTCTAGAATTCTGCCTCCATAGTCTGTTGTTTCCAAGGGGTAAACTGAAGCATCAGAGGAAATAAAATTCAACAGCTTAAGCTGGTGTTTCCCAAAACTTGAAATACTTCACTCTGACTATTCTTAACACTGAACAGTAAGGGAAACAAGGGACATCTCAAAGCTCCTTTACTTTGTGGTAAAACCAGCTAACACTTGCTATCACCACCTCACTCCCAATCTAGGCTTCTTTTAAACAAAAGGGCAGGCCTCAGGCTCAGAGACAAAATTGGTACGACCACCCCCAAAGAATTAAATGTCCTTTACTTTATATTGCTATCTCCTGTATGGTAAACATTAGCCTACACTGTTTCCCTTAGAGTTTTCTTTGTAAATGTTTTATACCAATAAAACTGGTTTAAGGAATATCAGTGAGTGAAATTAAGTCAGTAAGTCAGTCAAATGTAGTTGGATAGAACCTGATTAAATATTGGAAATGAATGGCTTAGTAACAAGTCATTACCATACCTGACCCAAAAGGCTAACGAGTAGAACAGCCTAGCCAATCTAAAGAAAAATGCTTCAAGGGCTGACACTGGATCAGGGTTTCAATTAATTATAGAGACTCTAAATACGGTACCTGTCCAGGCTGAATTAATATAGCTCATCTATTTCTGTTACACAAGATCACCCTTTTGTCTGTGGTGGTGGTGGTGGTGTATCTTATCTAGGCCCTCTTCCTAAACAAAAATGTCAATCTGCAGGACACAGAGTAGAGGGCCTATCTAGAGACTCCACATCAGTCTCTAGGAGGGAGGCACACAACCCCACGAGCAGGCTGTAAGTCATCCCTAACCACTCTGCTTCCGTCTGTGCAGATCCAGAGAAAAGATATAGTAAGAAACACACTTTGTAAAAGAGTCCCACTTCAAAGGAATAACACTTGGGCCTCAGAGAAAGCTACCTTTACTCCTCTTTAAGACTTACATTTTCAGCAGCGATCAATATGGCATTACCAGAACAGGATACAAAGATGTTAAGATAGATTTTTAAAAGCAGAGCCCCTTTCCCCTCATGGCAGCTGGAGCGAACACTGAGTAGGTGTGCACTGGCCTGTGAGCATCTGTAACAGCCTCAGAGTGGACAGTGTTTGTGCATTAGCATCGAGCAATGGCCAACCAGCCAAGGGAGCTTTGCACTGCCAGTGCCTGGGTGGATCTCTGGGTGGACTCTGACAGGGATCCGAAGGTGGTGACTGTGAAGTGAGAATTGGGAAGCTCTATCAGAGACCTCCCTGCAGGAGAGGTTTTGTTAATCCACTGACAAAAACACTTAAAATCTGATGTTAACCATAAGAAACGTCCTGTACTTAAAAACACTTAGTAACAAAATATACATGAGGAATGCCGGAGTACTTCAAAATATTACTTCAAGAAAACATACCCTACTATGCTGTTACAAAACAGAAAACAAGTTATAAGAATACAATTAGATATGAAGCCTGGGAACATCACAGGAACACTTCAGCCATCACCACCGCAAGCCATGTGAAAACTCTTGCTTGTGGCTATTTCCTCTAAAGGTTAGCAAAAATTACACGGTCCCTTCTCTAGGCAACAGTGCTGTTACCTGTTCACCTATTTCCTCAAAACATATACCACCAATTGTCAGTAAGTTACAAGCAGCCTCTGTAGTGTCCTTTCTTGTCCTCACTTTGGTGCTTTTAAATGAACCGGTAGGATTTTATAGCAACTGCCCATTTGTTCCTATAAGTCACACAGGTCAGTATCAGCAGCACATGGATTCACAGAAAATTAGTAACACATTTTTATCAAAGATATACTCACTCCAATGGCAAGTATGACTTTTTCTAAGACAAGCCATGACAATACAACGCTGAAATCTACAGGAATCCAAACCACCCACACAGTCAAGGAGCCTCAAGTGCGAGAAGAGCCTGGATCACAGACCACTTATGCTAAAGCTGTTTCCCTACAGTCAGGACAAGATGGGACTGTTTTAATGATTTCCTTGACCACACGAAGATGTCAGAGCAATATGCGTTCGGCAGAAACTACAGTCAGGGGTTTGAATCCCGCACACTGTCCAGGGTAGATCCTGATGTGGACCGGCAGTGCGGCAGCCCAGCACACCCAGCCAGACAGCCTCTTAGAAGAGCTGTTCTCGGTGTTGATAAACTAGGTTTGCTAAGTTAGAAGGATTTAAGTGCATTTTCAACTCAACAGTTTATCAGTATGTGATCCCACCATAAGTTAGAGAGCCTCTGTACTACAATGAACACATAACAATGGATACTTGACAAGATTCTGATTCCGAAATCATTTTCTATCATTACTAACTATGGAAAAGAAATGCAGAAACTGTCCTCCTGGGATTTCATCAAAAAAGGAAGAGGAGAAGGGAGGAAGGAAGATTGGTTTCCAAAAATAGTTTTCCTTTCATAATTCCTGTACACATGAGAAAAGTGACAGGGCAGGAGCAGAGGTGGCTCTCCTCTGCCCTGGGCAAAGCTCCCATCCGGACAAGCAGCATGGCGGCCTCCTCCATTTCACCTCGCCTCAGGCTGATGTCTCCGTTTCCAATCCCCGTCCCAAGTCCTAATTCTACCGACACTCTCTTCTGCTGCGGAATCAGAGGCCTTTAGGACGCTCATCCTCTACAAGGACCCCTCCTGTAATCTGCAGTATTTCCCTCACCACTAGAGGGACCTTAGCCCTGTACGCCCATCTTGATTGTCAGTGCACTGTGTGGAGACTGACCAGAGAAAGGAGATACTAGATTTGAAAGAATCTTCTCCATTTCTACTGACAGCGTAAAATCAAGACCCAGGAAGATTAAGTCTTTAAGTGGTTTTAATATTAAGATAGTGGTTTTAAAATACGTATACATTTGTTTGGTGTTCTTTCTAAGGGTTCCCCACACTGATCCTGCATTCCTAGACTACGAAAGAGAAAATCAAGGTTGTGATGGGAGGTCAAGCAGTTCAAGAAGATGACCAAGAGGGACTTTTGAACCTGTGAGGTCCTGCAAGAAGCAGCACACTTTCACAAGTTTCCCTGTGTGAACTTCTAACCCAGTCTGGGTGCCAGTTCCCAGAAGCATCACTATGTCATATTCTGGTTGTGAGCATCTGCAACAAGTCTCAGTGTGAAGGCCCGTGAGTTACTCCCAGCCTGCTTTTGTGCAGGGCTCACCCACAAACGGTGCATAAGCTCTGGCCAATGAGAGCTGTCTAGCACAGTGCAGACAGCCTGGATGCTCTTGGCTGAGCTTAGTCATGTCACTCTGAAATTAGACTGGGCCCACCAAGCACAGTTGTCTGGTATATAAGCTGTGCAGCTGCATGTGTATTCTCATCAAAGCACTTCCAATTTCAGGGAGTGAAAGGTCACTAAAAATTACCTTCTGGACATTCCAAAATAGGCTTTAGAACAGAAAAACTAAACCTATACACAGAGACCAAACAATCTTACTTTTCAAGCCCTCGTGTGAAGGCTACTTTCTCTAAGCAGGCTCCTTATGACCTTTTGATGTCTGGAGCTGACCACAGAACCACCTACTAACCTCCTTGGATCTAAGGAGTGCCAAGCACTACCTGTGTGTTTACACACGAATTCTAATAGTCCCAGTAGGAGCAAAGTTGCCACTGCTCCCTGCTTTGTGAAAAGCAAACTAAGGATAGGTCACCTGCTCAAGGGGGAAACAAAAAAGAACAAAAGTGATTCTTACAAGTTTAAATGTAAGTGTAATCTTGTTTAAGCTTCAGAGGCCTGAGTTCAAAATACTGGGCAACTGATGACTTTCTTCTTTTCCAGCGACAGTGTTCTTTATGGTGGCGCCGCAGCCTGGTTTAGATAATGAGTTCCAGGACAAACAGAGCTACAAAGAGACCCTGTCTCAGTAACTCTATAACAATATTCACGTAAAGTTTCAAAAGATAGCTTTCTCCTCAGACTCAAAGAAAAACCAAAAATGCAAATCACAAACAAAAAATTCAAAAAATACCAAACACGATAGTTCTTGGTCCCGTCTACAAATTAAAGACTACATCCTGTAAGGAAAGGCACTGATAAGCCTTCCAGGGCTCTCGCTGGCCTGCAGTGATAAAGTAAAGATGATTCTTGGTGCAGCACTTACCGTAGTGAGACTGAAATGCCTGTGGTTTGACAACTTGGTTGCAGTCGTTACATACCACCAAGTAGAAATCATCGTGTGCAGGACAGAGACCAAAGATCGGCATGTCTGCAACAAAGAAACATCATCAGACATCTGCTGGGACTGAAAGGAAAAGGAATGCCTTATCATAGTCCAGACACATGGACAGCTCAAATCCTAGCACAACAAAGAGAAAACAAACCAGGCTAATGGCCTTATAGAGGGCTGAAATACAGCGCATCATTAGAATGAGGTTTAATAGAACCATTAAAGTGTCAACAATGAAAACATTAACACAGTAAATGATTAAAGGTGAACTCTGCTATGACTGAGAAACAATCTGCAAGAATATTAAATGCTTAATAATTCACAAAGCCATAGTATTCAATGTTTTTATTTGCTGAAAATATGTGTGCTACTCTAGTCAGCTGGTCCTAAGTCCTATGAACCAGATAGGAAAGGTGCAAAGATATCACCAAAGAGTGAGACTGGTTTCAGCACAATGCCATACAAAGAAAATTGTTTTCTTCTCATTTTTTTAGGGCCCAATAACCTTTTATGTGCTGGCGCCTCCAGACTTGAACACAAATACAGAAGTTCACAAAAACACAAAAACAAAAGCAACAAAACCAACAGGTACTAGCCCCAGATTCTCCCATTTAGGCCACCTGGAGATCCCTGGCCCATTCAAAAACCTCTTGCCGGGGCCCTCCAAAGCCAATGGTGCAGGGCTACCACCACCCTTCCTGTGGATCATGGAAGAATTCTCGTAAGCAGCTACCAGAGTACCCCTTTAAAAACTTCCACTGGGTCAATGTGAATGCTTCAAATTCCCTGGGAACTTCTCAGATGACATTTATACATAAAGTCTGAGCCCTTATAATAGCCTGCAGCGTGTGTTCACACTTCCTTTCCCCCTTTTTCTTCTATTACCAACTCCCCCACCGCATTCCCTACCCCTCTGCTCCCCACGCGTCAGGCATGCTGATGTCCTTTTACCTACATACCTAGAAATCTCTTTCCAGGCCTAGTGTTGCATTTGCTATATATGAAATGCCTGGAAATGTCTCACACATTAGGCATCAACTTAACTGTCACCTCCTCAAGCCACCCTTCCTACCTCTTCCAAATTACCTACTCCATCACTCTGAATCTTGGTTTTCTCAGTGAATGCGACCGTGGGCACGAAGACTGTAACTTCCTTTAAGTTCTTCACTTTTGAAAAACTGACAGCCACTGTACCCCTGTCACTGAATCCATAAGGTGGGCACGTAAATAAATACAGACAAGGCGAGAACGAGGTCCCTGCACTGCTCACTCAGTGTTCCCAGGCTGTGATGCTGAAGTCACATGGCACTGCTGCAGTGGACAGGAAAGGAGGTACCAAGATTTGAGATCAGGCCTGCCACACTCACACCTCCAGTACTCCACTGCCAACTCCCTCTCCCCTAAGCTATTCTCACTGCCAGGGCGCAAAGTCAGGATCTGGGTGGCTCCACATGCCCGACACCCAGACAGTTCAGAGAGCCGGAGTTTCTCCCGTCCCCTGACTCTAGATCCAACAACCTATAACGCAACTGCACGACACCCTTCCATGAAAAGACACTCAGGCTTCCGAGTGGGCCGAACTCGGCATTCAGGCTAAAGAGTCAGCCCCCTCTGAGATGGACTCAGAAATCCAACCTGCCTCATTTCCCCACAATACTACCTTTGGATCGTACAAAGGAAGGGCTCCAGTGCTTCCTGTCAGGATTCTACGTGCACCATTTATTTACATCTCCCACACAGCCTTCAGTCATCAAGACGGAAGACTAAAACACTGTAAACAAATACTACAACCCTGTTTGACAAAGGACTTGCCTTGCCTGCCCAGACTCAAAAATGCCCTCTCAGTATGTTTGGTGAAATGGCTGCCATCTGCAATCTTTCTGTACTTAGTTTGACCCTCCAGTCAGCTGGCTTCCTGAGCACAGACTAGCCGTGCCCTACCATTCCAGTTCCACCTCCACATGCAACTGTCCATCTAGCTGTAAGTCTTAGTCTTCTCTCAGAAGATAGAATTTGCTTGGTTTTATTCTTCTGCCCTAGTGACTTGTTTAACAACAGCTGTAACTACTTTAACAGCCAGAATGGCAGCCATTCCAGTGATGTCATCTCATGCTGGAAGGTCAGTGATGTCATCTCATGCTGGAAGGTCAGTGATGTCATCTCATGCTGGAAGGTTACAATGTTTTTTGCTATTTAGCACCTGCTACACTTTGGCATAGCATTCAGTAAGAAACAGGTTCAAGTTTGGTAAACCTCTTTGGAACATACAATCCCACACCTAAATGCAGTTTCTGATTTTCAAATCTGCACACTGGGAAATCCTCTTTGTGCCCAGTGCAGTAATACCTAATGCAGATTTGCAGTCAAGAGCACTTGGGTTAACATTTTTACTGTTTCTTTATTGGCTGGATAACTACACAGCTAAAGCATTTAACCTCTGCAAACCTTTAAATCGCAGCTAGGCTAAGGCAGGAGGATCACAAGTTTGAGATCAACCCAAGGAACACAGTGAGAACCCTCATCTCAGAAATCCAGCTTCATGTTAATCCCCGTGAACCTCAGTTTCCTGATATATAAAAAAGATTTCAGGGGTTGTAAACTGATACAACCACTCTGGAAATCAGTGTGGTGGTTCCTCAGAAAAATGGACATAGTACTACCTGAAGACCCAATTATTCCACTTCTGGGCATTTATTTACCCCAGAGATGCTCCAACATACAACAAAGACACATGCACCACAGTGTTCATTGCAGCTCTATTTATAATAGCCAGAAGCTGGAAAGAACCCAGATGTCCTTCAGTAGATGAATGGATACAAAAATTGTGGTACATTTACACAATGGAGTACTACTCAGCCACCAGAAACAATGACATAACCAAATTCTCAAGAAAATGGTTGCATCTAGAGAATATCATCCTGAGTGAGGTAACCCAGTTACAAAAGGACAGACATAATATGTAGTCACTGATAATGGGATGCTAACCCCAGAAAGCTCTGAACACCCCAGAAACAACCCACAGACTGTGTGAAGATCAAGAAAAAAAAAAGAAAAAAAGAATATATTTTAATGAAAATAGAACTGTATCACATCCCCCTTTCCTTCCTACAGCCCCTCCCAGTTTCTCTCCTATCTCCTCAAATTAATAACCTCTTTTCCTATATTATTGTTACATATATACATATGTGTATGTATATGTACCCACAAATACTTAATTACAACCTTATAAAAATGTATTTGTATACTTTTATGCAAAAATGCTTAAAAATCTGTACATTTATCTTTGTTTTTTAAAATAAAGTTAAAAATACTGTATTTCTCATGGTAGATTTTAATAGGCTCTATATTTTAAGTTAGAATTATTTGATTAAGAAAATAAATATAAATGTAAAATATATAAATGACTAATAAACCTATGAAAATTAAAAAAAAATAGATTTCAAAGAATGTTGATTTCATATTACTGTGAGGATTAAACAAAGTAATCTGTGGAGATCACTGGGTACCGAGCCAGAAAACCATCAGGAACCTCACACAGAAATGTCTGTTCTAAGGGCTCCAGCTCTCCTGGGACAATGATACACACTGAATAGCAATGGCTCTTTCCCAGAGTGTTCTGCAGTTCTCACTCCTGACTGTACATTTATGCCCTGAAGGCCATGCAGGGGACACCAGGGGAGACATGCCTAGGCTCCAGCTGCAAGGGCCAGTGATTACACTAAAATTCCGAGAATCCAAGACTTTCGGCAGGGAAGCCACGGTGGAGAAGGAGCCCAAGCATGAGTGTGCACCAACTGAAGCTGGCGCCACCAAATGGTAATGCAGAAATCTGAGAAAAGTAGCAAGAAGGTGAGAAAACCCTGTAAAGAGGTCAGGAGACTAGGGTCACCTTTCATGCAGCTACTGCAGATGCAGAGCCTGGCGACGAGGACTGGAAAGACTCCTGTGCTCACCATGCTCTATCGCTCCTCCATCTTACTACACCAACCACATCCACCAGCATTCTTGCATATGGGATACAGAACACACGAGCCTCACACAGTTAAGAAGAGGAGACACTGTGAGTAGAACTGGACACTCATCTAGTACAGCTGACCTTCTTCTACACACCATCTACTTGAAAGTACTAAACTATTTGTGTCTATTCTCTGGACACAACAGAACTAAACTAGAAATCAATGAACAGAAAGTCAACAGGAACATCTACAAACTTTTAAAACCTACAAGACACCTCAAAAAACATAGTAGTCAAACAGAAAGTCATGAGAAATTAAAACAAACCAAAATATATGAAATTAATGTAGATAAAATATAGCATTTAATTCATGGACAAAGCTGTCATGCTTTAATGCAGAAAAACATTCAAGTTTTGAGTGAGTTACCTTAATTTATGGTTTTGATTTGTTTCATTCCCTTCTGCAGTGTTCACTTTTAGATGTCAATAGCCCAGGCTGTCCTCAACTCCTAATCCTCCAGGCTCTTTGCTCCTGAGCTCTGAGATTTCAGGCCTGTAACCCACCATGCCTGGCTTAATCTTACAATGCAACAACAAATTATATTTACAGTAAACAGAGATAATTTAAATGTAGTTACCAATAAAATCACCTTGCATAGAGCCTTAAGGTCAGACACAAATAAAACCAGGTGTCTTCACAGTTCTTTCCTAAGCATGTTTACAACCATACAGGCACAAAAGGTGTTTAAGATTCTTGGGGGGGGGGGGGGGCCAGAGAGAGAGAGAGAAACAGAACACATGCCTATGGGTGCTCTTCAAAGCCCAGGTGACACTCAATTTTGCAATGTTGTTTCCTATTAATTCTTTTCAGTCATCTTGTCAGCTACAGCTGGTATTACTAGCTCAGGCCAACTGTAATGGGAAGTAATGGTTGGGTTTTTACTTTTGTTTCGTTGGTTATTTTCTCTAAACATGTGCCGACAGTACAGAGCAAAGAATAAATTCTAAGCAGGGCAAATGAAAACAAAGTCAGAGGATTTAAATCTTTAGGGAATGACCAGATAGTCCTGACTGACAACTCTCTAGGAAACAGCTCTGGGTTCCCCAGGACCACAGTCCCTTCTGGTTTCAGTCACTATCACGTCTGCAAAGCTGATGACTTTCTAGTTTTATGTGGAGGAAGTCTGAAGCTGAGTCCAAATAGCACAGTGTTCTGTATTCAGATTTGGCCAGGTTTTTCATTATATAAATTCAGCCACTTTTTTTTCTCAAATATTTATCAGATCCTGCAAGCCTTTGTCTAATTTTTAGACTTCTGAAATGCTGGTTGTGACTAATACTGTATTAGTATTGCTTTTACAGAGACACATTTTGCAGAGGTTCTTCATCTAACAGTCACAAACACTCAATGGATGCATTGGAAGAATAGATAAATTCATCAGAGTAGCTGTTATTTTCAGTACTGCAGAGACACAGTAAATGAGGAAGGCATTCGATGTGCAGTTCAGCAATAGGAAAGCTACTCAGGAATGTTTGAAGTAGCTTAGAAATGGGGAAGGCATGGAAAAGCTACAGAAGGGATCCAGGGATATAAGGAAAAATGGTTGCCATGACGTGTTCATGGCCTGAATACAAGAGTGATGAAGCATCACTGTATGCCTTGTTTACCTTCCTGTAGAACAGGATGGATGAGTGGGGCCAGTTTTAAGAAGCAGCCTGGAAGAATGCCAGGACTGGGAATGAGACACATACACTTAGCATGTAAGTTCTAAGGACCGTGACATACCCCAGAAGAAACCAAG
The DNA here is from genome assembly GCF_963924665.1 of Micromys minutus. Classification (NCBI taxonomy): domain Eukaryota; kingdom Metazoa; phylum Chordata; class Mammalia; order Rodentia; family Muridae; genus Micromys; species Micromys minutus. Next base: position 5,840,621 of record NC_137981.1, on the reverse strand, counting down.
AAGGCCATGTGTCCAAGATTCTTCTCTAGCTTTAGGTGAATGCTTTATAAGTCATGTCCTAAAACTACATCTTCCATATCAAACAAGTAAAAGGTATGTGAGCTGTATCACTAATTCAAAGTGAACCAGGAATTAGACTATGATCTGTGAGCACTGAGGACTGTGCACAGACACCTGGGCTCCCATGACACTCAAGTGACCTACTTCTCCCCAGAGGCAGCTTTATCGGAAATGAAGTCATAATAAAAGTAAAAGTAAAGCCCTGAATCTGAAAAGCTGCTATACTCACGCACACGTCGATCAACATTCCATACATTCTTCCATTCAGCCCATGCTGACAGCACTTGGTCAGACCTGGGGGTCGGAGGGGGGAGCTGCTGGAATTAAGTAGGTTGGTCACACTGGGTCCCTAAAGCATGACTTTAGTTTTAATGTTGACTCCTATCAATACTGTCATCCAGTTTTGGTTAAATATGTTCTGTAGTCCACCTTAAAGCACAGATGTCTGTCTGGTCTAGAACAGAAACAAGAGACTTGTAAGGGCCACTGAGGAAAGAAAGGAACCTTAAGCTGCTGATCTATGATTTCTACTCCCATTCTGATGCAACACTGCAAAGTCTTATTTCTTCAAACAATTTATGTGCTGTATGTTACCACTAGAAAAGTCTTCAACTGCAAATTTTTTGTGTTTAATTCACTTGCTCATTTGTTTTCAACACTAGTAGAATTAATGGAATACCCCACTCTTAGAAGTCTGACGAAGCCTGTAGGGTGGAGCACACCTTTGAGGTCAGCCAAGAATATGCAAGAGAAACCCTGTCTCAAATAGAAAGAAAGAGAACGGAATAGAAAGCAAAGCAGGAGTCCAGTGCAGTCTTGTTCATTTCTTAACACTGCAGTCTTAACTGCTCAATAGACCTGAGAACGTTACTCAACTACCACAGCCAACTGCAAACACAAGCAGATGCTGATAACATTCTGAACAGCCACAGTTAAAATTAGTGCTCAACTCAAAGGCCTATTTCTCCCCAAATTTGTTTTGAGTGTTTGTGAAGAAACAGGTCAGAAAAATGTTTGAAATACAATATAACAACAACCTGTGACAAACACTTATTAGCACTTAATGGGCCAGTGAAACACATGTGTACATTCCTAATGCTATATAATCCTCACGACAACCTCCTTGTGCTAACAGGCACTCAACTTAACCGGAATGGACGAATGAGAAAACAGGTACTGAAAGTGGGTGAGCAGGTAGGCGGGGAGCACCTTCATAGAAGCAAAAAGAGGGGCGATGGGATGGAGGGTTCTGGAGGGGAAACTGGGAAAGGAGATAACATATAATTAAAATATCCAATTAAAAAAAAAAAACAAAAAACAAAAAAGAAAGAGAAGAGAAAGGAAGGGGGAAAGGAAGAAAGGAAAGAAACTTGCTTAAGGCCACACACAAGGATGGGGCAGGGCTGGTAGGTATTAAAACCTGACTGAACCAGTCACAGTGAGTTCAAGGATTCAGTCCCTCCAGAAAAAGGAGCTGATTGCATTTCAAAAGTTGGTAAGACAGTTGGCTGTAAAAAAAAACTGTTTTGTTGCAAGCTGGTATAACCACTCTGGAAATTAGTCTGGAGGCTCCTCAGAAAATTGGACATAGTACTACCTAAGGACCCAACTATACCACTCCTGGGCATATACCCAAAAGATGCTCTAACATATAACAAGGACCCATGCTCCACTATGTTTATAGTAGCCTTATTTATAATAGCCAGAAGCTGGAAGGAACCCAGATGTCCTTCTACAGAGGATGGATACAGAAAATGTGGTACATTTACACAATGGAATACTACTCACCTATTAAAAACAATGAGTTTATGAAATTCTTAGGCAAATGGATAGAACTAGTGAGGTAATACAATCACAAAAAACCACCCATGGTATGCACTCACTGATAAGTGGATATTAGCCCAAAAGCTTGGAATACCCAAGATACAATTCACAGACCACATGAAGCTCAAGAAAGATGACCAAAGTGTAGATGCTTCCGTCCTTCTTAGAAGAGGGAACAAAAATATTCACAGGAGAAAAAAATGGAGACCAGTTTGAAGCAGAAACTGAAGCAAAGGCCATCTAGAGACTGCCACCAAACCCAGATAATATTACTATTAAGTAATACTGTCAGAAGCCTGATATAGCTGTCTCCTGAGAAGTTCTACCAAACAGGACAAATACAGAGGCAGATGCTCACAGCTGACCACTGAGCCGACAATAAGGTTTGCAACCCAGTGGAGGAGTTAAAGAAAAGATTGAAGGAGCTGAAGGGGTTTGCAACCCCATAAGAACAACAAAACCAACCAACCGGAGCTCCCAGGGACTAACCACCATCCAAAGAGTATACATGGATGGAGCCATGGCCCCAGCTGCACATGTTCCAGAGGATGGCTTTGTTGAGCATCAATGGGAAGAAAAGCCCTTGGTCCTGCCAAGGCTCAATGCCCTAGAGTAGGGGAATGTCAGTGCGGGAAAACGGGAGGGGGTGGGTGGGTGGGTGAACACCCTCATAGAAGCAGGGGGAGAGGGGATAGGATAGGGGGTTTATGAAGGGGAACTCAGGAAAGGAGATAACATTTGAAAGGTAAATAAAATATGTCCAATTTTAAAAAATGTTTTTTAAAGCTAAAGTATGTATGTCTTACATTCGAGGATCCAAAGATACCTCCTAAGCAGGTGCCTGTCTGCCATCTACCAGGAGTACAAAGGGGTGTAGCTAAACACTTCTGCTACAAGAATCTAGTGGTGAAAGACATAGAGGCTCTTAACACTCTACAATACAGAGAAAGTCTTCCAATTTCCCAGTGTACTGTTCCAAAGTCAACAGTGCCAAGGTCAAGAAATCCCTCGTTTTCACAGGGATCTTATGAAGGAAACACTATTGGAAACATGTCCACTTTTGAAGAAACTGACACAAACATGTTAAATGCCTTTCCCCAAGGTCAAAGGGATAGAACGGGATTCATGGTCTAGAAATCTGACACAACAAACTCAAGTTTCCTGCAGAACTCTTGTGCTCACAGAAATGAAGCAAAGTAACAGTCTGAGTTGCCACAGCACATGCTTATGTCCCTCTCTGTCCCCAGTAATTACAAAGGATTTCTCTTTCTGCCCATTAATAAGGACATCTCTCCCCTACCCAACTCTGATCTATGGAGAGAGGTATAAATAGGCTAACCAATTTGCATTTTATTTGCTTAAAATGGGTCCCATAAACATAAACAAAACAATGGACCTCAGGATTCAGATCAAATGGATTCTGTCCCTCAGTAAACTCTCATTCCTAAGTGGCAAAGGCCAGGACAGTGGGTGCTAAGGAAGCAAGACTCAATCACAGCCTTCTAGCAGCAGGAATGAAGAGGCTGTGGGAAGGGAAGGAGGGCTGCAAGTTGGCAAGAAGTATATAAGACAGATACACTGAGGTGTTTTTAGACTTCCCCCTTCCCCAGCTCCTGAAGGAATTAGTCTTCACCCTTTCAAAGCAAATACAGTGTGGGCAACTCCTTGCAGAGGAGTTAGAACAGCTCATGTTTCTAAAACATGGATGAGCGTGTGGCCATACAAAGGCAAAAAATTTATGAATGAACTCTCAGCAACTTCTAACCTGGGGGGGGGGGGGGGGGAGCCCTCCCGGTCTCACCTTAAATACATACCATATAAACTAACAGGAGAAGAACCAGCCATTGTTATTGACAGGCACCCACCTATTTGGAATAACATAAGGGGGTCTCAGCCTGGCCCACTTTACCCTCAATGCTAGGGAGCATAGCTTTGTGTCACACCTGCTAACAGTGCAGGCAATGAGAGCAAACAATGCTGTGAACGTATCAGTTCATCAAAATAAAACAACACAAAACAACACAAGAAATTTTTGAAATAAAATAATAATGAAGGCTGACAATTATCTTTTAACTAGGCTTCAGTTTTATATGATGGTGGCAAACCCTAATAGTTCCTGAAGGGATCTAAAAATCTGACTAAAGTATATTCTTTCTACATAATAATATACTTATATTATTTACATAATATTTTTATAATGCCCTATTCTTTAAAGAGCATGCTTGAGAACCTCTCAACTTAAAGCAACCATTTTACACCACATGAAAATTTAAGGCTTTTCCCCTTTTACAAAGGTTTTCAAAGCCATAATTTATACCTATCACCTAAGTCGCTTACAGAAAGGACATTAAGATACATTAACAAACAGGAAAACTTAAAAGTGAACTCTTAAAGAATTAACATCAGTAACTTCAAGAGGAGAAAACCATCCACTCCAGAAGAAATACTGTCACTACTGTTGAAGACAATGGCAAGAGAGACAAGGAAACTACAATGAATTCTTCGTGAAAAGACAGGAATAGAGGGACCCTCATGGTGGACACAGCAGGCTTTAGCCCTGGGGAGGTTGAAGCAGTAGAATTAGGAATCGGAAGTCAGCAAGACTTTTGTCTCAAAAAAACCATACCATTTCCAAAAAGTGGATGGGAGACAGACAAAAAGGAGCAGTGAGTCAGATACTCAGGATGAGGGCCTTTTTCAGCTTGCTTTTCTGCAACCAAGGAAGTCCATCACTGATCCACAGTCTCCAGGGGCTTCTGCATGCTAGCCCATGGAGTGGCAGGCACACTCCAGGCAGATTCCATATGTAGCTATTTCACATGGATCTGCCTTAGGCTCCCATTCTGAGTAACTGAGCTTCATGTTTACTAGGTGTTTAAAAGCTAGTATGACTATAAGAGGCACTGAAAGCAAGCTTACGATCCTAATGTCACCCTCATCCACCACCTCTCTTAGCCCCTCAGCACTTTCTCTCCTCTCACCATTATACAATCATCACCCAGGTTTAACAGACTCAATGCACAAGCTCTCACTTTTGCACAAAAGTAGCTATCTGCCCAGCAACCTAGCACAAACCCTTAAGCTATATAGATACACCAGAACTCAACAATATCTCAGCAACCATGAGATGGGAGGATGGGGAGAAGGGGTTGTCAAGTGCACCCTGTCATCCTGAGAATCCTGCAGAGTGGGAGTGGCCTCTAGTACGAGATATTTTCACAAGGTATGCAAACTTCAGTGATGACAACACACCAACCAGTTGCAAGACACATTACTAACTCCCTCCCTCATTACCTGCATATAAAACTGATACCACTTAAAAATCTTGAGGATTAGGGGAAAGTCTTGGTTGGGGGTGGGCACAGGGTCTCTCTCCATATCTCTAGCTATCCTGAAATTCATTACGTAGACCATGCCGCCCTCAAACTCAGAGATACCCCTGCCTCTACCTCTCAAGTGCCAGGACTGAAGGTGTGCACCACCGTGCCTAGTCTTGTAAAGTAAAACTGTTTCTGCCAAAGTTTCTTAATTAGGCACAGAATTCAGCCATGACGGCTCCATCCTATAATGCCAGCAATTGGGAGGTGTCTTAGCTAAGGTTTCCATTTCTTTGAAGAGATACTATGATCAAGGCAACTCTTAGAAAACAGAGGTTCAGCCCATTATCATCAATGTGGGAAATATGGCAGCTTCCAAGCAGGCATGGCACCAGAAGAGCTGAGAGTTCATCCAAAGGCAGCCACGGGCGGGGGGGGGGGGGGGGGGGGGGGGGAGTCTCAAAGACTATACTTCTTCTATCAAGGCCAAATCCACTCTAATAAGGCCACACCTCCTAATACTCCCACTCCCTGTGACAAGCATATTCAAATCACTACCTGAGGCTACAAGAGGAACTCTCCAAGTTCAAGGACAGTCAAGTTACATATATGAAGTCAGGCCAACCTGGGCTACTGAACAAGTCCCTGTCTAAAAACAAAACATAGCAGGAAGGAGGTTCCAAACAAAGAAAAAGGAAGGAGAAATCAAACATTGCCTTCTAAACATCATCAGAAATGAGAACATGCTTCTTGTTTAAAAAAACAAAACAAAACAAAACACATGAGTTTGGGGCTGGAGAGATGAGTCAGTGGTTACAATGACTGTCTTCCAGAGGTCCTGAGTTCAATTCCTAGCAACCACATGGAGGCTCCCAACCAGCTGTAATGAGATCCAGTGCCCTCTTTTGGTGTCTGAAGACAGTGACAGTGTACTCACACTCATTAAATAAATAAACAAACAAACAAGCAAACAAATAAATAAATAAATCTTGTTTAAAAAAAAAGAAATTTGATTTCATCATTACTTTTTCAAAGCCTTTAACTGCAACAGAGAAAATAATGCCAAATTTAGGGAAATGTGGGCTCTCTCAATAGCCTGTCAAGTGCTTGCAAGTAAATTCACTGACAACACCCAGGACCACCTCGCCGCACGTACAGCCAGGCATGATGCTGGCACGGATCTACAGCCACAGCTGGCCTGGCCTTAGATCAACTCCACATCTCCATGCCAGCCATCACACACAGGCAACACCACAGTAATGCAGCATGCCAAAGCAACGCCAAACTGCAGTAGGTCACTACGTATTTTATTTATTTCATGTTTGTTGTTGCTTGCATTTCCCTTTTGGAAGACGCTACCTTCAGGATATGCAATATTAGGAAAACAGGAAACAACAGTCAGATCAGACTATGGTTTAGTACAAAAGACAGACACTAACAATCCTATGCTGGAAACGAAGGCTCCCGACAGTAACGTCTGTAGTGGCCTTTGCAGCTCTCCTGTCCCTATGCACCCTCCTTGTGAAAGCCTGTATTAGATGGTGAATTTGCCTGCCAATTCCATGATGTTTAAGAAACGTACTTAACTATTTTCTATGTCCCAATAGACTATTGGAGTTTACTTACTAGGAATGGGCCGTGGCTTCACCACCCGTCATAGAAATGGCACACAGCAGACCGTACACGGATCTTCTCATGGCATTTTACCTGGCCCAACACAACCAGGCTACTGCTCAGTTTAAAAGCCCAAGACAACCTCAACTCCATGCCATGACATGTCCATTGCCGGTGCTCCCACAACAACTAACAGCTTCCTTCATCTCCAGCTGCTGTCTAAAGAGTGCCAGATACATCTCCAAAAGAGTTGATGCCAATGATTTTGAGTCAGGCAGGTCAGAAATCCTACTCTGCCTCTCAGAGACTGTGATTCTGACAAGTTATCTGAAGGTAAGCTGCTCTGAACTCATGCTGCATCTGAGGCTGTCCAAAGGAAGTGGCTCACTCAGGGCCTCACTTTAAGTGTGCACGTGATGGCAGCTGGGGTGATTACTGCTACTGAGCACTGACTGAAGCATCTCTCCCCTTAAAAGGGGTACACAAGGAGCCAACGAGGTGCCTCGAGGCATCATGGCACTTGCTGCCAGCTTGATGAATGGAAGTGTAACGGCGGACCCCTGGGACATACAGGTTAAATGGAGAAACAGAATGCCCACTAACCCCCATTTATGTGCCTTTATACATGCCTGCTCATATACATACAATAAAACAAAATGCAATAGAACATTTTTAAATGGCCACTGTATGGCTATCAGGATTTGTCATGTTTTCATAATTCCTAAAGGCTATCCATCAAAATCTCATATTTAAGAAGTGGCCTTTTACACTGGAAGAGGAGGGGGCAGGGGCAGATCCTTGTTTACTGTCCAGACTCACTCAGGACTCACACGAATCAAACCTTGTTTTGTTTCTTTAGCATAACTGTCACTATGTAAGAATAACACGATTCATGAACAGATTATCTTCAGCAACAACCACCAGCTTTTGAGAAGACATTCACTAACACAGATCTTGTTGAGAAATAGCTCGATGCAGCTGGCAGTTGACAATAGAAAGCTTTACAGAGGAAGCACTGCGACCGAACGGGTGGCATACAGGTCTCCAGTGGACTCCGAGTCCATGAGACAAGAATGTCCAAGAAACACAAATAACGTGAAGGCAGAAAATAACCATTCAGAGACTGGAGAAAAAAAATCGGGGGCTGGGGGAGAAAACTCCAGTGACGTTAGAGAAAACTTGGACGTATTACCAGTTACTTATATAAATACCATTTATCCCCCTAAAGCAAAATGATTCTCTTTCTTCACAGCATAAGTACAAAATGCTCAAGCCCTGGGAACAGAGGCAAGCAATGATCCCCCAAACTACAATCAACAAGGGCCTGGGCAGCACGCCTCCATCGTGTCCCCCAGGAACTCAGTGGTAGAGGGGTTCTCCTGTGCGTCCCCAGATGGAAAGTCCCTGCTCTACACTGACACAGACAGTGACAAAGTGAGGTGACACCTAACCTGAGTGTGAGGCACTGGCTGGATCAGAGGGCAGACAGTGAGGGAGTGTGTAGTGGGAAAGACTACTTGTGTGAGAGGAACCAGGGCAGCACTGTGCTTGGCACAGTCACAGGAAAGCGTAGAAAGTAATCAAGTTACACAGCCTGGCAGGTCCACACCAGGGAGGACCCAGGAGCTAGAAGAAAAAAAAACACTTCTGCTCCAATAGCCTCCAAGGGCCCCTGTCTCCCCAACAGTCCCGGATCCTCGGAACCTCTCTTCCACAGCTCTCTGGCCCACTCCAGCTCCAGCTGGTCTTCAAACCCAACAGGCCCTCACCCACCACTCTTTGCCACTCTGAAATCCACACTGTTTACACCCTCATGTTTATGTGCTTTCTCTTAAGTGTGCTGATTCTATATCACACTGATTGATGTGCTGAACCTCCTTTGCCTTCTGAGATGAAGCCCACTTGACTATAATATATGATCTTAACATGTTCATAAATTTGATTATAAAGTATTTCTAGTTGAGAAATTCTGTATGCATGTTCAAAGATATTTGTCTGTAGTTTCTTTCTCTGTAGTGTCTTTACGTGCTTTTGATGTCAGTATGCTTGTTTTGAACTAATTTGGAAGGGCTCATTTTATTTTGTGGGTATGACACAGCAGTGACTCTGTATGTTCTTGAGCTTTTCTTTGAGGAGAAATCTTTACAGTACAGCTTCAATTTCAATGTCTGACATAAGGATGAAAAAACCATTATCAGTATTTGAAATAGCAGTGCCCACACTTTACCTTTTTCCTTCTAAATTCATCCTCTAACATACATGTTGTTTTGCTTTAATTATTATTAAGACTGACATTTTCCTAAAAACCAGAAGAGGTGCATAGTAAAAATATAAAGTAAGTAAATGAACAAACACAAGACAAAATCATTGAGTGATTTTGCCAGGTGAAAAAAAAAAAAAACATTTTTAATTTATAAACACATTTTAACATTGTACTTTTTTAGTTTATCAATACCCAGAAACACAGGCATTGCACACACGTTTATGAGCTAGGCTACATGTTCTCTTTGACCAGCCTTCTACCTCAAAGACTGTTAATTCAGTTCCACATTCATCTGTCACCCTTCCAACTCATCCACCACAACAACCCTCCCACCACAGCATGACCACGCCCATTCAGACCCAGCTTCCTGATATCCCCAGGGCGCCCTAGGTCCGCCCCAGCTAACCCTCCCAGCACCTCCTCCAGGACTACTCCTGACCTGATTCCACTCTACTCCAGTTCTCTCTCCAGTGTTTCCTGGGCCCACATTCTCACTACCTGGGGAGTCCTTCTATGTACACACGAAGTCTCACAAGGATGCAGAACTGCCTGTTTTCTTATCTCCCTGTCCAGATACTGTAGGAAAAAAAAAATGACAAATTCCTCCGACACCCACTCTCAATTCCAACTTCTCCCTTTTTCAGAAGTGACACCTAACCATCCTCTACTGTACACCGGCTTTTTCCTCTCATTATGGGGGTGGAGTGGGATTCTGATTATATCCAAACATCACCTTCTTATGGCTCCTCTGAGACCAGTGTCTCTTGACAGCTCAAGGGTACCCTTGTAGCTATCCATCTCTCACGGGCTTAACTATTCCTCGCTTCTGCATCCTTCCCACTGGCAGCCAACCACATCAAACACTGACTGAGTGAAACCAAAATGAAGAAACTCTCCCCATATTTCCTCAGGCACTGTACCCATGTCTCATCTGCTGTGGTCTCGATTCTCTACTCCTTTCCAAAGCAATCTCTGGCATGTCCACATGTCCCTCTCCATTTCTGCTCTAGTTCTTAGAGCCTAAGGTCATTAGAAATCTACCATCAAAGCCAGAGGTCACTTCTCTCACACAATTCTGTTCTATACAGTACCTGACAGGATACCACAGGCAACATGTTTTTTCTGCTCATGGGTTTTACATCATCACACTCATTTGGTTGCCCTACCATCTCACTGAGGACTTCCCTCTCATCCTCCCTTTAGTGTGAACTGACCAGAAGCACAAGCCTCACTCCTAACTGATTCCCTACTGATACTCACTGGAGCAAACTTAACTTGTTCATAGTGTATCATTTGATGATGCAGACTTGACCCAAGAGTTCTACTACAGGGGGTTACATCAAGTTCCAAACAATCCCTTCAGGGCTGACTCACAGAGTCACATGAATGTCCAATAAGTGCATCAAAAAATACAGCTAGTCTACCAGATCTCCAATGCATTGGCTCCACCATTTCTAAGCACATTAACTGCACCCCAAGCACCTGTCTTTCTCATCTATAACCAACTCTTCCCTTGCTCATGTGAATGCCAAATCCCAATTATACCTTGAACCTCTCTGAATGTCTACTGTCATCACCAAACCTCAACCCACTCACACAACTCACTTGGTGATGCCGTCAGTCATCCCACCCTGGACAATCCACAAACCATGTACAAGTGATTTTCATGTAAGTGGGTTGGCATTAAACTTATAATCCCCCTGAATTCCTTACCCGAGCTTCTGTGGTCTGATCCTCTCAGCCTTACTGCTCTCCTACCCTGTCACTCCTCATGGATGACCACTCAGAGATGTCCTTCTCCTGGATAACACTTCTTTCTCCTCACTATCTCAGCTCAAACACTAAATCCCCTTGATCAAGGGAAAGTGTCCCCTGATCATATTAACCCAAATCCATTTATTAGCCTTCTTAATTGATTGTGCAGCACTCAGTCCATGAAAATGTGTATTAATCGTGTTTAGCATTGCTAGAGCGTGGACTCTCTACTCAATCCCTATACCTATTAGAAAACCCAGCCCTTCTAGAGGGTAACTCCATATGAAGACCTGATTAGTTTAGCTTCCCTGGGAATTGCAACTATGCTTTCACAATGGGTCTGTCAGTCTATCTTCAGCTTCTAGCACACCAAAGACTCAAATCATTTGCTTCTCAAATGTTTTGGGGATAAAAGCTACAGGCACAAAATAAGGCAAAACAGTGAGAGTATTCTCAAGGCAGCTCTACGCTGATAAAGCACTTACAGCATCCTGGAAGGGACAATTATACTGTTAGGAAGTCTAACACCAAAGCAGCATCCTGCCTATCAATAAAGAGGGTCATCCTCAACCAACTGTGAAGAGTCCAAATCCTGTAACTGATGATTTAAAATTGGGTCAGACCAAATAAAAAAGAAAAATCACATGATCATATTAAAGAATTCAGAAAAGGCCTTTGACAAACTCCAGCATGCCTTCATGATAAATGTAGAACTTAGGGCTAGATGGGATACAGCTCACCATAAGAGCTGTGTAAGAGAAACCCAGAGCCAGAAACATCCTAACCGAGAAGAGTGAAACGATCTCACTGAAGTCAGGAAGGAGACAGAGATGCCCACTATCACAGTCCTTCTAATGAGTGCGCATCCATCTGCTTCAAGTACCAGCAGCAATAGTAAGACATACAAGAAAAACAGAAGCATGCAAATAGGGCTATTTACAGAGGACATGACACTATACACTTAGAGATCCCAAAGTCCTACCAGAAGAAACGAATTCAGCAATGTGGTAGGATACGGAATCAGCTTGCAGAGGTCAGTGGCTTTTATATATACGAACAACAAACACCCAGAGGAAGAGATCTTGGACATATTTACATCCACAGTCGTCTCAAAGAATATAAAATATATAGGGATAAACATAACCAAGGATGTGAAGGACCCTCTACTCTACAATAAAAACTTTAAACCTCTGAAGAAAGGAATAAAGAGAAAATGGAAAGACACTAAAAATGAAAAGATATCCTAAGCCCAAGGATGGGTAGAATTAACATTGTGAAAATGACCATTCTACCAAAACCTTTTTATAGATTAAAAGAATCATAATCAAAATTCTAATGTCATTTTTTCACCAAAACAGAAAAAAGAAACTATCCCAAAACTCAATCCCAAGCAGAAAGAACAGTGCTAGAAGGATTACAATTTCATATATTAACATGCACTACAGATATAAATAGATAGATATATAGATGGATGGATGGATGGATGGGTGGGTGGGTAGATAGATGATAGGCAGATACATAGATGATAGATAGGTAGGTAGATAAACAGCACTGACACAAAACAGACATGTAGACCAATGGAACAAAATTAAAGGCCAAACAAGCATACATGTAACTTCAGCCACTTGATATTGACAAAGATGCCAAAAACATATGCTAGAGAAAAAAGATCACCTACAACAAATGTTGTTGAGAAAACTAGATGTCCACATGCAGACCAAAGAAAGGCTAGCTCTATCTACCATTGTGCACAAACACTAACTCCAGAGGGGTCAGAGACTTAAACCTGAAACACTGCAATTGCTAGAAGAAACCTCAGGCAGTGCCCTATCTAATACAAGCAAGGACTTCCTGAATAGGACGCCATTTGCCCAAGAATTAAAGGCCAACAGCTGCCAAGTGGGACTTCATAAAACTAAAAGGCTTCACTTCCTCAAAATTAATTTCAGTCAACGGTATAAAGCGGAAGACCACAGAATAAGAAAGAACTTTGCCAGTTGTAAATCTAACAAAGGATTACTATCCAGAATATACAATGAACTCAATAAAAAAGGAGCAAAAGGTGTCAGGAGATGGGGTAGGGGGAAGGGATTAAAAACATGAATAGAGAGTTCTCAAAAGAAAAAAAAATAGCTAAGAACTACCTCAAAAATTGATCATCATCCTTCATTAACTGTTGCTGGTCTACTCACAACAGCTAAGGAAACAGAAACAACCAGTAGTCATGCAAGCAACAATTAGATAGTGAATACCTAAGGTGTACTGTGGAATACCACTCAGCTATGAAGAAAATCAAATCATCAGCTTTGCAGGTAAGTACGCAGAACTAAAAAAGATATCACACTGAGTAAGGGAACTCAGATACAGAAATGCAAACGCCACATGCTCTCTCTCTCTCATCAGAGGCTCCAAACTTTCTGATGTGAGCACACAGCCTACAGTAATTTGCAAAAAACAGGAAAGTAAACCAGAACGATTGCCACAAGATAAGTGTTGGAGGCCAATAAAGAGAGAAATACCAAGATACAAGTAGCCTGATCAGGAACACAAGAAAAGAGTAGAAGGAGGTAATACAGAAGAGAGATGGGAAGGGAGAAAAAGGATTAGCAGGGTATAACCAACCTGATATGGGAAACAGAGGAAGGAAAATACTCAAAGAGGATAAAATAACAGTAAGGGTATCTGAAAAAATATATATACATAATTACACAATTAACTACTTACCCAAAAATGTAGAACATGTAATTCTATGTATAAATATACACGTACAGTTTTAATGAACTTTCCTCATCTGGGGTGACAATGGTACCTCTAGGAACCAAAGACCATCTAACAAAAACCCCGCTACCAGATAGGAGAAGCTTTATTTTGAACTGTTGGCCAGCACAGTCCAAAAGTCTCCAAAAACATATAGCCTCATGTTATTGCCTCCGGAGTGGAAGGAGGTCTTTCTCCTGAAAGCACTGTGCACATCAGAAACAGGGCCCAGAGACTCTGACCTGGAACTGGAAGCCTCCTAAGGACTAGCTTTCATAGCACCAACATGTACCATGAGTTCCCAAAGGAGACAGGCAACTAACCGTGTCCTCAGCTACGATGACTACTGTGTATGAACCGTATGGACGGCCAGAATGACACAATCACAGTACTGGTCAAGCAGAGGCACACACCTGGGCAGTAACCAACAACTCTCTAATCAAGCTTACAACATGCACAGGATGGACACGATGGCTGGTACTGAGAGCGAGCTAACAGCTTGGTGCAAGCGAAGCCATGACTACTGCTAAGAGAATCTGCAATGACTATTAAATCAGTATAATCTTTACAGCAATCTAAACATCCGTCCTTTTACCTAAGTGTAGCTTTCACCTCTTATCAAGCTAACTTCTCTTTGAAACAGACCACTATAAGAAAACCATAACCCATCAAAACGCAGAGATGTGGAGCTTAGGCCCAAAGGATACGTTCACAGAACAATCCTGCATGTGAGATTAAGGAACACTGTAGGATGGCAGGGACTTGGGAGAAGACAAGGGGGTTTGTTGTGCCTTTGACTGTGCCTCCTAGTAATGTCAAACGCTACAGCCATAAACTTCTCATCAGAATGAATTCCTACTCATGAGCCGAACAAGGATGAGACCAATGGAAATGCCAGAGTAGACACAGAAAAGCCCATGGGGCATCCTCAACATTATACAAAAAAACTATAGGTAACTGAGGAATGCAGAGGGAGGGAAGAGAACATCAATACCCAACCGTCATGAAAACATACATATATGTAAAACATATGAGCTGAGCAGGCCATATATATATGTGTGTGTGTATATATATATACACACACATATATATGCACATATATATACACAGTCATACATATACACATATACATGCATAGCATGTATAGATTTGAGAAACAGGGAAAAAAGGAGAAATACTGTAATAAAGATAGACCTCGACAATGATCTTCTGTCACTTTCTATAAAGATAGTGATATTTTTCCATTATAATAAGACTTCCCATACAGTTTCAAAACAAACAGGGTAACTTAAGTGGAGAGCTACTGGAAATAAAATGAAAATTTTCAAGAATCAAAAAGGTAATTTTCTAAACTCCCTACTAGGCAAAAAAAAAAAAAAAAAAAAAACCCTCCAGACTCCATTTACAAAACCATAGCTTTCTCATTTACGCCTCTCAGCCACTTTCCAATGCAGTGCAGATGACTTACCCTGTTGCCTATAATGAATATTTTTCTGCCGAAAAAAGGGGGTCTGAAAAGCATCCCAGGAAGGAGTCTAATATGTGCAAACTAGAAGCATCCAAAAAAAAGTATGTGCAAATATGTACAAATAGAAAAGAGTCAACACTCACACCAGGCTTCCTTCTGCATGTCAGAGTGAAAAGAAACAATAAAAGAGGAAGAGATGTCACCTCCTACTTCTCATTCCTTCCCTACCACTGAAGGACGCACAGAACCCACACTAATTTGCTACACTCTCGACAGCATCCTAAGCCTGCTGGGGTTTCCTTGAGCTGCCTACATTTTGTCTGTTGAAGCTGGCGACCCACGTGCTGTGCCTCTTGCTGGCTCTTCAGAAGGCAGCACCTGCAGCACTTGACAGACACTCTCAAGCATTCCCATCATCATACAGGCAATGGAGACTTGGAGAAGCAGTGCAACTCTCCAAATCATTCCCCTGCTAGAGCTGGGATTTGAACACAGATTTAACTCTGGAATGGGAGTCCCCAATATTGCCTCTGTTCAAAGTTAAAGGACTATTCTTTAGCCCAAAGTAATGATGCTTGGACTTCACAACAGTTCGAGAGCAAACACGAACAACAATTCTATGTACGGGGTTCCCCTTGCATCTCTGAAACCTCCTTCTTTGAAATATAAAGCCAAAGACTACAAAACCATGAATGAAACCTGGTTCGGAAAAAGTCTCGAGCTTAAGGTTTTTAGTGTAGCTGGTAAGGAATTGCTACAATTTCCTTGCCATGCACAACAGAAGAAGCATTTCGTGCTCCCAGAGTCTTCATTACAAAGAAAAATAAGTAAGTACAACTGCTGAACTTCCAGCTAGAGCCTGAGTCACTCTTCTCTTCCCTTTGCTCATTCATAACACCCACTGTCCACAATGCACAAAGACGTGACCCTCTGCCTTTCTCTCAAAAGCAGAGGAGACCCAACTGTTAATACTAATAGCTTCCTTTTCTCTTAAGAACATCAAAATATCCTTCAGTAATCACAGGGGCACATTTATTAGAACTACTGCCACGAAGTTTGAGTACCAATGTGATTAAAAGCAATCTGGCACTGAACAGGTGTCAAATAGTGAAATGTCACTTCTCCAAATTCCTTTAAAAGATTATTTTTTATGGTACGAATCCCAGAGGATAATATTTACTATCTGCTACAACCTTAGCTTTAACTTTATCTTTCTTCTAAAAGCTGATACAGTTCATACTCAAAAGCTCACCAAGGAAACAGCTTTGGTGGCTCAAAGAGACTAGTTCTGGTTCTTTGCTTTGTTTTGAGTTTTATTTATTTATTTTTTTTTAGTAGTAACGTTCTTCTCAACTAAATTAAGAAAACAAAGGGTAGGTTGATTTGGTCATGCTCATAAGCAGGTATACATCTGGAATGGGCTCGGCACAGCATAGAGGGCTGGCAGATCCAAGGGTGAAAGTTACAGGCTTTGAAACCTTGGTGAATTATCACACAGTTCTGAGACTTTCTCCTCTGTAAAATGGAGAAAATGGTGGTAACTAAAGTATTACAGTGACAACTTCACCGTGAATGTACTCGCCAAACTTGTCCTATGCTCAGGGGTGTGGGAACATTGTGAGATTTGGATAACAGGACCCCAGATTTTCTATGTATAAAATGAAGTGTCTCAGGAGTCTAACAGTATAAATTACAAAGATGTCACATGTGAAAATGTTGCCAAAAAAAAAAAAAAAAGAAAATGTTGACATCTGTTATGTAGTACATAAACTTAAAGAATGTAAGGGACAAAAATAACATAATAAATAAAATAATAAGCAATGTAGGGCACATGCCATAGTGATCTGCACGCTGCTCATTCTTTCCTAACAGAGTTTGCAAGAACCTGTCAAAACGAGAGGAGGGCAGCTCGCGCAGGTGGCTGTGCATGGTTCCCACAAACTGAGTCACTCAGGGAAGGCTTGGGGATCAGCACGGATTATGCCAAGTGTTATGCATTTTAGCAAGCACAAAACCATAAGACACTGGGATCTATAAATGCAGTCTACCTTTTAAAAATCAAAACACACTTTTGCTTTTGAATAAAGCCTTGCTATTCATTCCCAAGACGAAACTTGAGCTTCTCTAAGTCAGCTAAAAGACAAAAGCTATGAAAAGTTTGAGTGGGAAAAAAATAAATCTCACAAAACGTCTTTCCTCCTATTCCTGAGTATTCGCTCTCATAGCAGTGTAGTAACCTAAGCATCCTGCCAGGGCCCAATGTTCCTGAAAACCGGCAGTGAACCTTCTGTTGCTCTGTATGAGTCAATCACGGAAAGCATGGACACAGGGCAGAGAGGACAAGAGCCTAGGACTGGTAAGTGCTGAATGGTGTCCTTAACGCACTTGTGGGCTCTTTTTATTGTGTGTTAGTCAGAAGAAGGCAATCTGAAAACATAAACAAATAATTTCAATGTAAACAAGACATGGTTGGAAGTGCCGGCATGCACCTTTAATTCTAGCACTCAGAAGCACAGGCAGGAGGATTTCTTGCTAACTAACATCGTTCTGGACCAGTCAAGGTGTATGATGAGACATGCCTATCTTTTTTTTTTTTAATAAAAAACTACATCTGACAAGGAATCTTAAGCAAAGTCTTTTCTTTTTTCTGTCCCACATTCTTCCAATAGTAAATAAACCCTTGGCTAAGGAACACTGTCTTCTACCCTTAACACAAAAAGTTTGGAAGAAAATGTCAGTTATGTTCAGTAGAAGGGGTTCACTTTCATCAACCATGGAACTTAGGAAGACAGGGTCAGTTGACTCCTCCCATGATGGACCAGACAGTAAATAGCTGAGATCATAGGTTGTGTAGTCTTTGCTGTACCCCACTTAACACTGCTGATTCCTATGTTGGGAGAATAGTCATAGATATAAAAGTATAGTGCCTGTGGCCATGTCCCAACACAACTTTCTTTAGGGACAATGATATGTGAATTTCACATAAATTTCACATGACATATCTTTAAGATTTTCTTTCACTTCTTTGGCAACATAAAAAGCCATGGTCTGTAGTTTTGACTAGAATATCTATGGTGATTAGAGGTAGGAAGGAAACTTGTTAGAAGAGTGTCTAGTCTGGCTCTGAGATTCCTCAACTTAGGTGAATGCATACCCTACAGCTATAGCACTACACAGGGGGCTATGGGTCAGCCAGGTAGCTGCTCTTACACTGCTGTACCCATGCTTACCTGCAGATGGTGTCTCAAATGAGGCACTCACAACAAGATCACCTAAGTGCTCCTAAGTGCATTCATTCACAAACTAGCCCAAGATGATCCAAAGGCAAAGAACACAAACTTCAATGCTTCCTTAGTAGGTATGGTTTAAATTCTCACCTGGCATGCAGACTGTAAGGACTGTGACCTGCATAACCCTTATACACAGAGAAATGGCAACCCCACATGCCTCAGAACAAAGGCACAACGTAAAGGCTCCCCTTTTTATAACACACGGTGAGGCCTAAGCAATCAGACAAAAAGCAGATGAAATACTATGAGGCCTGTGGCATGCTTCAAAACAACTCACTGTGGGGCAGAGATTAAACAGCGCTGAGCTATGACTCAGTCACTACAGTCGCGTGATGGCCAGAGTGGAGGCTCACCAGATTATTCTCTTTGTTTTTCTGTGTTTCAAATCATACATAAGAAAACCTTAATGGTGGGGGCCAGGTATGAGAATCTGGAAAGAACAATGAACTGTCTTAGGGAAAGGACTTTATGTCTATAATGTGGTGTCTTTAACAGTACGGTAAATGAACACCTATCCTTTTTCAGTTCACTAACCACAATCCATTCTGCCCTAGGAGAAAAGAAAAAGGGTGTGTGCTGTTTTGTCAACTTGATACAGGCTAATATCATCTAAGAGGAGGGAACCTCAATTAAGGAAATGCCAATCATCTTCTCAGTGATTGACCAGGGACTGTCCAGCCCATTGGGGTGGTGACGTCCTTGGGCTGGTGGTACTAAGTTCTACAAAAACACAGGCTGGGCAAGCCATGGGGAGCAAGGTCTCTGCATCAGTAGCACCTTCATGTGCCTGTTCCACTTGAGTTCCTGTCCTGACTTCTGGTGACAATGAATTGTGATGTGGAAGCCCAAGCACTTCCTCCTCCAGTTGCTTTGGTCATGGTGTTCCATCACAGCAACAGAAACAGTAGCCTTGACTAAGACAGGGTGGTACTGCAGAGATTACTCTGGAGAGACACTAGCTCCTCACCGCTTGTCTTCAAAACATCAAACACCTGACTGGCCTCTTCCCATTACTTAGATAAGGAACATCATTTTGGGCTGCTAGAGTGCTACTGTGGCAGTAAATATCAGGCACACAGTACAGTATACATCTTTGGTCTTTCTAGAAACGTGTAAGTGGGCACTAAAACCTGGGCAAAGCAATATCAAACACTGACAGCCTCAGGCCTCTCCTAGAGCCAAATTACAGTGGTCCTACCCCTACCCACTACAACGCAAGTCAGTCATTTGAACCAAGCACTCCACAGCAGTGCAGTTCAATCCTCCTAGTAGTCCCAGTCATTGTAATTTTTTAACAAATGCTTACTGAGTCCAAAGGTGCACAGAGGCTGAATATGCTTTCATCAACAAGGTCTCTGGCCCAGGAAGGCACATAATAAAGAGCTATCACATAATGCATATTCTCAGATCAACAGAGAACAAAGGAAAGTTCAAGGGAGCTTCTCGGTATCATGTGAGTGGATTCGGTGATGCTACAGCTGACTTTCTGAAGCAAAGCAAGTGCCCAGCACCACTGCTGTTGATTCTTACTGTGACACGGTCTGCAAGCTTGCCATAAAACTAAACTTTTTATGTTCATCCTTTACGTCACCCTATGGACCTAGACATTAATATCAAATTCCTAATTGGTTATTCACATCAATTAATTCCATTTAAACATAAATTTGGTAAATTTCACAAACAAAAAAATTTGAAAATTTTTAAGTAAAGTTTTAAGTTAAAACTTTAAAGAAAAACATAACTGACCTTCGGAGTTCTTTCAATAAAAATTCAAAATATATTATCAACCTTGGCTCAACAAACTCCACAATACTATCAACTAATACAGTAATTTATAAAGGTAGGCAGTATGAAATCAGGATGCAGACGAGCAATGGGCTAATCTCTGAAGGGTGACTGACCACCACCCTAACAGTCTCCATGTGCTGAGAAGATGAAAAACGAATGCCATGCCATTCCCACCTACCTTTATTGTTCCACACTTCTTCCACAGCACTAATTTGGGGATATGGACGAACTGGCTAAAGCGAGTTACAGCGAAAGGAGAAAAAAACACAAGAGCATCTAACTTTGCAGTTTTGAACTTTGGCACTGAGAATCCAGAAAAAGTGGCTCAGCCACTCTGCCCTAGGGAGTAGGAATATACATTATTTTACACATACTTTCAAAACTCTGATCCCTAAAAGCCCATTCAAGGGTTCTAAGCAGAAAAGACAATAAAAAACAAATTGAAAAGTCAATTCTAGCATTACCAGGAGCTCAAAGTCAAAGAAGTCACTGTGCAACAAGTTATCTAATTTTCACCTTTTACAATAACCTTGGGAAATAGGTATTAGCACCTCCTTTCCCAAATAAAAGTTATTTTCAGAAAGATCAAAAAACTAATTTCATACCCCATGTTTGCTAACTCTCTGGCAAATAAATCACCAATTGAAGAATTAAAGAATCAAGGTCTTTATGATTCTCAAGATCTTCATAATGGACAATTTCTCACTTTTAGTATTTCATTAATATGATCAAATTATATACATATTTCTTCTCAGTTTAACTTCATTGATGAGATAAATACATACAGATTTAATTCCAAAGCATCACTGGCTGATGGAAGACAGTCTTAACTAAAGACAATGGTAAGTGAGTCTTAATCAGTCTTAAGAGAACATACAGGTCTGGATCATTATTTCTCTTTGTAGGAAGGTATATGTTGTGTTTGAAGCACACATGTATGTAGAGGACAGAAGTCAACCTCAGATATATCAGTTCCCCTGAAGCCAGCGACCTTGTGGTTTGAGACATGGTCCCTCACTAACCTGGAGCACACCAAGACTGACTGGACAGGAAGCTCCAGAGATACAACTCACTAGCTCTCTCCTTCCCCCAATCTCCCTCCCTCCCTCCAGCAGTGGGATTACAAGCATGTGCCAACAGGTGTGCTTTTGGTGGGGTGTGGGTGGGTGGCTAATGCAGGATCTCGGAGCGCTTCAGTCTATTTCCCGACTCTCTGGGGCAGTCAAGGTAGCCTCAGTCTTTCAAGCTTGGACTTTCAGTAACAAAACTTCAGTCTCAAAATATGAAAGCATAAGCTCCAGACAACCTGACAGCTGCAGCATCTTTTAAATGGAGAAAGCAGCTTTAAAAAGATGGCTCCACCTTCTGACTGCTCTTCCAGAGGACCAGGGTTCAAATCACAGCACCCACATGGCAGCTCACACCTCTCAACATGGACATATACAAACGAGTTTAAATATGGAAGCCAGGTGGAGGACTGCACAGCTTTAACCAACACTTGAGCTCTGGAGGCACAGGCAGAGAGCTCCATTAAGTTCCAGGCCAGCTGGAGATCTACACGTTGCGTTATGGAACAGCCAGAGGTGCACAGGAGGACCCGGCCAAACAATCAATAAAACAGCAACAAAAATCACCCAAACCAACCTCTAACAGACTGTTTTATAGATTGCTAATACAACTAGGTTCTTGATTCCTTCTGGCCTTAGGTATGAGATCTTAGAAAATTGGCTAACGACCCTATTCTCATTAGAAAACATCAAACAGAACAGAAATGGGTTCAGTAGCTAAATGTTCTTGAGTCTCAGAGATCAAGGCATTCAGAGAAACATTCATCCTCTACAAGGGAATTACCAACAATCGGCATCCTGTGTTCAGAGCCGCTGGAGCCATTTAAGGGACTACATCCACAGCAGGAATAGAGACTAGGAGCAAGAGTGGATCAGGACCTCTAACGCTCCACTCTAACACTTCCTACCGGAGTTGCCACTTAGTGATTTTAATTTTTCAAGCCCAGGCGGACTGCCAAGTCACCACTAAAACCGGACTAACAACTGATTTTTCCTATTGCAACATCACCAACAAGTCCTGTGCTTTCTCTCCTTCCTCTCCCCTCAAACAGCAATCCTCACCAAAACTCAAATGGTTTGCCCTATAACCTGTTTCAACCAGAAGCACTCTTGGGGCTGCATCAGTATTCCTCTTGGCAATACCAACAGACCATGTGGCCAGCTGAAGAAGTCAAAGCAGGGAAAAGGAAGAAAAGGTGAGAGCTAAAGCCTGCAGACTGTAAGGCCAGTACAGTAATGAGCCAGTCGTGGATTTAGAAATCCAGCTGCCAAAGTTCTGCTTCTTGAGCCCTGAACAAAATTGCTGCCAAAATAAATGGCTACAGGTGAGAAATCAAATTGCATGGGCACATGTAAACTCAGTGCTCCGAATCCCAAACTTGACTCAAGGCCATGACCTTTCTCACCACAGACTTCCCAGGTAGTCATTATGAATCAAAAGTCATAGAAAGCCAACAATCACACAAATCCTGAGTGTACTCCATGCTTGTGACGATCTTTTGGTAGCATCCTAAACGTTTGCTTTAAATCCTATACAAACAAGGGTACGAGGAGGTTAAAATATTTTTAGTTTTAGAGTTCAAATTTCCGCCATGGTGGTACATGCCTTTAATTCCAGCACTCAACAGGCAAAGGCTGGCAGATCTCAGTTCAAGACCAGCCTGATCTACAAAGCACGTTCCAGGACAGCCAAGACTACATAGAAAAACCCTATCTCAAAAAGCTAAAATAATAAAACAACAATAATAACTCAAAATTCACTCTCTTTGCCTTAAGGAAGTCTGGGTTGGTCAAGGTTCCTTCTCTACAGTGCCCTCAGAAAGGCACTACTTTCCAATGATTGGAACTCTTATCTTCCCTGGTGTTTTCCATAACTAAAGGGATCTAGGTTAAACTCCCCGCCTGTTTCCATGACCATCACTTTGAATTGCTTTTCTGGCTTCTAGAAGGGATCCAGGTCACTGCCCATTGCAGAGAGCCCCTAGAAATCAGTTGTCACCCCCCCCCCCCAATGTTAAGCCCACACCGTTCTTTCCCCTTCAGCAGCATCCACAATGTGGCAAGCGGGAAAGCTGGGCTGAAACAAGAAAACTTCCCCAAGGTTGGGTATAAACTCCACCAGAGTGGCTGGACTCACCTTCCCGACAGAGCCCCATGACTTCACGGTTTTTCCCAAACTCCTTGAAACTTTCATCCAATTCGGTCCCTAGGAGATATACACACACAGGAGGAGGGGAGAGGCAGGTCAGTGGCCTGGAGTGTGACGCACGCTCACGCACGCACAGGGTAGGTGTGGGCACCTCCGAGAGCGTTCCACAACCCAGCAAAAGATAGCATCTCTGACCCCCGAGGGGGCGGGTCACAGGACGCGGCACGGGGGAGGGGAGCGGGGCCGGAGAAGGGGGATGCTGGGGGCGGGGGGAACCGGGAGGCGTGGACACTCACCATCCTTCCCAGGAAGTTTGGAAGCTTCCACCCACAGATTCCACGACTGTCCCAGCATCGCTTCGGGACTGGGCAGGGGCCTGCGCTCCCCCACCGTCGCCATGGCGGCGGCCGAGGTGGTGGCGGCCCCGGTGCCGCCGTCCTCCGGCCGTGGGCGCCGAGGCGGCGGGTGCTGCCGCTGGGGCTGCAGAGGCTGTGGCTGCTGCTGCCGGGCGGCCGCTGCTCCGCCTGCCGCGCGGCGCGGCTCCCCCCTGACGTCATCCGCGGCCCGCTCCGACATTCTTTCCGCTCCTACAATGTAACAAAAAGGGGGAAAAGAGTGGCGCGGGGGCCGCTTTTAAGGAGGCTCCGAAGAGTTCAGGCGGCGTGCGCGGCCCGCAGGCCGGCGGTGCTGACAGCCCCCGGCCCCCGCGGCCGCCCCCGCCCGGGCGCAAAGTCCACGGCGCGGCTGGCTTTCGCTTTCGCCTCCCGCGGCCCTCGTAGGGCGCCGGCTGCGGCCGCCACTGCGGCGCTGACTGCCCGGCCCGGCCCGCCTCGGGAGGCCAGCGCCCGGAGCCGACCTGCCGTGACCTCAGGCCCGCCCGCGTCCCGGCCCACGGCTGCCCACCCTGCGGGCGCTCGCATCCCGGCCCGGCCAGCAACCCCGCTCCTTCCTTCCGTCCGCGCGTCCGTCCGAGCGGCGGCGCCCGGCCGGCTCCCTTAAGCGGAGGCGCCTCCTGTCGCCTCCTCCCCCTCGCCGGTCCCTCCCTCTCTGCTCGCTCCGGCGAAGTTTGCACGTCAAGCCCCCGGAGTGGAGCCAGGGCGAAGTCGGAAACGCAGCCACCTATGGAAGAGCCTGCCGGTCGGCCCCGGCGCAGCGACGAATGCGTCGCCCAGGCCCTCCCTCCGGAGCCCGGCACCAGCACTTCGCTCCGGGTTCGCGGGCGGCTGCACAGTAGCTGGAGCATGAATGGGAAGCCGCCACTGTGTGCGGACGCCCGGAAACCAAAGCTGCCAGCGGCAGGTGTGAAAATGCTGCCCAGGTGTTAGCCCAGGTGTCTGTATCAAGCCCCTGCTGCGTGGCAAACTAGACACGTGTACTTCAGTACCAACAACTGAAGGTCACACTGTGTCCTGGGAACTTGAATTTATTCTCCAGCAAGAAGGGGGCCACAAAATCAGTGTGTCAATTTAAACTTGAGTTATTAGTCTCTCACTATTTATGGTTGTCTTTCCTAGGATCCTATGAGAACCCATGGCTTAGGGAATATACAAAAGACACTGGTCAGATGTTGATCACTAAATTAAGCACTAGCGCATAAACTCACCACTTCCTCCAAATGCACATACACAACTTTTGTGTAAGTGACGGTCTGAGGACCATCAAAGAAGCATAGGAGTAGACCATCACTAGGAGCCGATGGTAAATGTCCCTATTATTCTGTTACCTCAGTAGAGCAGCACTTCTCTAGCCTGCTCAGAGCCTGACTTACAGATGTCTTCTAGGCTAGAACTAGGTGAGGGGGTGGGTTTTCTGTACTTGCTGCTATTTGTTGCTTTTTTTTAAAAAAAGCAAATATCTAGTAATACAGATGTGACCAACATCTCTGTTGAAGAAATGTCTAATTTACAAAACCCTTTAAGATGTTTAAATGAAAGCAAAAGGGAATATGGAAATGTATCCATAATATATTAAAGTCAGGACTTAGTGTGGAATGCACCCAGAGTCCAGCACAGAAATCCAGATAAGGCTGAGAAACACATTAAGAACTTGTCTTAAATAAAGCATAAACACAATTTGTTAGACTCCTTTAGAAATGGATGGATAGGGTTTTTTCCTTCCTGGGTTGCACACCAAGAAACCCAAAAAGGGAATCTGCTGAGTGCTTATCAAAGGACAGTTGTTTTTTGAACTCTCGGGCTGTATACCTACAGATTCAACTAACTTAAGTTTAGATTATTTTCCATAATTTAAAAACTGCATCTAAACTGAACATTTACATGTTTTTAAAACTTTCCCTAAACACAATGTAACAACTACTCATGTAGAATTTACATTTTATGTAAGTACTGAAAGTAACCCAGAGATGATGTGATGTGGACTGAGAGATATGTGTAGGTTATGTGTCCGTTTATAGAAGGGACTTGAGCATTTGTCACTTTGGGATTCTGTGGGGGGTCCTGGAATACCAAGGGATAGATATTATCAAAACTAACTGAGATGAGTTTTTTAATGTTAAGATTTCTACATCTAAGAACTAATTTCTGTACGTTTTAACTTCCTAATATAAGAATACCAATGAGCAAAATACAAGGTTAAAACACATGGTACTATTACTAATTCAACATAGCTTGTGTGTCTCCAATGCAGACTTTAAAATTGTTCATTAATCATTGAAACATTTGCATAAATGTTTCTTCCCAAGATGATTTATTTATCAGTTTGGATTGTGTAAATCTACATTTAAGATAAATTAAAATTTGAATTCTACTGGTCCTTGGAACTGTTAACTTAACGCAAAGCTTAGAAGCATTGCCATTGAGATACCAAAACCATAGCTATTGGAAACTCAGAACGAAACCACTTAGACACCGCCCTCGGAGCTCAGATCTCGAGTATAGACATTCTGAGTGCCGGACAGATAGGGCAAGAATGAAAAGAAAAGTGAGAGTGGAGAACGAAGCTGGTTTGGTCTCACTTTCTAAAGACACTGCTTGATCCTTCTGCTCACACAACCGAAATGGGACTTCCAACCAATAAAGACCAATATGGCAGTTTGATTTCTGCTGGATAATTCTTTTGTTTTCAAAGTTTTTATCTAGTATACTAGAACAGAACAGACCTTAAAATTCTAAGTATTAAATCTCAGCCTCATGATAGCTATTAAAACACGTCAGTAACAGCTATTGTGAACCAAGATGAAAGGGGTATGCCACGGGTACTTTAGTGCATTGTTTTAATATTAACAGTTGTATACAGTCAATGTTGAATGATTTATAACTGACAAAGAGGGGACGTGTGGTGGCACATGCCTGTGATCCCAGCACTGGAGAGATAGAGGCATGGGGCTCTCTGTGAGTTCTAAGAGCACAGCAGTTTACAGAGTGATCTTGAGAACAGCCAGAGCAACATTATTACTTGTCAAAAAAAAAGCAAACAAAGCAAAATGAAAACAAAACAACAAGAAAGGGGAGGTGGGGCTGCAAAGCCAGTCTCTTATTGCTGGATTGATATGGAGTTCCTCTGATTACAAATATGCAACCTTGGGCACGTTACCCAGTTTCCCAATGTCAGTTCCCTAATCTGGAAAATGGAGATAAGGCCAGGCTTCTAAGGACTACAGGAAAAGATCCTTCGAAAGCACTTGGTACCAAGTTTAAATTATTATTCTGACTTGTATCAGACCCAGCAATTAAGAGTGCTGTCGAACTGCGTATCAGTGACATTTACTACCAAATTAAAGAGGATGTAGGGACAAGCAGTTCCTGGGGTTTCCTGGCCAGGTCCTGTTTGTCTTTACCACCCATCAAAAGTCCTACTGCTTTACAGAAAAGACAGTTTCTAGTATTATCTGCAGTTGTTTTAGGACTCCTAATTAGTAGTTTGAAGGAGTTACCAATGGAAACACAATGCAAAGCTTAGAGAGAGAGAAAGTGTGTCTGCTATTCAAATGTTGGCATCCTTTTAAAAGTATTCCTTATACAAAGAACATTGTTTATGAACAATAATAAAACAGAAATCCAAATACTTAGTTTTTCCTGTCAGGAAAGAAACTAATGACCTTGTTTATAAATATTCCATCCTCTCAAACAATAAAGAGAATGGTTCATACAACTTATACACATTTAATATAGTTATGATATACTTGTGTGTCTTATATGGGATCAATCATTCAGTACCTGTTGATACTGCACATGGTGGTTACTTTGTAATGTTTGAATAAGAAAGTTGCAATTTACAAAGAAGTTCCTGATGACATACTGTATGGAAGGCACTCCACTAGGCACCAGGCCTTAAAAACTAAATCACAGAATACATGACGGAATTAATTAAGCATTTATCAAAATGCCTGTGTTAAAAGCTCCTCATACCATTCAAAATGAATGCAGTTTAAAGATAAGACTGGAGACTACAGAGATGGCTCAGCAATGAAAAGCACTGTCCGGTCCTCCAAAGGACCTGGGTTCAATTCACAGCATCCACAATGAAGGCTCCAATTCAGGGGTCCTATGCCCCTTCTGGCTTCAGTGTGTGCCAGGCACACACATGGTGCACATATATACCCACAGACAAAACAACACATACACATAAAAAATATTTTCCTTAAGGAAAAAAATGCTGCCAAATTCTGATCATTTTATCCTTTCAAGAATGCATTAAAAAAGAAAAAAGGTTTCCTACTTCACTGACCTAAACTAAGTATATCCCCAGAAGATCCCACAGCTAACAAGGTCTCCCTTTATCAGAAAACTCTTTCCATGGTATATCAGCCACAACATGGTTCATTCAAAGGTATCACAATGCACAATAAAACAAAAGCTGGGGTTGGTCTTTCCACCTTGTATATGCAGTGTTACAGTGTTATATATTTATGTGTGAACACACACACACACACACACACACACACACACACACACACACACACACACGAGAGAGAAAGAGAGAGAGAGAGAGAGAGAGAGAGAGAGAGAGAGTCTGACCTGCTAAAAACATTCTAAGGCCTACACAAGCATTTTTGTTTGAGAGAAAACCAGTCCTAATACAATGTTTTAATAAACATGGAAACCAGTAAATTAAGTATATTTATGTGTGTGAATTGCAGGGTTGGTAACAGAGAGTATTCTTTATTATCAACTTCAAAAGACTAACGTTATTTGAGCACCAAGAAAATCAGATTTGCTGAATTAGGAATGTGTTGGGTCCCCCCCCCCCCCCCCCCCCCGTTCCACTACAATTTGCAGAGCCTTTCTTTGTTCCTCTCTTGTTGTTCTAGCCAGATGTACCTTCTGTCTTCACCAGAGTTCCTGGGCTCTGCTCTGTACGAGGGGTCTCTCAGGCCTTTCCTTAACTGTTCTCTCTAGTGAAATACTGTGCAGTTTTTCAGATACATCAGTATTCTAGTAGAGAAGGAGTGGTGAATAAATTGAATTCACCAGCTCAGTAACCAGAATTTCTGACACGTGCAGAGTTAGAACTATAAGGAAATTTACAACAGTGGAGACCTGAAGTGAAGACTTAGACTGTACATGTTCATTCTACAAAATGCATTGCTTACTATCTATCAGTGCAAAGCCTTGATTTAGTTGGTTTTCTTACTCATTTGTGTAAACAGTGGTGTATTAATTAAACCACAGAAAAAGTCATCAGTTAGAGCTTACTGCTTAAAATAAGAGAAAAATGTAAATGTACAAGTTTATAAATGGTAACATAAAGGTAATTCATAAAATGTAGTCAATACTCAAATATTTTTAGATGTTTAATAGCTACCTGAAGTATAATGATAAATCTGATTTGAAATCTCTTACATCTTTAGGTTGGGTAATTTTAAAAAAAAAGATGAAATTATAAAAGAGAAATGGGAAAACAGCCCAACATTCAGCTATAAATGAGACCTATTATGTAGAGTTTTAGCGTGCTATCTCCTATGCAGTAAAATGCAGAGGTTAGCACACTGTTACAAACAATTCCCCGAGTCACCTTTGTACTCTAAAGGCTTTCCCTGAACTGACTGTATATCTCCCATCTTAGAGGTCCAGCAGTGAAAAGCACTACCATTTCCTATCTGCATGGCTCTGGGGAAATCACTTAGCCTCTCTGTATCTGTTTCTTCGTTTACAGGAGTGAGCAAAACTGGCCACTTTAGATGTCAGCAGTGCACGAGCAAACCAGATAGCTCTTACTCTCCCCAGCACCACATCTGTCCCGTGGTAAGCCCCAATTATCCAGGAGCCTCTTCAGGCAGCCCTGCTTCAACTCCACCACTTCTGTACACCAAGTTCCTTCCTGAAAGAATTCTATATCCTAGGGGAGCCAACACCTCAGCAGCTTACATTACAATGTGCTCCTGCTCGAGCTCTCCTTCTATTCATACAGGTCACATCTTTACCAGCTGACCCACTCCCAATAAAACTCTCTCAGCCAATCAAGTCTATCCTGAAGCTTCATTTCTTTTACAAAATCTGTCCTGATCCTTCCCAGTGAGCACATAGGAAGCCACGCCTACCACTAAGTCACAGAATTTCACAGTCAGGGTCAGCAGCATATGCTCTAAAATCAAAGCAGCAATGTCCCAGGGTTGGAAGCTTTGCATTTCTACATAAGAGAGGGAGCATTTGGAACCTGGGACTCACTTTATCAAACTGTAGTGTGTAAACTGGTCCCCAAGCTCACTAGAGCTGAATCCTTAAAGACAGTCTATGTTTGTTAGTATGAGACAGATAGAATCACACAGATATTTCTTCCCTCTTCCCTTAGCAAAGCTCAGGTATTAAGCCACGCCATCAGAAACATGGCACCCAGGCTCTCTATTTGTTCTTGCTGTACCTTGATACAGCAAGGGGTTTATTGCTTCTGAAAACACAAACTGTCAAACAAAACTTTCATTTCCTTTTTTCCCTCTATGTAGCAAACTTCTCCTTAGTAGAGGTAAAAGGACTGAAGATTTTTGAGTTTTGGTTATTCATCACTGATATGTGTTTGAAGAACTATTCATGACTGTGGTTCCCTGTTTTTCTCTTCTAAGTGTGTACATGCAAACACAAACACATACATACATAACACACACAGACACACACAGACACATACACAAATTCTCATATAATAATTGAGGCCATGGGCCAGATATGGTAGTGTAGACCTTTAATCCTAGCACTCAGGCAGGAGAGGCAGGTGGATCTCTGAGAATTCCAAGATAGCTAGGGCACATAGTGAGACTGGAGAGAGGAGAGGAGAGGAAAGAGAGAAAAGGAGAAAGGAAAGGGGAGAGAAGGGAAAGAAAAGGAAGGAGGAGAGGGGAGAAGAGGAAGAGAATGAATCATGCGAGTACTAATAATCCAAATACTTTTCCAATTGTACTGATCTCTAACCTTTCTTGCCAGAAATACAGTTTTTACACACCTAAGGCCATTCCATTTTAAATGCTTTCATCAACAGCTGACAGCAAAGATTCAGCCCTTCCTATTTTTCAGCTTAGATTCTCTTTTGATGAAAAGAAGAACCTGGAGACTTTGATTCTCCCAACCCTACCCCTGCACACTCTATCTGCTCTGCATGAAGGACTTTCAGATCAGAAAATGGGAACTGAAAATTCCTGATGAAAAATCTGCCTTTCATGCTTTTCAAAAGTGTCTTGCCTTTCTCCAGAAAACAGGCATTCCTCACAAAACATGAATGTTCTTCCAAATGGTTTCCGGGACAGTGGCAGCCATCGTAAACGTGCTAGAGCCTGACTCAAGGTACACCTTGAGTTCAAATGATTGAAATGTATCTCAGAGAAAGTAAAAATATGATGAACGCACAGAATGGATTATTTGGGGGGTTTTGTTATTGTTTTGGTTTTTCTTCAAGACAGAGTTTATCTGTGTAGTCCTGGCTATTGTGGAATTACTCTGTAGACTAGGGTGGCCAGGAACTCAGAAGATCTGCCTGCCTCTGCCTCCAGAGTGCTGGAATCAAAAGTGGGCTCTAACACTACCCATCTTACAGAATGGATTTTTATCCTTGAGTTTTGTTGTTTTTCTTTTTGTTGACGTTTATCCCCTGATTCAATCTGTTTGTAATACAGATAACAGACAATGGCAGTACCAAAGTGCATGGCCCTCCACACACATACACACCCACACCCACACACACACACCCACACACACACACACACACACACACACAGATGTGGAGTCTAAACAGAAACTAGATCCACTCAGCAGCTATATTTAAAAAAATAAAAAAGAAAGAAAGAAAGAAAAAATTTTTTTCAAAAAAGAACTCCATATGTTGGTGGTGGGGATATAAAACCTTACAGTCACTGTGGTGAGCAATATAAAAGTTACTCAAGACCCAGGCAGTGGCAGGGAACACCTCTAATCCCAGCACCAGGAGGCAGGGACAGGCATGTATGTCTGAGTTTGATGCTTGCCTGGTCTACAGATCAAGTGCCAGGATAGCCAGGGCTATAAAGAAATCCTGTTTTAAAAACAAAACAATTGTAATCTCTCCATACATTCCCCAACTCATCACTGAAACTCTCGAAATGGCTCATGAATAAAGGTATTACTGCTGCAAAGCATGGTGACTTTCCCAAATCCATACATGTGAAAGTGGACAACCAACTCCTGCAAGTTTTCCTGTGACTTCCAAATGTCTCTCTCTCTCTCCCTCTCTCTCTCCTTCCCCCCCCCCCCTCTCTCTCACACACACACACACACACACACACACACACACACACACACACACGAAAAACACCAGCACTAAAAGTTACTGTTTTGTTGTCAAAGGCTTCTGTGCTGAATGCTTAGAGCTCTCGGAGAAGACTCATCAGTTGGATACTGAATGAGGAAAGATGGGGAAAACTGTAGTTGGTGGGAGGAGTCACGAGATGGGTAGTACCCTGGATACCTCAGCCAATACCTTGTCTCTGTCCCATCCCCTGAACTGCATTAGCTGAGCGGCTCTGCTTTCCAGGCCCTCAGCATCCTGCTCTGTGTTAGCACAGGGCCTCCACAATGGACCATGAGGCCATGAAAAAAATCCGTCCTCGGTTCAAACTGTCTTTTGGAGGCATCTGCCACAAGCTAACATGATCATTATTATTTATGACTCTGTGTACTCATTTGAATTATCCAAAACAAGCCAATCCATGGACACAGAAGGCAAACTAGCAGTTTTCACAGACCTCAAGAAGGGAAAATGAGGATTCACAGTTTAATACGAAAGGGGTCTACCTCAGAGATGCTGAAAATATTGTGATAGTTGTACAAGACTGGGATTATACTAAAAACAAAACAAAACATTGAAGGCTACATTTTACAAGGCTAAGTCAATAAACTGCATCCCACAAAAATATTTTTTAAAAAGTCAACATTTAAAATTGGAAAATTTCACACAAAAAAAAAAAAAAAAAATTCAAGATTGCCTTCTGTTAAAAAAAGTTCTACACAATCTTCTCAACAGCTAAGGGCTTGAGAGAAGCCCAGTCTTGGAGCTCACCTCTGCCACTACCTGACTTGGAGCAGGAAAGGATATAAATATCTACAGCACTGGTTCTTGACCTTCCTTCCTATTGTTGCAACCCCAGACATGATTGTGTTGCTACTTCATACCTTGTCTTGTTAGTGTTATGAATGTCATGTCAACATCAATGCAACCCCTGTGAACAGAGATCTTGACCCGAAAGTTAAGCACTGCTGGCCTACAGTGTCTGACTGCGGTCAGGAGTCAATCAATTCAAAGGCTTCCAACAGGAGCTGTAAGGAAGACCTGGAGAACATGAGGCTTCTGCTCTTCCGTAAGTGCTACTTGGTGGCTCACAACCATCAGGAACTTTAACTCCAAGGGATCTGATACC
Organism: Micromys minutus; assembly: GCF_963924665.1. NCBI lineage: Eukaryota > Metazoa > Chordata > Mammalia > Rodentia > Muridae > Micromys > Micromys minutus. The sequence goes on along the minus strand of NC_137981.1, from coordinate 5,807,434 downwards.
CTTTTCTGGCCTCTATAGGTAATGTAAACATTTGGTACACATAAATGCAGATAAAACATTCAAACACACACACACACAAAAAAATAGAAAACCTTTTTTAAAATGTTAAAAGCTTAGAAAAGTGCTGACGCGTGGTAAGTAGTGAGTGTTGGTGATTTCTATGTTTTATGATCTCTCATATTTGTCTCTGTCTTTGTTGTTGTTCAAACAGGACTTCATGTAGCCCGGCAGCCTTAAACTCACTATGTTGTCAAAGCTGTCCGTGTATTTCCAATGCCCTTGCCTCTACCTCCACCTCAAACATCCTGGAATTACGGGCGTGGGCCATCATGTCCCAGCTCCTTGTCTCTCAGAGGTCTAAGAAATGCACTTGTCAACTGCTCTGACAGATAAAATCCGGCATGTGGCACTGCAGTCCAACAGCAAGACGAAAATTTCAGAGCAACAAGCCAAACAGGTGAGTGCACTGGAAACACACCTATGCACGGAGGGCGGCCTAGCTGACTCTAGGCATACAGAAAGCGGGAGGCAAGAGACTTAACTCTTCTACTTACTGGGGCCTTATGCACAAAGAACAGTCCAGGTAACTGTAGACTTGCAGAAACAGAGCATAACAAGCTTTAACTCCTTACACTTAAAGGGACTTCATATGTTGTTTAGATTTTAAACAATACTTTTATAATCAGACCCTGCCAAAAGCTATTTTATAAAAGGAGAAACTAACTGTGAGACTTTGGGGGATGGTCCAGCCATAGCATAGTTTCATGAAATCAGAAGCCCTTTCTTCTGTTCCCAGATATGGGTTTTACTTGTACCATTTCTAAAGACCGTTTCTCCCTCAGCTTCCTTCTCCCTTGGGCCACAAGGCATCCAGCTGCTGACCTGGCTGCGTGCCCTGGCCTGGCCGTGTCTGTCACTCTCCAGCCTAGCCTTGCCCACCCCTCACACGTGCCCCTTACAACTTCAGTTCTAGTAAGCCAGCTGTGTCCAGGACATAAGCTATTCAGTCTTGAAAAATTCTGAAAATACAATGATCTTTTTATTTCTTTATACATTTTTCTTTTTTATTGTGTCTCTGTATTTATCCGTGATGCATACAAGGCTGTATGCCTCGAAGGTCACAGGTTGATGCTGGATGTCTTACTTTCTCAGCATCCATCTTGGACTTTTAGAGACAGTATTTGTCCCTGAACCTGGAGCTCACCATTTCAGCGAAGACTTCCTAGCAGCAAATCCCTAGGTCTGCCTGTCTCCGCAGCCCAGCACTGAATCGCTGTTGAAACCTAGGGAGCACTCTACTTCACCTGGCATTCTGTATGTCTGCTGGGACCCTAAGGACCTTGCTCTCAGCTGATCTAGCTCCCCAATGCTACTATCAGCTTTCATCTAGTATTTATTTATTTACTTGCTTACTTACTTATTTTAGATTATAGTAAAATTCACATAAAATAAAATTCATTTTAAAATGTACAACTAAAGGCATTTTATTACATTCACAGTATGGTGTAACAAACATCACAATGTTTCAAACATTTTACCACCCACAAGGAAACCTCAAACCCATACAGACATTTTCCAAGCTTCCTTTGTCCCCTAAAAAAATATCCTACCTCCATGGATGTGCCTCTGTGAGCTGTCACGTGTGAATGGAGCCATAGAATAAATAGCCTTTAGTGTCTGCCTTCTTCATCTAGCAGAAATTCTCAAGATATGTATGTTGGAGTACATATCTGTATTTTTTCCTCTTAGGACTAAATAATGCAGTATTTCCTTCTGGTCCACAGTTTCTCTTTCTATGGACTTAATCTAACAGTCAACTTCTGTCTGAAAATAAATGGGAAATTCTAGAAATAAGCCATTTCTAAGTTCTAAATGAAGTACTATTCTAAGTGATGTGATGAAATCTCCAATCATTCCCCAACAGCATATCCAGAGTAAGAATCACCCCTTCATCCAACGGATCCACATTGTATATACTACCTGCCTCTGCCAGTTCTGTAACTGTGGTAGTAAGCTATCAGCACACAGCAACATCTCACAACATAATCTAGTGTAACTCGAATGGTTTTATTTTCTAACATAACCCATTAATGTTTTATAAATCATGGAGGTCTAGATTTCATTCCTTATTGTTTTGAAGTCTATCACACTGTCATCTTTTGCTCAACTAATACAATTGTCATTTTATAATTAGGCTCAACATTTTTTATCTTGCTATCTGTAGCCTATCCTACTATATACTAACGAAGCTCCAATGGTTCTATTAACAGAGAGCTGACATCTGTCCTGCACTTCTCTTGGGATACAAGCTAAAGCCCATTCTCTAAAGTCATAGGCTCTGTCCCTAGCTTCATGCACATTTTCCTAAGCACTCACTCAGAGGGTGCCTCTGTTTCCTACACAGTCCAGGTCTCCTTCCGCATTCATTCTCTCCATCAGCCTTGTTATCTCTACCACAGAACTCAACAGCTTACTCTCTCAGCATTAATGGCCAAGTGTCACCTTCTCAGAGTCTGACCCTGCTCACTGCCATTTAAAAGGTCAGGGCCCACCTTTAATTGCACTCACCATCTTCCAAATCCTGCCCTGCATTCTTTCTAAACATCCATCATCTGATACAAGAAATAGTGCATTGACTGTTCGCTGGCTACTATCATTTCCCTTCCACTGAAAGGTTAAGTGTAATGTGGTCATTACAGAAACAAAATAGGGGCTTCTGGAAATATTTAAAATAAAATTAGCATATTCCCTAGCAAGACTAAAACCCAGCAGGAAAAACATCAAACCTTGTACTAGCTCCCTGTCCAACATCTGGAGTGATGGAATCAACTGGGCACCCCTCCCCTGCATCTTTGTTACCTGTAACACGGACCCTATATCTTACATCAGCTCAGAACTTTTCCTTAGTGGATATTGCTCTGAAATCTCCAACATCCTGGTGTCTCCACTGAAACTTGGTCTTCACCTCAGAGTTTCACCGAACACTCTTGGGGTCTTCTTGTGGTTCCTTACTCCATGACCCCCTCAAAACTTATGTCTTTCAGGCTTGCAAACCAGTGCCACATGGAATACATTGTCATGTGCTGCTGCAGCTTAGGATGGAGCTGGCCGCACTGAAGCAGAGCTGCACCAGCCTTCCTGTAAGCCAGGAAAGCAACTTCCATGGAGAGGTGCTTCAAACAGAGAACCCTCTTTACCTCTTCCTTGGTGTAGGCTTCTTCTTCAAATGGGTTTACATGCTAATGAGATGGAGCCTCCAATAAGCAGTGCTGCCCTCCTGGCACTTCCCTGTCTTTCCAGTGCAGGTACCAGGTTTCTCTTTAATAATTACAACTCTTTCCAAACAGCCTGGGCCATTAATATAAACCAGCCCACACTCCCTGCTTTGCCAAACGGTGGTGTTTTCACCTGTCACTTTCTCATTTCTCATTCTCTCTCTGTCTCTGTCTCTCTCTGTCTGTCCCCCCCCCCCCGCCTCTAATTCTGGACTAAGTCCTGAGCACACCCTCAACATTATCCTGAGTGATGTCAAATATCTCTGTGATGGTGATTTAGAGACACTAAAATTGGGAGCAGTTTAGGTTAAAGAATAATAAAACCTTGCCTAAATGAGAATAAGGTCAAGAAAATGACCCTGTAATGTAGGACTCGTGGTTGATGTATACCTAATACCTAAAGATTGCTAAGAGAGGGGCACTCAATGGCAGCCTGGTCTACACAGGCCAGCAAGAGCTACATAGTAAGGCCCTACCTTTAAAACAGAAGTGCAGAGAAAGAGAGACAGACAGACAGGGAGACAGAGAGATTGCACAAGACAAAGAAACTTCTGAATATAAAGTCAACCACGTGTGGCAACATTAACTCAATTTAGTCACTTCACTGTATGTACTTCAAAGCAATATACTGCATATAAAAACACATGTAAGTTTTAATTATTACCTTAAAATGTGAATCCAGTACGAGAACCTTGTATTCTTTTGGATTATCAAGTTACCCCTAGTGCTTAAAAGTGAGCATAACATGTAAACTGCCCTCTATAATCCCACCTGAGAGAGAGAGACTGCACGTGAAAGAGCTGCCCCTTGAGACTGGCCCTGGGCCTGACACGTCCCCACAGTTCCACCTGGCCCAGCGACTGATTTGTTTGCTCAGTACATCTGTGAGTGTACAACTCTTGTTCCCTGTCCCTTATTTACTTCCGGGAATTGCGTGAGTCTTTGCTCCAGTTTCATACAGTGCTTCCCTGCATCCGCACGATATTCTAGTCATGTAGCCCATGGAAGTTAGCCCCACTCTTCTCCTCTCTCCAAAAGATATGCTCTGCACACACGTGTAAACGACTCAGCATCAAGGATCTTCTCTAACATTTTTCAAAACATTTTTTTTCTCCTTAGACCCCACTACAGCCAGTGGCCAGCCACCATACAGGAAAAGCCCTGTCTCCTCTGCTTTTGTCACCTACCTGATATTTCACAATGATCACTAAACGATACCACCATACGTCTGGTCCTGCAGTGGAGAGCTAGCAGAGATGACTTGATGCTTGTTCTCTCACATGCAGAACCGCCACACTCCTAAAGTGCTCACATTTTGGCTTGGTAAAATGAAAGTGTTATCTCTACAGATGAATGTGCCTGTTACAGAGAACTTTTCCCAGTTTTGCTACAGTTGCTTAGGACCTGATTGAAGTGTGTGTTTGTTGCTTAAGTATATGCTGATCTATTTCTGAAGTTGAAATTTTTTAGGCATTCCTGTCTGAATTCTGTTCAGTTCTTTAGTAACACGTCTTAAATTGAATTTTAACTTATAAGCGCTCCAGCTCCTCACCCCACTTCCCTTACATGATAGACAGAAGGATGGAATTTTATCACTAATCTAAACTCTTCCAGGGAAGATGGCTCATTAAGGAAAGGCATTTGCCCCAAAGCCTGACACCCTAAGTTAGTTTCCCAGACTCCTATGATGGAAGAGAAGCAAGTCCTCCGAGCTGTCCTCTGACCTCCATGTGTACCCATGCAGATACACAAACACAAGACAGAGTAACACACAAAGAATCATGCCATAAATAAATGTAACAAAATAAGCTCTTTCAGGATTCCTTACGATTTTTTCCAAATTCTGCCCTAAGTATGTCTGCCTCTTCTGTCTTTACCCATGTAGCTCAGGGTTCTCCCCACTTCAGCGGCTGCTCTGTGGGGGGGGGGGGGGGGGAGTAGGTGGCGCTCAAACTTGGGGAGCTGGACATGGGGATAAAAACACGAGAGAATACACACTAGACAACATCCTATGGAAAGAGGAGGTACAGTTAGTAGAGCTAGGAGTCCTGTCTAAAGAATTCCTGAAACCGGCCAGGAGGTGGTGGTACACACCTTTAATTTCAGCATTCAGCAAACAGATTCCTGAAGCTTTGACAAATGTACAGCAAGCAGTGCTGTTCAGCAATTTGTGAGCTAAGGGGACACCCAACAGCACTGCTGTACTCCTTACATCCACAGTCACTTAACACTGACGCTTGTGTCTTTAAGGTTACACTGAAAGTGTAAGACTCTTCAGACACTTCCATTTAAAAAATTACCATCCCTTGCTGACACTCAAATTGTATCAGAACTAGAAGTAACCCATTCATTCAGCTCTGCTACATCAAAATGGTCAGTTACCTGTTCTTTGGGGTACAGGCCAAGACTCCCGATCGACCAGCTTACCAGTGATTCTTCATCTGCTACGGCTGTGCAAGTACTTCCTTCTCAAGTCTGTTCAGATTAAAACAAAAGCAAAAGAAAGGGCAAAGGACTGAAATAGTGGACACAAAACTAATCAGAAATCTACAGTCTATTAGCTGCCACACAACTGTGACATGTGTTCTGAAGTACCAAACGGCTAAAATTTAAAGCATTTTAACAAATGCAATTTATTTTTATGATGAACTTAAATCCACTGGATTTACAATAAACCAAGAACAAATAACTATTCACTATGTCCAGAGTCAACATCTTTGGGCTTAGAAATCAGTGTGAATTTCTGCCAATGGGTTTCCACTCAATGTTTAATGTTGCTATTTGAAAACGTGTGCCTATGAAACCTGTCCAATCATACCTTTAAACTAGCAGGCACACACTGACTATCTGGAATGCTCATTCTGCCCTTTATGATTCAACAGTATATAAAAGCAATGCAAATGTTAAACAGGAAAAACTCAGTTCATCTCCTTAAAAAGCACAAGGAAACAGTGCTCCATTATCTTCCTGTGTGCCTGCACTGAAGGTAAAACAGGGGGTGCTACTTAGTTTGGGGGGAAGCAGTGAGGTAAGGAGTCAAAGGACTGATGACTGGCTGACTTAAGGAGGCCGAAGACAGCAGGAAATAGGGGCAATGACGCAGCTGTGAGGACTGTCCTGTCAGACGACGAAACAGCAGTTCAGGCAGTGGTGCACCCCCTGTCATCCCAGTACATGGGAGATGCCTGGGAGTTCACGGCCAGCCTGCTACACAGTGAGGCCCTGTCTCAGAAACGCAGAGCGCAGGCAGGTCGGCGTCCTATGGAAGCTCACTATGAACACACTTCTACCATAATTCCACCGGCTATGGAACGAGGTCAGCGGTGACAGGACTGCTTAGACAGCTTATATTTCCATACACTTCCAAATGTGCATCTTTCTCTGCCTTGAAATCTTGAGATACCAATACACCACCCCAGAAAGTCAAAGACTAAAATTCTATGCCACATTTTCTCCACTTAGTCACAATTATCTTTATAGCTTTTAAATTATTCTTGAGGTACAGTCTTCTCCCCTTCCTTTCTACACACCGTCCCAGTTCCATTCACTCACAAAAAGCTATTTAGTAATGTGTAAAGCCTCCTGACTTCTAATCCTCTGCCAGTCTTCTTTTATCTTTAAAGTTTTTTTTTTTAATTTCCATGTTAGTGTTCCTTCTCTGTCTTACTTCTAGTAAAAAGCTTCTAGTTCCTCCAACATCTGTCTTAAGCCAGTTGTATTTTTTTGCATGGTAAGCATGTTACAGGTACAAAAAGATCCTTACTCACAGTTATCTGCAGAGCACCAGAACAGACACAGTCCATTCAGGTGTTAGGTTGGAAGCAGCCCTTCTCCTTTTGAGTGTTGCTGCTTCGGGACAAACTGGAGCTGGTACATCAGCTCCCACTTGACCTGAAGTCACCAGGCAAAGCCATTTCTCAATTTTCCAGCATGAGACTCACTCTCAGCTATTTTCCAAGGCATCCAAGGAGCCCTTGGCTCTTAGGTGTGGTGAAATCTTTTCTGAGATAAGTTTGACTTTTAAAGAAATTCACCATTTCCCTTTGTAAGTGTTTTACAGGGAAGAATGGTAGTACTATTTACTAAAATACACATTTTAAAATAGTGACTTCCCTGCTTAGAAAAAGGGTCACGGATCTTTAGTAGAAAACATACACACTTGTTTACGTTCTCTCATCTGACTCACAACAACTGTGTGTTTAAAATTCTGTCACTGTGACCTCATTTATTAGAGGGGGACAGACAAGAGGGCTCATCACTTGCTCAGACTGCCACACAGAGCAATGGTTCAGACTTGGAACTGGAATCCAGGCCCTGGGGTGTTGGTTTGCTTTCTTTCTAGTACATGAAACTGTTTTAGCATCATCTTAACTTTGTTCTGCAAAATCAAATGGTGCAAACAATGGGCTAAAATTTTTTCTTAGGCCCAAAACCTTCAAACCTTTATCTACTCAATACCTACTTTGTAATGAGCACTTAACGTTTAGTGATTGTTTTATATGAAGGTCTGTTAGATGTAGGAGAGGAGAACATACCAAGAAAAGAGAATGTTTAGGTTTGTTTTTGTTTTTCCAGAGAAAAGAGAATGTTTAGGTTTGTTTTTGTTTTTCCAGAGTCCTTAGAAATGCAGGCTCCAATTTATTATTCCTCATGGGTGCGGCCTCACCCCCAATGACCCTCTCCTCTAATCCTATCTGTATTGTAAAGCTAGGTTCCTTGTCACAGCCTAAACCAAACAAGCCTCAAATCAAGACACCCAACCTATTCTCCTGGACTCAGGAACTGGGATAAATGGTCCCGTCTAGTTTAGACTGGGATAGCCCAGGTGCTTACTGCTACTCTACAGGAAAAGGAAGTCAGTAAGGAGAGGATGAAAGAATAAAACGTACAGTGATCAGAGTGAATTTTCCCGAGAAGCCCCTGACCCCTGGGGACTGGGAAAATGGTCTCTGCCTGGGGCAGCAAGGGCAGACTTGGGTGTTCTTTTTCATAGCCTCATCCCCAAGTCCTCCCCTCCCACAGCTCCCCATACTCAGCCTCTGCCACATAGGGCTCCCCCCTTACAATCAGAGTTGTTGTTGTTTTTTTTTTTTCAACTGATTTTGGTAACTGTAACAACAAAAACTTGTCTAACAAAAACTTGTCTAACAAAATAACAGATTTTATAGTAACAGGAAGGCAGATTTCATCTGAATGCTATAAAGCAAACAAAAAGACACTCAGGGTTCAGAAATACATTGTCATTCACTTCAAACAGAGAGAAGATCCCATGCTGATACACACTGCTATACTGACTCTCACAGGGAAAGCCATGTGTTTTCTAGGATTAACATTACTATTGTGTCCCCTTCAAGATGCTGAGAGTCCTGTTACCCACAGTCTGGACCATTTCTCCTTATAGGATACAATCTGTCAAAACTACCAAAGTACTGGCAAAGGAAGAAATAGAAAGCTATACCAAGACAGTGTTGGTTTGAAACATTAACAGAAAAATCTTTCTTCCTGTTTCTTAAAGCTTCTTATCCTTGTAGCAAAGCCCAGAATGTTGCTGTGAGGCATGGAGCTCTATGCACTGGAGGAGCCCTGGGGAAGCAGGCTGTACAGGCTGAACCAGCAGCAAGCACAGCCCGGATTCCCACCTGATCCCTGTTATGTTAGAGTCAGAAAAAATGGAACCCGAATACTCACTCCAATCTCTGTTCTCTGTAGGAAAAGAGTGAAAGACAAGAAGTTTTCTCAGAATGACCAGTGCACTGAAGCAGACACACTGAGGGTGTGTCCATCCAAAACAGAGGTCTGCCCCTAGAGCAAGCCAAGTATTTTGTGGCCTACTACTAGTATTATGCCCCTAGAGATTCCCCTCTCCAAAAGACAAGCAAAGACCAAGCAGACTTGGCAGGCCACAGGATTGCTCTCTGATCACTCACTCCCCTAGGCACAGCGTATAGAAACAGTATATAGAAACATACATATAGAGAAAATGAAATTCCATCCGTGTGAAAGGATGCCAGCAGCTCTGATCTGGCTCCAGAGGTACACTTCAGTTTCTGTAGTCTGTTCTAGGACAGTCTCTACCCTCATGTGACTTGTTTTGTTTGGACTTCAGGCCCTTTGGGACAGGGCTGAAAGGACTCTTAGCGATCTTCCTGCCTCATCCTCTCCCATACTGGAACTTTAGACATAATGGTGACAGCTTTTAAAGAACTTTCATTTTCTCACAGACTCCACATAATGTGATAGTTTGCATATGCTCAGCCCAAGGAGTGGCACTATTTAGAGGTGTGGCCTTGTTGAAGTGTGTCACTGTGGGTGTGGGCTTTAAGACCCTCACCCTAGCTGCCTGGAAGTGAATATTCTTCTAACAGCCTTCAAATGAAGATGTAGAACTCACAGCTCCTCCTGCACCATGCCTGCCTGGATGCTGCCACGTTCCTACCTTGATGATAATGGACTGAACCTCTGCACCTGTAAGCCGGCCCCAATTAAATGCTGTCCCCATAAGAGTTACCTTGACCATGGTGTCTGTTCACAGCAGTAAAACCGTAACTCGGTCATATAGCTACACAAAATTCAGTTGCTCTCAGGTTTCCAACTGATCTCACTCAGGCCTTAGCTTTTACACAGGTGCTCCGTTCCTGGAGCACAGGCACACAAGGCTCACGTGCTCCCTCCACGGAGCAGCAGCTCTGAAGTAACTAGACTCCTGTTTCCTTCAGTTGAGAGGTCAGCAAAGCTTATTTCCCCCATCGAGTCTGAGTACAGTATACTACTTTACCCTTACCCTGGAGTGGTAGACATACAATAAATATCCCTCTCATGGATTTCTCTGTCATGTCAGAAAATTGCAATTTACAGAATGACAACAGCATCTGTAGTAGTCGAATGTTACTGTATCTACATTCACCTGCATCATATCACTTAACTCTCGGAGACAACGGTGTACAGACTCTTACCATGTTCATTTTCGAGGGAGTTGAAGCTTGCAGGATGAAGAAGCACTCACATAGTAAAGCTGAGCTTAAAATGACTGTCTCCAAAGCCACAGAGAACAGCTTTTTTTTTTTTTTTTTTTTTTTTTTAAGATTTAATTTTACATCGCTTCTCGGCCTTTGGCTAAGATCAAGTGAAGATTTAATTTTACTTATTGGGGTGCAGCACCTGTGGAAGCCAGGAGAGGGCATCAAAATCCCTTGAAGCTGGAATTACAGGAAGTTGTAAACCCAAGTATGGATTCTAGTAATTGAATGCCAGTCCTCTGTAAGAGCAGGAAGAACTCTGAAGTCTTGAGCTATCTCTCAAGATCCTCCAACAGCAATTCCTGTTTCTTGATATATGTTGTTTCAAGTGCTAGAATTCTAGACTTCCTAAATTCTAAGTAACTCATTCCCACCCAACACCTGCTCACACCTGGGGCTGTCTGGGCTCTGCAACATTTCATCTTTGTTTCTCCAGGGTCTGGCAAACTGAGTTTTAACAAGTTCCTTTTAAAATAGATGACATTGACAGGTGAGCTCTCACAATCACTGGTACTAAATGCCCAGCAGGGGATGTTCTTGTCTTATAAAGAACTGAATACAGCTGCTCTACAGCAGACAGCAGCTTCTCTGACACTGACTGATCCTCCTTCCTAGGCAACTGAACCTGACGATATGAGTTGTGTACTAACCATTTCATCCCCATTGAAACATAGCACCCTGCTGGGAAACGCTTTAAGCAGGAGGTTAAAAAACAAACAAACAAAAAAACCTCACAGTAGCTTCAGGAAGTCCCTAATATTGACTAGATTCACTAGGCTCCTGCCTGAGTAAACACTAAAAGCTGAGAGTCACTCTCAGAAAGGTCAAGCTACAAAGACACTGGGACCAGACAGGCTGCCTAAAAGAAGCAGAAACCAGCTGAGCTGCCTAGAAAAGGGTTAGGCCAACTGAGTCCCTGAAAGGACACTCTCCAACCTGCTGACCCGCCTGTAGGATATACAGTGTACTCCAGGTTCTGAGTGAGCTGTCACCAGTGCTGGGGTGAATTTTTGGTGATGCAGCTGTCTTTGAGTCATTTCTATTCCTGTAAGTAACCCCAATAAAATGCATTGGTTCATGTAGCTGGACTTTGGTGGTATCTGTGCTTTGGTCTGCTGTCACATCACTACCAGGGGTGAGTAGAAGCCTATCCACCCAGCAACACTAAGGAAGGGGTGAGAACTACAATTAAATTACTGTACTCGTACCGGGTTTTGTTTGTTTGTTTGATAACAAAGGAGAGAGTTGCAAAGCTGACTGGAGAGAAGGGAGGGTTACAGGCCCAATACCCTACCAAAGGACGGCTTCTGCTGTTACTGATTTGGTGTTAAAGAATTCTAAAACTCACAGATATCCTCAAGTCAGGTCATTCTTTGCTGCTCTTATAAGGCTGTTTAGGAAAGAAGTTAATAAGAATCCGGCAGACAGATGAGATGGAGAGATGGCGCAGCAGTTAAGAGCACTGACTGCTCTTCCAAAGGTCCTGAGTTCAATTCCCAGCAACCACATGGTGGCTCACAACCATCTGTAATGGAATCTGAGGCTCTCTTCTGGTGTGTCTGAAGATGATAGTGTATTCACAGGAAAAATAAATAAATCATAAAAAGAATGAAAGGAAGGCAGGAGGGAAGGAAGGAAGGAAAAAAGAGAGGAAGAAAAAAGAATCTGGCAGACATCTCTCTCCAAAGCCAAAACTGTTACTGACTTTGACTGAATGCTCACTCTGAAGCAAATGTATGCATAATCTTACTTTAAATCACCATAACCCTTACAAAGAACACATACAAGGAAAATGAAGGTCAACATCAGATATCAAAGTCTAACTTAAAAGCACTGCCTAGGGGGATAATGTGTGCTATTAACTAATAATGCTCGTGAATGTTTTTATTCTCCCAAGCTTTCTTTTGAAATACATTAATCTTTATTTTATGTATGTGTGTCTACATGTATGTATATGCTCAACACTGAGTGTCTGGTATACAGGGTGAATCATAGGAGCCCCTAGAACTTACTTACTGACCATTATATGCTTCCACGTGGGTGTGGACAATGAAACCCAGGTCCTCTGCAAGAGCTGCAAATGCCTTAACCACAGGCATTTTTTAATGTCTTTTTTAAGGCCTTTTTTTTTGTTTGTTTTGTTTTGTTTGTTTTTTTTAATTTGTGCACACATGTGTGTGCACCTGTCCCCAAAGGCCAAAAGGGATCCTCCGCTGATCTCCTGGAACTAGAATTTAAAGAGGCTGTTAGTCACTTCATGTGGGTGCTGGGATCCTGTACAAGAGCTGCAAGCATTCTTAACTAAGCTACCTCAACATCCCCTTAAATTTTATTTCTAAAAACAGTATGGGCAATCTATGACAGATTTCTCTTCCCTAAAAGACAAAGGGCAAATCCAGGAAGCTAGCGTTAGGTTTTGGTTGCTTGGTAGGCTGACTTTTGGTGGTGGATTTTGTTTTAAGACAAGGCCTCACTCTGTAACCAAAGCTGGTCTAGAAATTTCAATGTAACCCTGAATGGTCTTTAACTCACTATGTGATCTGTGAACCTCAGCATCCTGAGAAATGAGCTATCATACTTGGCTCTGAAACCACACCTCTTTCTCAGTACATAATTTAAATAAAATTTCCAATATTCTTTGCAGCTTCCTGGCTCAAGCATATAATATGAACTCATGCCTCATAATATACATACTAGTTAATAGACATAACATTTTTTAAACTTCCCCTCTATACATGAACATATATGTATGTCTACATATACATGTGTATATATATACATACATATATATATATATACACATATACACATACACATCACATACCCATACATAGGAAGCAACAAATCTTCTAAGTAAATATGACCAGAAAATTGGCTTCTTTAGTATTAAAAAGTTATGGATGCTGTTTACTTTGGGTCTGTCATTCAGTGAATGTCCTTTTCCAATGTAATTTTCCAGATAACCATACATATGAATGTACAGAAGCATTTCACACAATGACTGGCATATAGTTGATGGTCAGTCAATGCTTGTTTCCCTTCCTGATCCCAATACCCCTCTTAGTGCTGGCATCATGCTGCCTGGAGGAACAGCAGGGCTCACAGATCAATTCCATTACAAAGGGTAGTTTCCTAACTTGGAAGTAAACTACTCTGAAATGTGAGAAGCCAGTGCTTTCCCACTCCTGAGAATCTTTGCTGACTGCCTTTCAGATCATGAATTCTGTACAAGATTGGTCCGGATTCTACCTCTCCTTCACTGCTAAGGATCTGCAGACTGGCACTAGAGACCTACCGTCTATGTGCACAGCTCTGATGTCCGTTTGGCCATATGATCTTATCTGCAGTCGAACATCAATGTGCCCTCCTCTACAGATCCCAGAATACTTCCTATATTTTGTAAGACAACAGATAGACGTCTGACAAAGATTTGTTCCTTCTGAGGCTGTCTGAACACAGACTTCACTAACCCATGAAATTCCATGTCTTGTTCACAAACACATTCAAAGGATTTTACAGACCTGATTACATAATGACCTATCACATTAATTATGCAGAGCAAGAAAACCTTCTCCTTTGAAGACTTTCCAAGATGAAATGAAACATAAATATGATCATACTTTATCTCTGTATTATACATATAATAAATATCCTTTTGGATTTCTAATTTCTGTTCAATCTTCAATCATAATACTGGCTTGTTAGCAGGGCAAACTTTAGTTCCCAGAGTACCTTTTGCCTTAACTTTATAAAGGGTGTCATCTTTAACAGCAATAAAAAAGTAAATGCTATAAATGGTGATGTGTTCATATATTTAACTTCAGAGGCTTGTCAAATGTAGCATTGCAGTTTGTAGTACTCAAGCTAGAAAACAAATCAAATGCTGGGGAACAACTTCGAAGAAATTCCTTTTAAAATGCAATCATAAATGGTCTTTTTAAAATTATATTTTAGATGCTGAAAGAAAAGTCAATTTTAAACAACATTATTCAACACTATCAAAATGATGAAATTCTAAGATTGGAAACCAGACTGGTGGCTGGGAGAAGGTGGGGCTGGAGGCAGTGGGTATAGGTCAGCATAAGGGAGAGCACAGGGTGACATCTGCAGGGTTAAGGTGGCTGTGCATCTGGACTGGTGGAGTGACAGAAGCACGCATATGCAGTGGCACTGTCAGGTGCCATGTGTTGATACTGTGCTACGGGCAGAAAATGTCGAAGCCTTTTCAACAGTTTGTTATCTGATTTTCTGAACCTAGATGGATTGATTATCTTGATAGAGATAATGAGGAAGTACAAACGGAACACTAGCCTTGTTCTAGCACACAGATTTACTGTTTACGTCAGTAACACACATTGTGTCAGGAAATACGGATGTCTCACAAAGGAGCTAGCAATACATACATGTGTAAGGAATAATTTAAATAATGTTCAAAGGATTTGTTGTATTTTAAACTACATAAGATTTTTCCATTTAAAGCAGAGAGCCATGAACAGCATACTTTAAATATGGCTAAAAATAATATATTTTGTGGTTTTTGTGTGCTATTCAAGATGACACTGAGCCTATGATTATGTCATTTTCAAGATATATTATTAGAGTTACATGACTATCAAATAATGATTTTGTATGGACATGAGGACAGCTTCAATAATTCAAACCTATTAAGTCAATAAAAATTCTCTACAGTGTGACAATGACAATGAAGAGACAAAGAGACCTCTTGTAGCTGCTTTGTGCCATTTAAAGAAATTCAGTGTAGAAAGATTTAGATCGTTTTATCCCTGACTGGAAGCACAGCACTCTAGGATGACAACATGAAAGCAACCCCCTGGTTCCTGCATCTCATCATAACCAGGCTCAAGCCCCATTATTCTAAAGAGTGAATGGAAAGAGAGGGGGCTAGCAGCACTTCCTGAATACCTTCCTGTTCTCCTCTCGGTGATGCAACTGTGACCTACATTTCCTGTGCCCATTGAGACTCAGTGGGAGGGGGAAGAGGAGAGTTCTTCATTTCTCTTATCCTCTGAGTAACTAGGACAGCAAATGCCACTCAAGGGAGAAGTCCTGCCGGTGGGAAATCCCAGGGAGGACATTTGGGGATGCTGCCTCTTGGGTTCTGCAAGCTCACTGCCACAGTTTTTATAAGACAACCCAAAGAAGAACTGCCCTGCTTTCCATGGGCATCAGCTGGGAATCCAAAGTGCTATTTTCCTTCCTTCGGGCTCTCAGCAAGGTGAAAGTAAACTTGAATTATCAACTCTTATCCTCGACATAATCTTTTCTTTAAACTTCATTTACAAACAAACAAACAAAAAAAGTAACAGACTGTACAGCATGTCCTCAAACCCCCAGGGCCAGTTTCTCCTGGTAACTCCTTTTCTAATTTTTTAATATTTATTTTGTTGTTGGTTTGTTTAATTGAGGGTTGGCATCAGGGCCATTTGTGGAAGTTAAGGAACAGTTTGAGAGAGTGAGTTATCTTCTACCATGTTGGTCAAAGACTGAGCTCTTCAGGCTCCTTACAGCTTAGCCATCTCACTGTCCACTCCCCTACATTCTTAAATAAATACGGTACATTTGTCACAGCTAATCAAGTAATAGGTTATGTTTATTTTCTTCCAGACATTTAAGTTCTATGTGACAAATAGAACTGTATATACTTACTGTATGATCATGTTACAGTTCATGAGCATCTGCCATGACTAAAATGGAACTAAGGAGCATACCCACCACCTCCCTGTTCATTAGTTCTTGTATGGTGAGAACACACAAGACGCTCCCTAGTGACTTTCATGTACATGTTACTAATTGCAGTCACTGACCTTACAGCCACCAGAGTTGAAACCTGTCAGGACACAACTCTTGCCATGCTTGCTGCCTTATTCCCTCCCCACTACTCTCGGAACCTGACAATGACCACGGTGCTATTTTTGTATGTTCAGTTTTCTTATATTCGACATGAAATGAAACTAGACACTATTTGTCTTTCTGTGCCTGAATTACTTCACTATTATATTATTCTCCAGGTTCA